>NC_089493.1:136965607-137277242 GCF_036850765.1 Saccopteryx bilineata
GGCCTTGTACCTAGAGTCACGGGAAATACTCACGAAATGCTTTTTCTGGGTCTGAACTCCCTGTGCATGGTGAAGGTGCCACCTTCCTGACACCAGAAAATAGTGTGAACTAGAGCAAGGGGTCAGCAATGACCTCTAGGACAAGCCTGGACAGTGTGGGGCACCTCCTCCTCATACTGGGTCCCTCGCATGTTCCTTTTCAGATATGTTAATAAGGAAGCAGAGCACTGAGCTGGTCTTTTGTCACTCACTTTCTGGTCCTGAGGTCACACCTCTGCACTGCTGTCCAGATCTGCCCCATTTCAGTCTCATCAAAAGGCCATTTTCACCAGTAGTTGATACCATCCTATAGAATGATCTTACTAGGTCACCCTTGGTAAAAAAGTTCCAGGGACACCTCTGCCCAGCCCCTTGTGTGGTCATCAGTGATTCAAAACACCAAGTGGAGTGGGTTTTGTTCCTAAATTTTCCATTAACCATCCTACTGACTTACTAAGGCAGTTTTGGGAGTGAATGCTAAGAGACTGAGACAAGGACCTTCCAGACCCCTTATAGAGCTCTGTGGAGTTTCTTGTGTGTTGGAACCAGTCTCTTGATGAAGCTACTGGATCCTGAAACTCAGGACAGTAGTCAAAGAAAGCTAAAGGAGATTCTTAAGGCTGTTTTGCCCCCTTTGTCCTGAGGAATATCATGTTTGTGGGGAAAAGTCTCAGTCTGCCATGGTTGAGGGATAGTCACTCTGAAGTTCAGGTTTCCTGCAGCACTGGTTGCACCTTTTTTAAAAAAATCACTTTAACCATTTAAAAAAAAATTTTAAGATTTTATTTTTTAATTTTAGAGAGAAGAGAGAGAAGAGGAGGAGGAGCGTGTAGCATCAGCTCATAGTAGTTGCTTCTTATATATGCCTTGACTGGGCAAGCCTGGGGTTTTGAACCATCAACTTCAGTATTTCAGGTCGATGCTTTATCTACCATGCCACCACAGGTCAGGCGATGTTGAGCAGCCCATTTTAACCATTTTTAAGTGGTCAGATCAGTGGCATTAAGGGTATTCACATTGCTGTGCAGCCATTCCCACCATCCACCTCTGGAACTTTTTCATCTTCCCAAACTGAAACTCTGTCTCTATTAAACACTAACTCCCTCAGCCCCAAGCCCCAGGCACCCACCATCTACTTTCCGTCTTCATGAATCTGATTCCTCTAGAGACCTCATATTAGTGAAGTCACACAATATCTGTCTTTGTGTCTGGTTTATTTCACTGAACATAATATCCTCAGGGTTCGTCCATGTTGTACCAGGTGTCAGAATGTCCTTTCTTTTTAAGGCTGAATCCTATTCCATTGTACAGGTATACTACATTGTGTTTATCCACTCATTCATTGATGGATAGTTGAGTTGTTTCTGCTTTGGGTTATTGTGAATAAATCTGTGAACATGGATATGCCAATATATCTATTCAAGTTCCTGCTTTCAGTACTTTTGGGTCTGTACTCAAAAGTAGTATTCCATGGGTCATATGGTAATGCCATGTTTGACTTTCTGAAGAACCACCAAACTTTCTACAGCTGCTGCACCATTTTAATTTCCCACTAGCAGTAAGCGAGAATACCAGTTTCTGTGCATTTCCATTTATAAAAATTATATCATCCTAGTGGATGTGAAGTGGCATCTCATTGTGGTTTTGACTGCATTTCCCTAATGATTTGTAATGTTGAGCATCTTTTTACTTGCTTTTGGACATTTGTATGTCTTCTTTGGAGAAATGTCTGTTCAAGCCCTTTGACTATTTTCAAGTTGGGTTGTTTTTTTTAATCATCGAGTTCAAATTGTATGTGTTTTCTACACTAGTTGCATATGACATGACAGGTCTTGTAAGAATTTAAAAGCAAGTCTCAGGTACCCACAGCCTTTGATATCTTAGGCGTACCACCAGAAATCTGATATCGGGTAAAGGTGGCCCCAGGCCTAAGAAGGAAGCAGAACTGGCACAGTGCTATCTCCCAATTAGAAACCAGCCCCCTTGCTGTCATCCTCCTGTCATCCTGAAGAATGGAGTTACTAAAGAGACAGCTGGAAAAAAAAAGAAGCAGCTGCATTCATGAGCTTTCAAACCAGCATGAATCACTAGGAAGAAATCAAGTCACATCACCCTCATTTCCTCTTCTGGCAGATGGCAGACTACGGGGTGGAGCAAAAGTAGGCTTACAGTTGTTCATATGGAAAAATAATACAGTAATTAATAACTAATAGTACAAGAATGAACTCTGTGTTTTACATACAACTGTAAACCTACTTTTGCCCAGCCTGTATCTAGTCTGGTAGATCAGGGAAACAGGGAATGTGTGGAAGAGGAAAGCATCTGATTGAGTCCTCCACAACGTTCTTGGGGGCAGGAAGAGAAGCCCACAGAGATAGTAGGATAATTCTGAGCTAATCGTCCTTTAAGCAGGCTCACAACTAGTTGGATAAAAGTTCCCGAAGGGCAGTTCTTAGTGTGCCAATGTCAGTTTAGGGGTAGATCACCCAGATTCCATCCCCTGCTCTGTCCTGACTGGCTGTTTACCATACGATTTAGAAAGATGAAGATGTAGGGAGGGTGTTGATCAAAGCTGGAGATGACAGCTGGAGGGGTGGCCTTTATCTCAGTGTTATAGATTCAGGACCCCAAAATCTCAGGGGCTGAATATATTGGCTGCAGTCAGCAGGGTGGACTTGAATGCAATGGGTGTTTCCATTCCTGTGCCTGGGACTGAATCAGTGCTGACCAGATTATTTGGGGCCAGGTAATTCTCTGTGGTGAGGGCTGTCCTGTGGTTGTAGGACATAGAGCAGCATACTCAGCGGTGGCCCACTCAATACCAGTAGCATTCCCCTAATATTAACTATCAAAAATGTTTCCAGACTTTGCCAGATGTCCCTTGGGGGGCAGAATCACCCCCAATTGAGAAACACAGGTGTGAACAAGCAGCTGCATAAATGAAAGAGAACCAAATGACAGTCTGTGAGAAAGCAACTTGGAGATTTCAGTTAATAATAATGTACTGCTCACAAAAGTTAATGGATATTTCAAAATGAGTATGAAGTGATAAAAAAAAGAAGCATTTGATTTTTTTATTAAATAGGAACATCAGAAAAGCAAAGTCAAAGAAAGTTGCTCAGTTATGCAAATGAGATGCAAAACCAACTTTTATTTCATTGGTGAAAACGCACTATACAAAAAGGCTGAAAGTACTGGAATATCTGCACATTCCCTGATCCCCTAATTTTTGTGGGCAGTATAGTTGGAGATGGTGGTTTTGATACAGCAGTCTTCCTCCTCTCACCTGCTTCCACATCAAAAAGAAAAAAAGAATGCAATTAGTTTGTCCTGGTACCAAGACCACCTGATACAAGTAAGGACCCTAAGGACAGTTAATTTCATGTCTTATCCCACTGAGTCCCCAGGCAGCTCTACAAGCAATCTCCCTACCTCTGGAGTCTCATCTATACCTTGACTTCAGGTGCCTCCTGTGCTCAGATTTCCATCCTCATCTAGACCTTTCCCCTGAGCACCACTCTCACATGTCCAGCTGCCATGTGCCATCGCCTTGAGTCCTCATTGGCAGCTTAGGTGATGCAAATCGGAAACGGAACTCGCCACCTTCCCCCTCCTAGTTCGAGTCTGCCCTTCCCAGCTCACTTGTGCCAGGTCCTCAATCTCCCTACAGCCACCTCAGCCCATTCCAGTCTGCTCCCCATGCTGCCGCTGCAGTTTCCAGAAACAAATCTGATCTAATACCTGTGCATAAACTTTTCTGTAGCTTTGTTTCAAGGGTAAACTTGAAGCATCCCTAAGGTCTATGACAGAACCTTTTCATATACAAGGGGTTCCTTCCAGCCTGCCCTTTGGTCCACTTCATTTCTCCTCTGATGTACCCCAGACCAGATACCTCCCAGACATCCCCTCCCTCTCTCTCCCTTCAGCAGATGTTTATTGAGCATCCACCATGCACCAGGCAGTGTGCTGACAATGAGCAGCACAGAGACTTCCCGCCCACTTACAGTTATCTCTCTGTAGAAACATAAATAGAGTCGGTCCTCTTTATCTGTGGACTCCATATTTACGAATTCACCTACAAGCTGAAATTTCTCTGTAATCCCCAAATCAAGACTGTCAGTGCTTTCTGGGTCATTCGCCAATGCACACAGGATGGCAAAATATTTGAGTCACTGGACAAGCCATTCCCATCTGAGTTGGAGCACAGGGATGTCTGCCTTGCTTCAGATCCAACTGTAAACAGGGTCCTTTTTGCAATGCATACTTTTTACAGTTTTGTGCTTTTTGTTGGTGATTTCATTGTTTTAAATGGCTACAAACATAGTGCTGAAGCTCTGTCCAGCATTCCTGAACACAGGAAGGCTGGGGCACCTTTTGGGGAAAATACATGTGTGTTAGACAAACTTCATTCTTGTCTCAGTTATCCTACTATTGGCCATCAGTTCAGTGTTAATGAATTGAAAATGTATATTAAATAAGGCACCTTTCAACCAAAACACACGTAACACAAGTGATGTATTGATGGGTTGACAGAAACATCATGAGAGGCTTCTGGAACCTGCCCTTGGATTTCCCCAAGGAGCACCAGTTCAGCTCCCTGTTCACAGCAACTTATAGACATAACTAACACAAATAATTAGCATGAGCTACTCGCAGTATACAGGATCAGGGTGAGTGCTAGGAGAAAAATAAAACCATAGGGAGTGTGTGTCTGTCTGTCTGTCTGTCTGTCTGTCAGGTCAGTGCTCCTGGGGCCTCCCTGAGGAGGTAGGGGACAGGTGAAAGGACAGTGACTGCAGGATCACCGGAGGGGTGGTGGTGTGTTGGAGGAACCTGTATGAGGCCAGGGTGGCTGAAGCCGGGAGTGGGGGGACATGAGGGCGGGAAGGGGATACAGGACCTTGGACAGCTGGATCTAAAGGCCTTAGAGTCAACAGTTGGCCTTTGTGGGGCACTTCCATCTCTGTCACATATTCTTTTCCTTTTTTTTTTTAAATTTATTTTATTTTATTTTATTTTTACAGAGACAGAGAGAGAGTCAGAGAGAGGGACAGACAGGGACAGACAGACAGGAACGGAGAGATGAGAAGCATCAATCATTAGTTTTTCATTGCGCATTTCGACACCTTAGTTGTTCATTGATTGCTTTCTCATACGTGCCTTGACCGTGGGCCTTCAGCAGACAGAGTAACCCCTTGCTGGAGCCAGTGACCTTGGGTCCAAGCTGGTGAGCTTTTTGCTCAAACCAGATGAGCCCGTGCTCAAGCTGGCGACCTCGGGGTCTCGAACCTGGGTCCTCAGCATCCCAGTCCAACGCTCTATCCACTGCGCCACCGCCTGGTCTCCTTTTTTTTTTTTAAACAACCTTTTAAAAAATAACTTGATCCTATTCTTGGCTCAAGGACGTGCTGTATTTGGCCCCAGGGCCCCATTTTGTCATCCCTTTTGGAGGCCGCAGTAAAGCAGGGGCTCCTGAGGGAGATGAGAGTCCTGTGGGGACTTTGAACAAGGGAAGGGTCTGCTGGCTTGGTGTTCATCATTCTGGCAGCTCCTTGGGATCGAGCGGTCATTTACATAGGCAACACTAATGTTTACATTGTGCCAGACACTATTCTAGAATGTTCTCTGTCCATTACAGACACTCTGAAGAGGGTGCTTCTATTATCCCCATTCTACAGTTGAGGAAATGGAGACATGAAGCAGTTAGGTCGGTGGCACAGGGATCTCATAGTCTGGGGTTTGAACCTGAGGGGTCTGGCTTTAGCTCCTGTGTTCCTAACACTGTCTTGAACTGCTTGCCAGTAAAGTAATGACTGAGATGGAGAAGAGAGAGGGACCATCTGATCCTTGTGGATTCTAGGGAGAGAGAGGAAGGAGAGAAAGTGGAAACCGGGGGGGCAGACACTGATAGTTCTTTTGAGTTTCCACAATTAGTGATGGTCCCCCACTTACTGCTGTTCAACTTACGATTTTTTGACTTCACAGTGGTGCAAAAGCAATGTGCACACTTGAAGTTTTGAATTTGGATCTTGTCCCAGGCTCGTGATGTGTGATCTAACACTCTTCTGTGGCACTGGGCAGCAGCAGTGAAAGGGTCTGCCCAACTAAGAGGCTAATATAAGTATTCTTAGAACACTCCCTGTGCACTGGGCTAAGCTGAGATGTTCTGGGGTTAGGTATATCAAATGCATTTTCAACTTACAATATTTTCAATTTACGATGGATTTATCATGGCATAACCCCATTGTAAGTCGAGGAGCATCTATACTTGTTTTCAGGGCTGGGGGTGGAGTCTTCCCTGCACTTGTGAATGGAGAGAGAGCACTTTCTGGCACACCTTCCCGTTATTCCTGCATTGCAGGTGTGTCTTCTCTTCAACCCACATTTGTCTCCTGCACTCCAGACACACCTGCAACCCCTTCACCCCAGCCTGGGGAGCCTCACCTGCTTGAAGGGAACTCCTTGTCCCAGCCTGTCTCAGGAGCATGACCTTAATTAGAACCAGCTTTTGGCATCTGCCTAGTCCTCTTCTCCAATCTACCCCCTCCAAACTACTTTTCCCTTGAGACTCATCATTCCATGGAGCCACCCCAGCTTATAACCAATCACTTGTATGGTGCCACTTGAGGCCCCTTCTTCCACACTCCCTGGACCAGCCTTGCTTGGGGACAGATTCAGGTAGGTGTCAGTGAGCCACATGAGAGGAACGGGGCAGGGCCCTTCCTTGGTCACAGATTTTCAACCCTGAGCCTGCTCAAGTGGCCCTCACCATTTCAGTGTTGGGATTTTTTTTGTGGGGGTGGGGGATGGGGTTGTTTTTGTTGTTGTTTTTTGAGAGAGGAGAGAGAGGGGAAGCATAAACTCATAGTTGTGACACTTTAGTTGTTCATTGATTGCTTCTCATATGTGCCTTGATCGGAAGGCTAAAGCCAAGCCAGTGACCCCTTGCTCCCTTGCTCCCTTGCTCCCTTGCTCCCTTGCTCCCTTGCTCCCTTGCTCAGGCCAGTGACCTTCGTCTTCAAGCCAGCAACCTTTGGGCTCAAGCTAGTGACCTTGGTTGGGATCATGTCGATTATCCCTCACTCAAGCCAGCAACCTCAGGGTTTCGAACCAGGAACCTCAGGGTTCTGGGTCAGCGCTCTATCTACTGCACCACCACTGGTCAGGCTCAGTGTTGGTTTTTTTATTTTTGTCTTGTTTTACTTTTATTATACAAGTGCCAGGTTACAGCATTATAGTTCAACATCTGCATGCACAACAAAGCTATCACCCACAAAAGTCTAGTTACCATCCATCACTATGCAATTGAGCTCCTTGACTCCCTTCATCTACCCCCCCCCCATAACCACCAATATGTTCTCTTTGTTTGTTTTTGTTTGGTTGGGTTTTTATTTGTTTATTAGATTTCTCATATGAGTGAAATCATATGGTACTTGTTTTTCTCTGACTTGTTTCATATGGCATTAACCCTCAGGGTCCATCTATGTTGTCACAATGGCAAGATTTCCTTCTTTTTATGGTTAAATAGTATTTCATTGTATATATATCACCTCTTGTTTATCTATTTATTCATGGATGGACACATTGTTTCAGTATTTTGGCTCTTGTAAACAGTGTTGCAATGAATGTAAGCTACATATATCTTTTCAAATTAGTGTTTTCATATTCTTTGGATAAATGCCCAAAAATAGAATAGCTGTGCAATATGATAATTCTATTCATAATTTTTTGAGGAACCTCCATGCTGTTTTCCATAGAGGCTGTACTCTGAACTACATACCCCCACCCCCCATGCTAGGTAGCTGCCTGCAGGAGGAATCAGTCCAGCCCAGGGCCTAGGCTATATAGCCTGTGAGCATTCAGAGATCACCAATCAAAAAAGGCCAGCCCTAGCCAGATCAGTTGGTTAGAACAGTGGTCGGCAAACGACGGCTCTTGAGCCACATGCAGCTCTTTGGCCCCTTGAGCCAGGCTCTTCCACAAAATACCACGTGCGGGTTAATAACAATGTACCTACCTATATAGTTTAAGTTTAAAAAATTTGGCTCTCAAAAGAAATTTCAATCGTTGTACTGTTGATATTTAGCTCTGTTGGCTAATGAGTTTGCCAACCACTGGAGAGCATTGTCCCAGTACGCCAAGGTTGCAGGTCAATCCATGGTCAGGGCACAGGTTGCAGGTTTGATCCGTGGTCAGGGCACATACAAGGATCAGCCAATGAATATGTAAATAAGTGGAGCAACAAATTCATCTTTCTCCCCCTTTCTTCTCTTTCTAAAATCAATAAGTCAGAAAAACATTTAAGGTGGTTTAAGAAAAAGGCCAACAATTATTTTTTAAAGTTAGATGCCTTAAATACTTTATTTCACTTAAAGTAGATAAACCCACTTTTATTTGTCAATCTTTTATTGATGGGGGGGGAGCGGGAAGCCTCAACTGTAGTAATAATTGCTTCTTGTATGTGCCTTGACCAGACAAGCCCAGGGTTTTGAACTGGTGACCTCAGCATTCCAGGTCAACACTTTATTCATTGCACCACCACAAGTCATTTGCCCATCTTTTGGTGTAGCCTTTCCTTTGGGAATAGAAATACCTGTCATTTTTCTTGTTTTCAACCAGACTTATGACATAGACTGTGTTCTCTGATGTTCATTTAATGAGAATTTAAAGGAACTAGAAGCCATCTTAATGCTGAATCGTTCTAGGTTTTTATTATCATTTCCCCCAATTTTTTTTTTTTTTAGCGAGAGAGACAGAGAGAGGGGCAGATATGGGCAGACAGGAAGGGAGAGAGATGAGAAGCATCAGTTCTTCATTGTGACACCTTAGTTGTTAATTGATTGCTTTCTCATATGTGCCTTGACTGGGGGGCTCCAGCAGAGCCAGTGACCCCTTGCTCAAGCCAGCGACCTTGGGCTTCAAGCCAGCAACCATGGAGTTGATCCCATGTCTATGATCCCATGCTCAAGCCAGCGACCCTACGCTCAAGCTGATGAGCCCATGCTCAAGCCAGCAACCTATGGGTTTCAAACCTGGGTCCTCTGCATCCCAGGCATGATGTATCCATTGCAACATCGCTTAGTCAGGCTTGTTTTGTTTGTTTTTAAGTGACTTGCTTGTATACTTTTCCAGAACATATGACTTCAGTTTCATAAAAACATTTTATAAAAACACTAACTCTTATGTACTGGTGGATCATGAGTTTAGGCCACATTGTGTCATCGGAGAACATAATTATTACAGCAAGTACTGCTGACATACACAGCTCTGGAAACAAATAAAAATGGCTCCAGTTAAGCAGAATTTTACAGGCACGTGGCTTCAGAATATCTTGTCTGCCATCATTTGCCTCAGTCCTGAGTTATGCACATGGATGGAGAGGCTTCAGTTATCAGGGTGGACCTGTTAAATGGAAGTTGCTTTAGAATGTGTTGCTTGCAAATGTGCCTGTTCACCCAGGATGAAGAGGAGAGGGCTTATATCCAAACCCTGCCTTTACTAAATATCATTCTTCTGACTCTGGCTTCAACTATAGGCGTCCCTTGGAACTATTGCTGGCTTGGTTCCAGAACACCATAATAAAGCGAGTATTATAATAAAGCAAGTCACACAAAGTTTGTGGTTTCCCAATGCATGTAAAAGTTATGTTTGCATGTTCTGGAGTCTATTAAGTATGTAATAACATTATAGCTAAAATAAACAATGTATATATCTTAATTTAAGTATACTTTACTGCTAACCTGACCAGGCGGTGGCCCAGTGGATAGAGCATGGACCTGGGATGCAGAGGACCCAGGTTCGAAACCATGAGGTTGCCAGCTTGAGCACAGGCTCATCTGGCTTGAGTGCGGGCTCACCAGCTTGAGTGCGGGGTTGCCGGCTTGAGAGTAGGATCATAGACATGACCCCATGGTTGCTGGCTTGAGCCCAAAGGTCTCTGGCTTGAAGCCCAAGGTCACTGGTTTGAGTCCAAGGTCACTGACTGGCTTGAGTAAGGGGTCACTCGCTCTGCTGGAGCCCCCTCCCCCTTGTTAAGGCACATAAGAGAAAGCAGTCATTGAAGACTAAGGATCCACAATGAAGAATTGATGCTTCTCATCTCTCTCCCTTCCTGTCTTTCTGTCCCTGTCTGTCCCTCTTGCTTGCTTTCTCTCTCACTTAAAAAAAAAAAGTTACTGCTAACACTGCTCACCGTCATCTGAGCCTTCAGCCAGTTACCACTTTCTGCTAGTGGAGGGGTTTGCCCTGATGTTGATGGACACAGTGTCTGTGAAGTAAAACCAGGTGCACTCATCCTGTCATCTTATTCTCTGTGTAGGTTGCAGCTATTTCTACACACAGATTGCTCCCAGATATCCCCAAGTGGACTGTTACCCTGATTCCAAAGGTATTCTGAGCTGCCTTCAGGACTTCTGTAACCAGAGTGTCCTGGGAATGGTTCAGACTGACCATGTCCACAATGAGAATTCTGGTGTTCTTCCTGCCTCTGTCCCCCTCTTCCTTGTTTCATCTAGTGTCACCTCAGCAGTGAAAGCAGTGCCCAGTGTCCCAAACCAAATGTCCAAGCCCCATTAATCCTGCCTTTGGACCCCCATTCTGTCTTCCTACCCTCTTCCTGCATTAAGGACATAGTCACCTGACATTTGACTACTGAACTGGTTCCCTGCCTCTATCATCTCTCTTTCCCCATCTGATCACTCATCTGCACTACCAGTATCTCCATGAAACACAGGGCTAATTGTGCATCTCCTTCACCTAAAATTAGCCTATGGCTTTCTGATTAGGAAGTAAGTGCCTTAGGGCAGCATAGTCAGCCCAGCCTTTGATCTTCTCTCTGCCTCCCCACTTCCTTGCTCTCTGCCCATTCATCCCCGGTGCTTTAATCACCTTTGCCCAGTATGCCATCATCCCTGTGTGTTGCCTCTGCTTCTGCCCATTGCCCTCCCCCAAAATGGCCTTCTCCTGAAATGGCCTTCCCCTTCTCCTAAGGACCCTCTCCTCATCCTTCAAGACCCTGTGCAGATGATGCCATGCCATGGTTGCCTTGACACTCCCAGCTCCCACTACTGGAAATCCCATAATTATCTGTTACCATGCCACCTCCTTGATTACCGGGGCTTCTCCAAGCTGGGGATCCATCTCATTCAGATACCATTCTTACCACAAAGGAGCTGTTTTAAGTTTTCTAAACAGACTTGTAAATGTTTTATTATTATTATTTGGGGGAAACATGGCTCCTTCATAAGCTGTATCTGCCTGGACCCAGCTAAGGAGCTAAGCCCATCCCTCCACTTCCCAGTGTTTTAGGGTTTCACGTATTCTGGTATCAAACCTAGGTCCATGGTCATGCCTGTATTCAGGAAAATGTCAGTCTGTTTTTACAAGCTTGGGTGTTAGGAGCAGGCATGAGGGAGGTAACGGTTGACTGCTTGCTCTGTTCCTAGACTCTTTAGATTTATTTCCTCATGTAATCCTCCCATGAGCCCTGTGAGGTAGACTCCATTTATTGTTTTGCACAGATGACTGACCTGTCTCAGGGGGCTAAGTAGTTGGCCCAGATTACAGAGGTAATGATATATATAGCAGGTAACAAAGTCAAGATTCAAATTCCTGTTCTGCCTGACTCCAAAACCTGTGTTTTGGAAGAGAATGATTTAAAAGAAAATCTGCCTAATTCTGCAATCCCATACTTGGGGGAAAAACTAACGTGGTGGTTCTTACACAGCTGACGCAGTGTTGATTTAGGTGACACTAAAAATTGTTGACATTCACTTCAAGCTTTTTCTCAAACTTTTATTTTGAAATACTTTTAGATTTTCATAAGTTTTTTTTTTAAAAGATTCTGCAGAGTTCCCATAAACCCTGCACATAACTTCCTCCTACTGTTAACTTTTTTAAATTATAAAGTCATGTGACCACTGCAGGAAATTGGGAAAATTTCCTGTGCAACTACAATTAGTTGTCGTTTTAGGTTTTTTTGCTGTTGTTTTTTTAATGGCAGAGAGAGGGAGGGAGAGAGGAAAGCAAAACATCTGTTTGTTGTTCCACTTATCTATGCATTCATTGGTTGATTCTTGTATGTGCCTTGACTGGAGATCAAACCCACAACCTCACTATATTGGGATGATGCTCTAACCAACTGAGCTACCTGGCCAAGGCTCAGGTTTTTCTTTCTTTATACATATTTTTCTGCAAAGTGTGTACTAGTTTGTACAGTACTTTGGAATAACAGTTTGGAGGTGCATACCTAAATCGTAAGAACATTTTTAACCTTTGCCCCCATAATTCTGTCTCTCTGAGGCTCATGTATGTAACTGAAAGGAGATGATACTGACAAAGACCATAGCACCATGAAACCTGGGAAATGTCTCTGTAGTCACTGTGATTATAAACAGATACACCCAAACAAATAAAGGTGGGGCACAGAGACATTTGTAAGTAGTGTTTAGAATGCTGTTTTTATTTTATTTTAAATTTTCCCTTTTTTACTTTGAAGTTCACTCTTGTACTATTAATCAAGATGAATCAGATTCAGGTATAGTGACCTAGGTGACATACTTTCATGTGCCTTATCAGTGTTTCATGAGGACCATTTGTCACCAGCCAGGAATCTTTTGCAGGTGAGCAGTTGGGGCCTCAGTTGTACTTCAGAATCATAGCATGCACCTGGCTGGATTTATGCCCAAGAATGTTCCTTTTGCCCTATTCTTTTTTTTTCCTAAGATGATTCAGCTGTAATAGTTTGCCTTAGTTCTTATCTTTATTAAACAAGAATAACTTAAGACACACATCATCTTAATATTAGACATTAATTTAGAAACATACCTCATTTATCAATAAAATAATTAAGCTGGCGCCCCCCCCCCAAATAAAAAAGAACTTTGAAGTTAAGGTTTATTAAGAATAAGAATTCTTCCTGGCAGGATAGTTCTGTTGGTTAGAGCACCGTCCCACAGCACAAATGTTGCCAGTTTGATCCCTGGTCAGGGCACATACAGGAACATATTCCTGTCTCTCTCTTGATCTCTCCCTTCCTCTCTCTAAAATCAATAAAATAAACATTAAAAAATAAAAAGAAGGCCTGGCCTGTGGTGGTGCAGTGGATACAGTATTGACCTGGAATGCTGAGGTCGCTGGTTCGGAATTCTGGGCTTATCTGGTCAAGGCACATACGGGAGTTCATGCTTACTGCTCCTCTCTCTCTCTCTCTCTTTCTCTCCTCTCTAAAATGAATAAATAAAATCTTTTAAAAAAAAGAAAAACAATTCACTTCTGGGCAGTATACTAGATGCTTAACATCTGGAGGGTTGGGCATTAAAATCTAGCTCTTTGCCTGACTCCTCTTTCAACCTCAGTAACCCCCCCACATACAAAATCAGAGTAATTTTTTTTCTACGCATCTTGTCACAGACACGATGCTAGATTGCTTGAGGGAACGTTGATACTGAATGGACCACTTCTACCAGGATAAAAGTTAATATTTCTAGTTAGCAACACATACTTTTTACACCAGGAAGTGTCTCTTACTCCTAGATGTTCCAGGAGGAAAAGCATCTTCACATTGTTTTCATGAAAACTTGTGGTTTCTTATCAGAGACCTAAAATTTTTTCTTTCCTTTTATTTTCTTTATTTTTTTTTCTTTGACAGAGAGAGGGATAAATAGAGACAGGAAGGGAGAGAGATGAGAAGCATCAATTCTTTGTTGCGGCACTTTGGTTGTTAATTGATTGCTTTCTCATATGTGCCTTGACCTGGGGGCTACAGCATACCGAGTAACCCCTTGCTCAAGCCAGCAACCTTGGGCTCAAGCTGGTGAGCTTTGCTCAAACCAGATGAACCCTCAATCAAGCTGGTGACCTCGGATTTCAAACCTGGGTCCTCCGCATCCCAGTCTGATGCTCTATCCACTGTGCCACCGCCTGGTCAGGCTCAAATTTTTTCTTAATGTGCTAGACATTTTTTTTTTTTATCATAAGTCACCTAGCAGTTGTAGAAAGGTCCTAAAGAGCCTTCTGAATCTCAAAGAAAGGTGCCTCAGAGAATTCTGGGCCAACAGGAGCCTGAGGGAGATCTAGTTCTGCTCGTGGGAGTTAGAGATGAGACCACCAGTGACCTGTTCTTTATTATTCCCCTGACAAGCTAGTGGCCACAAGGCCTATAACCCTGATTTTAGGCAAGTTTTGGGGTTCTCTCTGCCTTCCTTGCAGAAACAGAACATTAAAATCTGACAATATCAGTAAAGAGGTAGAAAATTTGAATAAATCTTTATACCAGCTTAAACCAATTTATATTTGTAGAACAATCTTTCCAACAACAGATTTCACTTTTTTTTTAAGCACACATGAACTCTTCATTAAAAAAGACAACTTGTGCAAATAAAACATGCCCCTATAAATGTATTTTTAAAAACCTGCCAGGAAGGCCTACACGTTGGGGCTGAGGGCAGGGACGTCTGTGGGCACGTACAAAAGAGGAGGGGGCAGTCCTTGGGAGGTCAACCAGGGCAGCAGGCATCCCCTGGAGACCCAAGAAGAGGAGGGGCCAGGAGAGATCAGCTTGCAGGGTGCGTGGTGGGGGAGGGCCGGCACACAGTGTAAAATTGTGGGGGAAGGAGAATTCGTTAGGACATAAGCCATGAAGGCCAACAGTCACTCACTTCCTGATTATCTCCTACCCCCACTTTCCATTAGAGTCCAGCAACCACACAGCCTGTTATATGGAGGTTTTTTTGTTGTTGTTGTTTTTTAATTTTACCAAAGAGAATAGTCCTTAAGGCAGCAGGTTGTCTTTAAAGTGAAGTAGCCTGCCCTGGCCAGTTGGCTCAGTGGTAGAGCGTCGGCCTGGCGTGCAGGAGTCCCGGGTTCGATTCCCAGCCAGGAGGGCACACAGGAGAAGTGCCCATCTGCTTCTCCACCCCTCCCCCTCTCCTTCCTCTGTCTCTCTCTTCCCCTCCTGCAGCCAAGGCTCCATCGGAGCAAAAACTTGGCCCTGGTGCTGAGGATGGCTCCATGGCCTCTGCCTCAGGCGCTAGAATGGCTCCAGTTGCAACAGAGCAACACCCCAGATGGGCAGAGCATCGCCCCCTGGTGGGCATGCCAGAGTCTGTGTGACTGCCTCCCCATTTCCAACTTCAGAAAAATAAAGTGAAGTAGCCAAGAATGGGCTTGCACTGGGCCCTACACCCTCACCTTTGGGTGACCTCCCCAATCCCTCTCCTCTCTGTGGCCCCTACCCTTTCTGGCAGGGACCAGGTCTGTGTACCCATGAGTGGGCTGACAGAACACATAGATCAAAGGTGATGCCACCACCCAGAGATCAGTGGAACCCTCGAGGAGGTCAAGGTTTAATGAAGCAGTGTGATTAAAGCCATCAGGATCAAGTAACAAAGTAAAAGCACACAGGAAGACCTAGGTTGTGAGGGCGAGGAGGGTGGCCCAAAGGAATTGTTGCCTCACCCCAAAGCCAGCCAGGTAAAGGGGTGATGGGCCGAGGCACCTGGGGTCTCTGAGGCTCCTGGTGCCTCATGTTGGTGTGATTGTGGTGCATGGTGCAAATGGTGGAGGAGAAGAGAACTGGGTGGGGTTCGTATCCCAGAGTGTGTCTAGACCAGGCCAGGAAGTCAGAACTTTATACTGAAGCCATGGGTACACTAATCAAATGTGTGGTAAGACACTCAGGCAGCAGATGAGGAGGGACAGGAGTACCAAGTCTGAACTGGCCATGCAAGGAGGTCACAGCCTTGGCTAAATGACCAGGGTTTGTGCTGCAAGCATGAGGGAAGGGCCCATGAAAGCATGGGGCAAGGCCACTGGGAGAGAATGGAGTGATGCAGAGTAGGGGCTCCTCTCCTAGGAAGTAAGTGTTGTGTCCAGGTCCCTGCTGGGGGAGGGCCATGTGTTCCCAGTGCACCATGGTGCTCAGTAGAAGTTTATTGAATGCATGCTGAATGGTCCAAGAACCCAGACCCCAGCAGCTGGAGTACATACAGCACTTGCCTAGATACTGACCCACTCGCTGTAGGGAGCTTCCAGTCAGTGGGGAACACACACAGTGTGCTGTGATGCTGGCATGTTGGGCTGTGGAAACACAGGGCTGGGAGATCCAGCCATTGATAATTTATCCCAAGAAGTTATGTAGTGCTGATGAAGGATTTGACACAGGTGCTCACCCCAGTTTCGTGTATAACTACATAAAACATTGGAAGCACTGTGGCACTGGCGGAATGTTACTATTTAGTAAATGGCTTCATAGCCATTGCAAAATATTTCTTTTTTAATTTAGAAACTAAATTTAAAGGGGGACAATAATAGCACATAGGTTTCAGGTAAACAGCTCTATAGCATTTGAACGGCTGATTGCATTGTGTGTCCATCACCCAAAGTCAGATCATTTTTTGTCACTGTGTATCTGTCCCTCTTGACTCCCTTCCCCCACTCTTCTCCCTCTGTTAACTTCACTTTTGTCTATGTCCTTAAGCAAAAGATTTCTGTAAGAAAGAAATTGTAAAAAGATTTCTGAAATACACAGGGTGGGGCAAACCTAGGTTTACAGTTGTGAGTACATGAAATATTTTATTATAATTTTTTTGTGTGTGTGACAGAGATAGAGAAAGGAACAGATAGGAACAGACAGGCAGGAAGGGAGAGAGATGAGAAGCATCTATTCTTCGTTGTAGCACCTTAGTTGTTCATTGATTGCTTTCTCATATGTGCCTTGACCAGGGCTATAGCAGACTGAGTGACCCCTTGCTCAAGCCAGCAACCTTGGGCTCAAACCAGTGACCATGGGGTCATGTCTATGATCCCATGTTCAAGCCAGTGACCCTGCACTCCAGCTGGTAAACCCTCTCTCAAGCCGGATGAGCCCACACTCAAGCATGTGAACTTGGGGTTTCGAACCTGGGTTCTCCGTGTCCCAGTCCAGTGTTCTATACACTGTGTCACCACCTGGTCAGGCATAATATAATTTATTATTATATTATTTTCCATACAAACAACTATAAACCTACATTTGCCCCACCCTGCATTTTACAGTATGGCAAAATGTCTATGTCACCATCTTAAGCAGAAAGGCAGGATGCAAAGTTATATATTCAGTGGGAGCTCACCTGTATATCAGGTCATACTGTGTGAAATGACTCTGAGTGGTGGCTGACCTGTTGAAATTAAGAGCAATAAGAACGGAAAGAGGCCCTGGCTGGTTGGCTCAGCGGTAGAGCGTCGGCCTAGCGTGCAGAGGACCCGGGTTCGATTCCCGGCCAGGGCACATAGGAGAAGCGCCCATTTGCTTCTCCACCCCTCCGCCGTGCTTTCCTCTCTGTCTCTCTCTTCCCCTCCCGCAGCCAAGGCTCCATTGGAGCAAAGATGGCCCGGGCGCTGGGGATGGCTCTGTGGCCTCTGCCTCAGGCGCTAGAGTGGCTCTGGTCGCAGCATGGCGACGCCCAGGATGGGCAGAGCATCGCCCCCTGGTGGGCAGAGCAATGCCCCTGGTGGGCGTGCCGGGTGGATCCCGGTCAGGCGCATGCGGGAGTCTGTCTGACTGTCTCTCCCTGTTTCCAGCTTCAGAAAAATGCAAAAAAAAAAAAAAAAAAAAAAGAACGGAAAGAAATTTGCTGAAATAGGAGTGGTGGTTCTTTCTGATTTGTGCAGTGCCAATGGTTGCTGTTAATTACATTTTTTATTTTTTTTAACATTTCATGTGCTTTTATTTATTTTTAAATTATTTTTATTTTATTTATTCATTTTAGTGAATAGAGACAGAGAGGGAGAGAGACAGAGAGAGAATTGGGGGAGGAGCAGGAAGCACCAACTCCCATATGTGCCTTGACCAGGCAAGCCCAGGGTTTTGAACCGGCGACCTCAGTGTTCCAGATCAATGCTTGATCCACTGCACCACCACAGGTCAGGCTACTGTTTTTTTTTAAAGCCTTTATTCAGTTTTAGAGAGGGGGGAGAGAGAGAGAGAGAGAGAGAGAGAGAGAGAGAGAGAGAAAGAAAGAGAGAAAGAGAAGGGGGGAGGAGCAGAAAGCATGAACTCCCATATGTGCCTTGACCAGGCAAGCCCAGGGTTTCAAACCAGCAACTTCAGTGTTTCCAGGTCGACACTTTATCCACTGCGCCACCACAGGTCAGGCAATAATTACTATTTAAAACTAGAAATTCTTCACCTGCTCAAAGAGCCCCCTATAAGAGAGACTTCTTCTCTCATATCGATTCCCGCTGGGCTGGGCTTCCTTTCCTCCAAGCAATATCTACATCTCCATCCTTCCTCTCAAGTCATGGCTAGGGGTTCTTGGTTATCCGTCAATCCTCTGGGCTTGCTCCCCTTGACCCATGTCTGGCCCCTAGGGTCCTTGGTCCACTTACATCTGACCCTCCATAGTACTTGTCACAGCAGCGCTTTCTGGGTACCACTCCTAGCCATGACCATCTACTCCTTGAATTTGTGCCAGGCCTGAGATAAACTCCCCAGCAGGTTTGGGCAGCCAGCAGCTTGGCTGTCCTGCATCTTATAATTGCCTTGCTATTGATACAACCTCTGGTGACCCAGCCCTGTGTGTACCACACTGTTGATTAGTGAGTCTGCCAGCAGGTGCCCAACAACCCCCTTGGTTTTTTTCACCTGTGCTGCTGCTACAGATGGGAGCTCTTCACCCTATCCATCTTTGTTGACTCTCTTGACATATCCTTCATTGTAACCTGTCAAGATCATTTTGTGTTAACTTGTCTTTCTGTCTTCTTTCCAAACATCATTTGAGGCAGCTCCTATGCTTCATGTCATCTGTGAATCTAATGAGAGAGCCTCTGTGTTCTCATCGCAGGCAACACTGAGGACAGAGCCCTTTAGCATTCCATTAGAGACCATCTTCCTACCTGAGATTCATTAATGTGTGTGATTCCACTTAATGTGAGGAACCTAGAAGATGCAAATCCATAAAGACAGAAAGTAGATGGTGTTGTGGTTACCAGGACCTGGTAGGGAGGGAGTTGGAGAGTTAGTATTTAATGGAGTCAGATTTTGTTGGGAGTAATGAAAAAGTCTTGGTTAGAGGTAGATAGTGGTGATGGTTACACAATAGTGAATATATTTAATACAACTGGATTGTACACCTATGAATGGTAAAGGTGATAAATATGTGTATTTTACCACAATGAAAAAAAGAGAGACCCAACAATACTCAGTCCCCTTGGTTCCAGGAGAGTCACCCTGTTTGGCGAAGAGCAGCCCCATAATAAGAGTCTAAGTGGGCCCAGAAGTTCCTCAGCCACAGGTGTCCTGTGCCAGCAGGAGGGGACACCTGAAACCCTGGCCTGACCACCTGTCAGAGGTGCTGTTCCAGATTATTCCTGGAAGATGCTTGGTTTCAGCCTGCTGAACTGGCTTCCGGGCCAACTGGTAGCTCTTTCAGCCAGAGGCCATTCCTTAATATCCACACATTTACCCATTTCTTTTTCCCCATGTTAGTCCCTGTTCCCACCTGGGAGAAAACCTTGCTTTTGGCCAGCTCTCAGGCAAGCGGCCAAACGTCCTACTGGATTGCTCAGTGTTTTCTTATGGCTTTTTCGGTTTTGGGTTTTTTTTAAAGATTTTATTTACTGATTTTGAAAAGAGGTAAGAGAAAGAAAAGGGGGAAAGAGCAGGAAACATCAATCATTTTCTTCCTGGATTTGCAAACCCAGGGTTTCAAACCGGCAACCTCAGTGTTCCATGTTGATGCTTTATCCAGTGCACCACCACAGATCAGGCTGTCATGGCTTTTTATACTCATCACAATCTTGATTGTCTCCCCAAGTTAAAGTACTTTACTGTAAGGTCCCCTGGCATTTCTCAATTTCTCTGTAACTCTCTCTGAATGTTTGAATCCTGCTTTCTTACAAAGAAGTGTCCCCAGACCCTCCTTAGCCGTCAGAAGATCTGTCTGAGGTCTTGGTTGTGCGTCCATCACCTCTCCACTCATTGTTCCTAAGAGGCCATGCCCTTTGATCTTCCCACTGAAAGGTGAAGGGAAGGTAGGAAGTGGAAGGCTGCTTGCTCTTTCTGCTAAGCCATTAGTGAGCAATAAGAGAAGTTCTGGATTTAAACGACTTCTTAGGAAACATGATTTTAGTCATTGTTGGATGCTATGGGCTGAATTGTGCTCCATCCCTCATTTTCCCACGTTGAAGCCCTAACCCCTAGTGTGATGTATTTGGAGGTGTGGCTTTGGTAGGTGATTAGGGTTAGATGAGGTCATGAGGGTAGAGCCCCATGGTGAGATTAGTGCCCTTATAAGGAAGGATAGCAGAGAGTTTGTTCTCCAACATGTGAGGACACAACCAGAAAGCTTTTGTTTGCAAGCCAGGAAGAGAGTCCTCACCAGGAACCAAATCAGCCTTAATCTTGGCCTTCTCAGCCTCCAGAACTGTAAGAAATAAATTTCTATTATTTAGGCCACTCAGTCTAGTATTTTGTTATGGCAACCAGAGCTAAGACAGTGGGCATGAGTGTTCTATATTTTTTTTTGTTGGTGGTGCTTTTGTTTATTTTAAGGTTTTTCTTTCAAGCCTGACCTGTGGTGGCGCAGTGGATAAAGCGTCGACCTGGAAATACTGAGGTCGCCAGTCCGAAACCCTGGGCTTGTCTGGTCAAGGCACATATGGGAGTTGATGCTTCCTGCTCCTCCCCCTTCTCTCTCTCTGTCTCTCTCTCCTCTCTCTCCCTCTCTGTCTCTCTCTGTCTCTCCTCTCTAAAAATAAATAAATAAAATAAAAAATAATAATAAATTAAAGTTTCTCTTTCAAAATCACTGTAGATTCACAGTTAATTGCAAAGGTGGGTACAGAGGGTCACATGTCCCCTCCAGCCAGTTTTCCCCAGTGCTTACTTCTTAGGTAACTAATTGTATAGTATATCAAAACCAGCAAATGGTCATGGGGACAATGTGTGAATCTTGTTCTACACTTGATCTTAGCCGAAAGGCTGAGAAGTGATTGAATCTGGTTTAGTGTCATATTATCACATGTGCACGTTCCCATCACCACCACCATTGAGATCAGGATTATTTTATTATCACGAAGATCACCCTTAAACTTCTTCTGTTGTCACACCCTCTCCTCACCATCTCTAACCTCCCGCAGTCACTAATCTGTTCTCCATCTCTGTAATTTAATTTTGTCATTTCAAAAATGTTCTGTAAATGAAATCATACAATGAATGTTTGATACTCAGTTTTTTCACTCAGAATAATGCCCACGAAATCCATCTAGGTTGTTGTGCATTATCAATAGTTCCTTTCCTTGCTGAGTAGTATTCTATGGTACAGACCGTTTTGGCTGAGAGAGCCATGAACACCACATATTTTAAAATGTAATTCGTGAGAGCCATACAACGACCTGTGTACATTACGCATTATCCAATAAAAATTTGGTGTTGTCCTGGAGGACAACTGTGATTGGCTCCAGCCACCCACAACCATGAACATGAGCAGTAGGAAATGAATGGATTGTAATATATGAGAAGGTTTTATATTTTTAATGTTACTTTTTTTTATTAAAGATTTGTCTGCAAGCCAGATGCAGCCATCAAAAGAGCCACATCTGGCTCACGAGCCATAGGTTCCCAACCCCTGATCTAACCATTTGCACAATGTAGGACATCTAGGTTGTTTCCAGTTTGGGGCTATTATAAATAAAGCTGCTATGAAGAGTTATGTACAGGTTTTTGTCTGGAGATAAGTTTTCCATTTCTGAGATAAATACCCAGGGGTACAATTATTTAGTCTTCTTTACAAACCACCCAACTGTTTTCCAAGTAGCAGCATCATTTTAGATTCTCACTAGCAACATACAGGTATTCCAATTTCTCTGCCATTAGAGTTGTATTTTTTATTTTTATTTTTTGTATTTTTCCAAAGTGAGAAGCAGGGAGGCAGAGAGACAGACGGGATCCATGAGCTGGGCCAGGATCCACCTGTCATGCCCACCAGGGGGCAATGTTTGGCCCATCTGGAGCGTTGCTCCGCTGCAACCGGAACCATTCTAGCACCTGAGGTGGAGGCATGGAGCCATCCTCAGCGCCCGGGCCAACTTTGTTCCAATGGAGCCTCTGCTGCAGGAGGGGAAGAGAGAGACAGAGAGGAAGGAGAGGGGGAGGGGTGGAGAAGCAGATGGGTGCTTCTCCTGTGTGCCCTAACCAGGAATCGAACCCAGGACTTCCAAACTCCGGGCCTATGCTCTACCACTGAGCCAACCAGCCAGAGCAGTATTTTTTTGTTGTTGTTGAGAGAGAGAGAGACACAGAGACAGAGACAGAAAGATAAGATGGGAAGGGAGAGAGAGGAGAAGCATCAACTCATAGTTGCAGCACTTTAGTTGTCCATTGACTGCTTTTCATACATGCCTTGATGGAGGACTCAAGCCAGCAACCATGGGGTCATGTTTATGATCCCACATTCAAGCTGGTGACCCTGCACTCAAGCTGGTGAGCCCATGCTCAAACCAGCGACCTTGGGGTTTCGAACTTGGGTCCTCAGTATTCCAGGTTGACACTCTACTTACTGTGACACCAACTATTCAGGTGAGTTGTTAGTATTTTTTATTTTCACCATTCTGGTACGATAATTCGGTGATTTTAATTTGCTCTTCTTTCATAGCTAATGATATAGAACACCTCTTCTTATGCGTTTTGACCATCTGTCTACTTCAGTGAAATGTGTCTTCATCTCTTTTGCTTACTCTTGAGTTTCTAGAGTTCTTTGTCATATGAGCAGTTTCCAAATATCTCCTGCTTCCTTCTAGCTTGTTTTTTCACCCTCTTAACAGGATCATCCATAAGCAAAAGTTTTTAATTATGATAAAGTCAATTTATAGATTTTTTTTAAAATGTGTATTGGGCTTTTGGTGTCATATAAAAGAACTCTTCACTATTCAAGCCCTGGTTCCTGAAGATTTTCTCCTATTATCTGTGGAAAGTTTTATAGTTGTACATTTTCCATTTAAATCTGTGGCCAATTTTGAGTTTATTTTTGTGAAAAGCATAAGGTGTTTTCTTTGTTTGTTTTTGTCTTTTTATTGATTTTAGAGAGAGAAAGGCAGGATTGGGGCAGAGGTAAAGAAGCAGAAAGCAGCAACTGGTAGTTGCTTCTTGTACGTGCCTCGACCAGGCAGGCCCGGGGCTTGGAACCAGCGACCTCCACATTCCCAGTCAGCTCCTTATCCACTGTGCCACTACAGGGGGAGTTTTGTTTGAGGTTAGTTTTCTGCTTATGAACATGGGTGCTGTTCTATTTATTTTAACTTCCAAAATTATTCATAGAGTAATACAGAATGCGGTTTTATAATATTATACAGTTGACCCTTTAACAACACAGATTTGAACTACCTGGGTACACTTACATGCAGATTTTTCTTTTCAATAACTATATTGGAAATGTATTTTGAGATTTTCTTACTATCATGAAGCAACTGTATCGATTACACTAGGCCACCATAAAGCAATCATTTTGCTGCTTCTTCATTATCAATGACTGAAGTGTTATGCATGTATAAATCTGAATGTCTTTCTTACATTATCTTTTCATTTTTGAGGTCTATTGTTAGCAATATGTAGGACATCTACAGTGTTTTCTGTCATGTAAGACAATATTGATGTCGGTGCTGACAGTCGATTTATCTTACAACATAAAAACAGTATTGATAAATACAGTACAGTGCTATAAATGTATTTTCCTTATGATTTTCTTAGTAACATTTTCTTTAGCCTACTTCATTGTAATACTACAGTACATAATACATAGAACATACAAAATATGTTATACAACTATTCATGTAATTAGTAAGGTTTCCTATCAACAGTGGGCGACTAGTAGTTAAGTTTTGGGGGAATCAAAAGTAATATGCAGATTTTTGGCTGCTGGGGTTGGCTCCCTAACCCCCACTTTGCTCAAGAGTCAAGTATATATCGCTTAGTAAGCAGTGTACCACATATCCTGTATGATATTCATGCAAATATGTATATATGTTTACTATTAATATATATTGCTATTGGTGAGAGATTTTAACCCAAATCTCAGGATCATTATTAAACATTCCTTCTCAACTTGTAAAACTATACCAGTGGCAATTAACTATGGATAGTTGCATTATGGATTATTTCTACTTTTATACCTTTTTGTGATTAAGTTTTCTACATTCATAATCAAGAAGATAACAACTTTTTTTGCCTGACCAGGCGGTGGTGCGTTGAATAGAGCGTTGGACTGGGACGCAGAGTACCCAGGTTCTAAACCCTGAGGTCCCCGGCTCAAGCATGTGCTCATTTGGCTTGAATGCAGGTTCACCAGCTTGAGCGCAGGATTGCTGGCCTGAGCCCAAGGTCACTGGCTTGAGCAAGGGATCACTGGCTTGGCTAGACACCACCACCCCCGTCAAGGCACATATGAGAAAGCAATCAATGAACAACTAAAGAGCCACAGCGAAGAATTGATGCTTCTTATCTCTCTTCCTTTCTGTCTGTCTGTTTTTCTCTCTGTCCCTCTCTGTATCTGTCACACACAAAAGAAAAGATACCAGATTTTTAAAGTGTTGTTCACTGAGTGTGTTGTAATTTGGGAATGGGGGCTCGTGTGGTTTTTATTGGGTAAGATCAGGTTTAGAAAGTATTGTTGGCCCTGGGTGGTTAGCTCAGTCAGTTAAAAGTGTTGTCCTGAAATAGCAAGGTTGGGGGTTCTATCCCAGGTCAGGGCACGTATGGGAAGCAACCAGAAAAAAAATGCATGACTAATACATGAGGTTAAGGGGTTTTTTTCCTCCTCTAGTTTTATTCTTTTTTATATCATGTTGCTTGTGTAACATCAAAGTGAAGTGGTTTCGGAACCTGGGTCTTCCGCGTCCCAGTCTGAAGCTCTATCCACTGCGTCACCACCTGGTCAGGTTTCTGTCTGTCTCTGTCTGTCTGTCTGTCTGTCTCTCTCAAAAGAAAGAAAATAGATGTAATTTTGATTCGTTCACTGCAGACAACTAGTATTGTGTTGGGCTGTTTTTGTTTTGTTTTTTTTTTTGACAATCTAATGAAAATAAGTCAGTGCCCCTGACTAAATAGTTATTGCATGTTTTAAAAATTCTTGCAGCTTACCAGTTAAAATTGCTGCTCTAAGAACCTTGTATGAGTAGACTTCTTCAGTATTTGTCCTGTTATGACTGGCTTATTTCACTGAGCTTAATGTCCTCAAGGTTTATTCATGTTGTAGCATATGCTAGAAAGTCCTTTCTTTTTATAGCTGACTAAAATTTCACAAAAAAAATTATTTCTTGATCTGTTTTGTGAAAGGCACTGTCCTCTATATTCTATTGGGGAAACAGGCAGTGATTAGAATAAGTAAGTGCAACTGACCTTTGAACAGTGTTTAGGGGTGTCCAACCTTTGGAACTGATGATACTTAGAGGGTATTTTTCATCTATGGACTATCCCTTCCCATTTCTGGCAAGACCTTAGATCACAGGAATAATGTATCAGTCATACCAGGATGCTGGGCAAAGAATGTATTTCAGGATCTATCTCATATTTGTATGATAAGGTTATAATAGTCTGGGTGGGGTTTAATGTGGTACAGAAATGACAGGGAATGCCTGCTCTGGATCATGAAGGCCTCAATTTTATGATTTTCACCTTTGTAAATGGGAGTTTGTATATGAGTCACTGCTTCATCACCTTGGTATACTATAATAGTAATTGTTAGCCACTTATAGTCATGAGGTCACAATGTTTGGGGTCACTGCCCAGATGACATCTTCATCATGCTGAGCAGTGTTAAAGAATGAGTAGCTGGTCCTGACCAGTGGTGGCACAGTGGAGAGAGCATCAACCTGGGACTCTGAGGATCCAGGCAAAACCCCAAAGTCATTGGCTTGAATGTGGGCTCATTGACATGATCACATGGTCGCTGGCTTAAGCCCATAGTCCCTGGCTTGAGCCCCATAGTCACTGGTTTGAGCCCAAGGTTACTAGTTTGAGCAAGGCATCACTGGCTCAGCTTGAGCTTCCCTCCCCCCATGCCCTTACCCCCATCAAGGCACATATGAGAAGCAATCAATGAACTAAAGTGCCGCAACTACAAGTTGATGCTTCCCAGGAGAGATCCCTTCCTGTGTGTGTGTGTGTTCTCCCTTTCAAAAAGAAAGAATGAGTAGTTGGGATAGTATGCATTGTGTGTGTGACACAAAGTCACCGCTTAGTGGTGCAGTCTCAGTTAACAAGTTTTTTCATTACTCCTCTACCAGAACCATTCTCTTGGACACATTCCCATCTGCACACTTGCAACCTCCCTAAATTTCCACCCAAATTAAAACTCACTTATTATCATGCTGAACTCTCCTCCCCACTAAAGTTCCTGAAAGTACAGCTTCCTCTAGTGCTGGCCCTGTGCCCAACCCAAGGGTGACAGTCTCCCTGCTGATGTGAGACCTGAGTTCCAGCTGCTTTCTTCGTATAACAGAAATCCTGGTGGATGAGTGTGTTGGGGACCCAGGAGCCAGATCAGGGAGGCCACTGGGCAGATTTCTTTTTTTTTCTTTTTTTTAAATTCATTTTAGAGAGGAGAAAGAGAGAAGGGATAGGAGAAGGAAGCATCAACTCCCATATGTGCCTTGACCAGGGAAGCCAGGGTTTCAAACCAGCAACCTCAGCATTCCAGGTCAACGCTTTAGTCACTGCACCACCATAGGCCAGGTGATGGATTTCTTTTTAATGCTACTGTTGGTTTGATCTTAGAGCAAAACTTTCAAATGTGGCTTTCACTGTTAAGCCTAATCCAGAGGGACTCGAAACATTGAAGACACGAACAAAATCCGTCAATTACACATCAAAGCTTTATTGTCTAGCTTGGCCAAGCAGCGGCAACTCTGACAGAAATCTGAGGGAGAGCGCGCCGGCCCTTTGTTCTACTTAGTTTTTATAGTTTTATAAGTGGGAAGTACAGAAGTAAAAATTGCAATTAGGTGCCCTTTACTACCACTATTGGTTATAGTCATATGTCCTTTAACATGATAGGACCATATTCAATTTGCAAGCCATACATCATTTTGGAGAAAACAAAATTTATAAGTCAACACAGTGGTAGAAAGATGTCTCTTTACATATTAAAAGGCATTCCTATATTTTTTAGTGTTTATCCGCCATCTCTCTGTCTAGAGTCACACGTATTAACCATATGCATTTACATAAGAGAAGTAGTTTCGTGGGGACAAATACCCGCAAATGGCTCATTACTATAAGAAAAGGTTTATTTATTATGGCTTTTCTCTTCCTGCACCTGTCTAGCCATTCACCCCTTGCCCCACAGGTGTGGTGGAATGTCTGGGAATCCATGTTTTCCTTCCCTTTGCATTTACAATACAATGCCAAGGGCCATCCTGGTTTTATGCCAATCACACAGTACAGAGATTATTCTCAAAAGTTCTCTGCACACCTTAACCCAAATTAATAAAATGTTCCTTAAGCCTCTTAAAATATGAATATTGATTCTGTAGCTTTTTTTTTTTTTTTGTATTTTTCTGAAGCTGGAAACGGGGAGAGACAGTCAGACTCCCGCATGCGCCCAACAGGGATCCACCCGGCACGCCCACCAGGGGCAACGCTCTGCCCACCAGGGGGCGATGCTCTGCTCCTCCTGGGCATCCATCTGCTGCGACCAAAGCCACTCTAGCGCCTGGGGCAGAGGCCAAGGAGCCATCCCCAGCGCCCGGGCCATCTTTGCTCCAATGGAGCCTTGGCTGCAGGAGGGGAAGAGAGAGACAGAGAGGAAGGAGGGGGGTGGAGAAGCAAATGGGCGCTTCTCCTATGTGCCCTGGCCGGGAATCGAACCCGGGTCCCCCACACACCAGGCCAACGCTCTACCGCTGAGCCAACCAGCCAGGGCCTGATTCTGTAGCTTTTGGTACTTTACAACACCTGTGGGTGAGGTAGCGCAGTGGCTCCTCATTCACCATATTTGAATAAGTGAACCAAGCAGGCTGGCTAAACTAGGCTTGAGTTTAGCTATGAGGGAAAAACTATGAGGGAAAAACCAGCCAATTTATGATAGCTTGGTTTTCTAGGAGTTGCATCTTTCCATCAGTGGGAAAGGTAATTAGGGTACCTGCTTACTAATGGCTAAGCCAGTGGTTCTCAAACCTTCTGAAGTAGGGGCGCATTTTAAATCCTACAAATAATTGTAGGCACACTATATACAAATTTCTGAGAAATATGTTATAATAATTAAGTCATATATTAAAGAAAAAATATATAAAGTCCAAGCGTGCTTTTATGGTAATTAAATGAAATAAATACGACAAAATTAAATTTATTCTGACATTAAAAAAAAAATTTTTGTTACATTTTTTGAGTTATACTTTTTAGAATTTGTAAAAAAGAGTGGTTAAAAAAATGACAAAAAACGTTATCTTTTTATATACATATATACATTCTTAGTAAGATTTAGTAAATTCGGCAGGTCCCAGCACAAATGTGTTAATTTTTTTCATTCTTGTGTTTATGAAAAACATGAGCCTGATGTGTCCTAGCGATTTCTTCAATGTTTGGGCATATATTTGAAAGGGAAACTCATTTTCTCGTCAATACATTGAAGAATTCCTCTCTTTTTACTCTTAATTGTGTTGAGGGTAGAAAATCCTAATTCACATAAATAGGATGTTGAAAATTGTAGTAAAATGTTCAAAGCATTTTTAGATATTTTTTTTAGATATTCTTATTTTATAAAAATCCAAAAGGCTTCAAGAGACAATTCCTTATGTTTAATCATCACTCCACGATCAGTGGATATAGCTGCCAGTTCTTCTTCTTCTGTTAATGTTAAACCAAAATCACTTGAAGCGTCCATGAATGGGTTTATAATCCAATTATATTGTTCAGTGTTAAGTGATGGAAAATGCTATAAATTAAATTCTGCCTTTCAGCCTTCAAATCCTGTTTTATTTACACTTAACTTTTGCCCACTTCCAGAATCGAATTCTTCAATATCACGCTTCTTTTTGAGAAACCTATCCATTTTATTTGGGTGTATTTATCTAAAAATAATATAATGATGTGTTAATAATAAATATAATAATGATGTGTTAACAAAAATAGCAGTATTTCCGTAAACAAATGGTATAATAGAGTAACTATATTTATTTTTATATCTGGGCACATGCCATGAACCAGTGCAGCTAGTAATTCCAGGTCCCGAGTGGGAACTGTGCAGAATTAAGAAAATACACGGAATTAAGAAAATACGGGGTCAGAAGGGCCCTGTACTTGCTGCTGGCAAGAACAAAGTGCGCCCAAAAATGGCATCTTGCTTTATATGTAGGGCAAAGTGAGGCCATTAGCAAATCAATGGTCTCTGATCACGTTTCCAAGGCAACCCAAGAATTTTACCAAGTGCAGAAAACCCCCACCATACATATCATCTTAACTTGACACTAAACAAAGCATAGAAGAAACTTGCCTCTAGTCTTTCCAGGGAACATGGGGGGTAGTGTAAACAATCCAGCACCACAGCTTAACAGCCTTTTGCAACCTAATCAGGCAAGTGAGGAGAGGGGTTGGGCAGACTATCAGCTTACAGCCAATTCCCCACACCTCTGTCCCCCCAAAATCTAAAAACTCCAAAGCCCTATTGGTTTTCTGGTCCCCAACAGGCACATATTTCTCTGGAATGTCATAGGGCTCTGGTCAGCAAACTGTGGCTCACGAGCCACATGTGGCTCTTTGGCCCCTTGAGTGTGGCTCTTCCACAAAATACCACATGCAGACGCTACCTCGATAAGAAATGTACCTACCTATATAGTTTAAGTTTAAAAAATTTGGGCTCTCAGAAGAAATTTCAATCTTACTGTTGATATTTGGCTCTGTTGACTAATGAGTTTGCTGACCACTGCATAGGGTGCACCTGGACATCTTCTAGGGCGTGCCAGTGCACCCTGGAGCACACTTTGAGAACCACTGAGCTAAGCTCTTGAGTTAATGAGCAGATGAGTGTGGGCAGCTGTTTGGATTCCCTGTTGCCTGTTAGTTTGGTTTACAATCACCATATGAAATAAGATCAGAGCCTGCTATCTGTTCACTCTGGTGGTCAGATTCAACTAGAGTTCTTACCAAACCTGTTTGCGGGGGGGGGGGGGGGGTGAGAGAGAGAAAGTGAGAGAGAGATGTCAGTACAAGCCACACCAAGCACAGAGCTCCCTATTTCATGATTTAGCTTCTTTACAGTGAAGGTAACTGTTCTCTGCTTTTTGACTCCCTACTAAGATGGAAGAAGTGTCAGGAGGCTTTGTTGCTGTTGTTTTACCAAAGGAAAAAAATACAGGTGATTTGCTCCCTAAATGGTCACTGTAGGGACCAATATCCTGCTCTCCAGAGCTGCTGCTTCAGCCAATACAGTAAGAACAGATGTAGTTTCACACTTGTAGAAAGATCCCACAGAGGCATAAAACAGCACTCTGCTGGAGTCTGAGAGCTCCACACGTGAACATGGGACTGCGCATTCCAAGGGCAGTGACAGAGACCACATGCTGCACCGCCCCGAGCTGTCCTGTGGCTCCTGTCCTAGGAAATGGGGCGAGAATTTCTTTCTAGATAATGAGCTACTGACCTTACAGATCCTGCTATGCTGCGGCCACGATCAGAGCAGGGCTTCAGGATGGGCCGCCTCCACTACCCTGCTCACTTCCTCAGCACCAATTCTGTCTTTGCCTCTGTCACAGTGTCCCTGAAGGAGCAACCAAGAGCCACCCTCTTGTCCGATGGCAACCCAGCCCTGTCCAGGAATGTCGGCATGACAGTCGCACAAAAGGGGGGTCCACAGCCAGCACCCAGCCCAGTGGGAACAGGGACAAGACTTGGGTAAGCTGGTCCTCTCTGCTGTCAGGCACAGATGAAGGGAGGGAGTTTGGGGTGTGGCATTCCATGGGGACTCTACCCATACATACCCTCTCTGAGAGGAGACCCTGCAGTGTGTGAATCTGCTTGTGGGCCCCCAACCAAGACTGTAGAGTTCCCCTTAACACTTGTTTCAGAGTCATTTCTTTTTCTTTTTAAAAATAGTGTATTCTGGGTGGACTTGGCTATTTGTAACCAGTTTGCTTCATGCTGTTATAGGACCCTTGGCCAGCATTCCTTTCTGAACTCAAGACAAGGCTAAAAGTCCCACTGATTTTGCTGTGGAGGTTGCAGCTTGTTATTTATGCCCTAACCCAGTGTTTCAAGGACACCAGAGTGGTTCACTCAATACTGCTTTCAGCAGTGTTCAGGGAGAAAACTTAGCGTAAAAACTGGGGTAACCCTTGTTGGTGGGGAGAGGAGCTTATCATCCTTTTCCTCTGAAACAGTTCTTCCTCCACCTCCACTGAGTGAGGCTTTGTCCACCTGACTCTTGCTAGAAAGAATTTTGGGGGTTCCAGTGGCCAGTAAAGAAAACATACAATTAACCCACACTTTGACTATATCTGAACATTAAAGTTTGTTATGGTAGAAGAAGTCCTGAGATGTTGACAGTTTTTAAATTTTCAGAAGTGATTCATGACAAAGTTAAGGTATATTGAAATCCACAAAGTTCTCAAATAATATTTTAGTGGATTGATTAACAGTCTAATTTGCCTTCATAGAATGGGGTGTGTGTTTATTTCAATATTTTGAAATAATTGTTTTTATGACTTTTATTTAGACTAGTCACAGGAGAGATGGATGAAGCCGACTCTGTATTTTTGAAGTTTAAGCAGGCACCTGATGACTCCCTTTCACTTATATCCTCGAATGCTGAGTCCATTTTTGTAGAAGGTACGGCCATCCCAATTTCTTCACCAGTGACAGGTGGTCTCCATCCGCCCTGGGAAGTGCTGGGACCCACATCAGTCCATGAGATGAAGGCTGGGGTGTCCTGAGCCAGCCAGGCTAAGGGCCCTGAGCAGTGGCCTCTTGCTCCTCCTCCAGAGCCCTACACCGCCACACTGAGGAGTGAGATCGAATCAGACGCCCATGAGTTTGAGGCCGAGTCCTGGAGCCTGTCTGTGGACCCAGCATATGCAAAGGAACAAAAAAAGGAGGTGATAAAGAGACAGGATGTACTCTACGGTGAGAAGTTCTCCACCCCCACACTGGCACTCCACATCCTTTTTTTCTTTTTTTAATTTCCTCTTTTTTTTAAAAATTTCCACCTGGGAGCCTGGGCCCCACTGCTGATGCCCCCGAGAATGTTTCTCTGCTTCCTGCTCTTCCCAGGACAGCCCTGCCTTTGGGGCCAGGAAGAAGGTGGCCAGGGACGTCTCTAAGGACGAGGATGGCTGAATGCCCAGGCCTGATTTTTCCTACCTTATTGGTGACCCTGAGAGAGAACCAGGCCTGAGCATGGCTGTGATTGGGGGCTTTGAGAGGCATGTCCCTTTCTCCCCGTGTGACTGTAGCACCATCTTCATCATGGGTGTCCCTTCCCACTGGCTGTCCTACTGGCTGTCAGACAACCTGGCCATGGGTAGCCACTGTCCTGATGAGGTGTTGTATCTTACAGTGAAATCCCAGCTCCTACACTCGGAGCCTATCCCCCAGCCGGGGGCTGTGCTGGGTGCCCCATGTATGTCCCTCCAGGACCCTTTCAGCTGGGTGACCAAGACCCAGGGCAGTCGCACTGGGACCCAAGGCCTTTCTTTCCTCAGAGCTGTTACTTGTTCTTCCTTTCCTTTATTTATTTTTATTTTATTGTATTATATTTTTAGTGAGGAGGCAGAAAGAGACAGAGACAGAGGCAGACAGGAAGGGAGAGAGATAAGAATCATCAACTTTTGGTTGCATCACCTTAGTTGTTCATTGATTGCTTCTCATATATGCCTTCATGTGGGTCTCCAGCTGAGCCAGTGACCCCTTGTTTAAGCCAGTGACCATGGGGTCATGTCTATGATCCTATGCTCAAGCAGCAACCTCACACTGTAGCCAGATGAGGCCGCACTCAAGCCGGTGACCTCGGGGTTTTGACTCTGGGCCTTCAGTGTCCCAGATTGACACTCTATCCACTGCACCACCACTGGTCAGGCTGTTGCTTGTTCTTATGGTCCTCTTCATGGAAACTGTCCCCCAAGAATGACCGTGTTGTGCCACCAAAGGGGGAATTTTCCTCTCCCTCATTGGCATTCTGGGAAGAAATTCTGGTATATCTAGAAGTGTTCTACTTTTATCCCATAAAGCAGGTCCAGTTCTGGGATCCCAGTGTGGTGTCCATTGGCACGCGCTTCCTTCCACATCTCATGCACTGAGCTCCCTGCCTGGGCCAGGGGAAGGTGGAGTGCGGATGTGGAGGATCACCCTGGTGGGCACTTCCTCTTGGGACCTAGATGTATGCCAGAGACCCTACAGAGGGGACTGGAGGACCAGGCTAGATGCTGCCATCAGGGCAGCTTGTCGCCACATTATTTCCATTGCTGGGCAAACAGACTGCTTCCAGCCCTCCTTCCGTCCCACTTTGGACACCGGACACCTGGGGCCCGGCACTATTGACTTTGGTTTTGTCTTTAATAGCTTTAAGGCCTTAACTTGAATGTCAGAAAAACTCCAACTAATGAAGCCTGACTATTGGTGGTGCAAGAGGTAGATCAGAGGTAGTCAACCTTTTTATACCTACCGCCCACTTTTGTGTCTCTGTTAATAGTAAAATTTTCTAACCGCCTACCGGTTCCATAGTAGTGGTGATTTATAAAGTAGGGAAGTAACTTTACTTTATAAAATTTATAAAGCAGAGTTACAGCAAGTTAAAGCATATAATAATAATTACTTACCAAGTACTTTATGTTGGATTTTCGCTAAGTTTGGCAGAATAAATTTTTATAAAACAACTTATTATAGTTAAATCTATCTTTTTATTTATACTTTGGTTGCTCCGCTACCGCCCACCATGAAGGCTGGAATGCCCACTAGTGGGCAGGAGGGACCAGGTTGACTACCTACCATTGAGGTAGAGCATCAACCTGGGAGGCTGAGGTCCCAGGTTCAAAACCCCAAGGTCACCAGCTTGAGTATGGGCTCACCGCTTCACTGGCTTGAGATCATTGACATAATCCCATGGTTTCTGGCTTGAAGCCCAAGGGGTCTCTGGCTCAACCTGAGTCTCCCCCAACCCCGGTCAGGCACATATGAGAAAGCAATAATGAACAACTAAAATGACACAAGTATGAATTGATGCTTCTCATCTCTCTCCCTTCCTGTCTGTCTGTCCCTCTGTCTCTTGCTCACTAAAAAATAAGAAAAAGAAGCCCTAGCTAGATAGCTCCATTGGTTGGAGCTTCAGCCTGAGGCGCAGAGTTTGCTGGATTGATCCCAGGTCAGGGCATTTACAGTAGCAGATTGATGTTCCTGTCTGTCTGTCTGTCTCTCTCTCTCTCTTTCTCTCTTTCTTTCAATCTCTCTCTCCCCCTTCCTCTCTGGCTAAAATCAATAAATAAAAATTTTTAAAAATAAGGAAAAGAAAAACTGCAACACAAAACCTGATCTTTCTTTGCCTTTTACAATGAATTAAAATCTCATTTGAGCTCTTCTTTTGCATCAGCTGTAGTCTGAATCTTGCCACTGATGTGCACAAACGTGTGTTTCACACCCCAAGGAATGGTGTTTATCCAGACAATTTTCTGGCTTAAAACAACCTTGAATTGTTTGACTCTAAGGCACGAAATCTTCCTGTGAATTTGAGGTCCCAGTGCACATCCGGGGTCCTCATGTCACTTTCCTGATGTCACTCTACCCCTCACTGCTCCCTTCCACTGGGACCTCGGCAGCACTGGGGTGGGAAGGCCTGAGTCCTGGGCAGTAAGGCTACGGGGATGAGGACTTGGGTGAGAACTGAAAAGGCAGCCTGGTATGTGGTGTGCAGGCAGTACACACGAGTGGTGTCTGTGGGACACAGGAGGAGTAAAGCCAGGCGTGCTCCCTACTGTGGGCAAGTGCTGTCGTCTGTGTCCCCGCAGAGCTGATACAGACGGAGGTGCACCACGTGCGGACGCTCAAGATCATGCTGAAGGTGTACGCCAGGGCCCTGCAGGAGGAGCTGCAGTTCAGCAGCGAGGCCATCAGCCGTCTCTTCCCGTGTGCAGACGACCTGCTGGAGATGCACAGTCACTTCCTCTCTCGGCTGAAGGAACGCCGCCAGGAGTCCCTGGAAGAGGGCAGTGACCGGAATTATAGCATCCAGAAAATCGGGGACCTCCTGGTAGAGCAGGTGGGCAAGGCCAGCACAGGCCCTCACTCCAGCTGTTTCTCCCAATAACAAAAACCGGGTTCCCTGCAATATTGTTATTTATAAGAAATATATATTTGATGTTCTTCCACATTTCTAGTCTCATAGCTCCCAAAACCTTTGGAATTTCCTAAGTGAGGAGAGCATAAAGGTGTCTTTGGTTATGTGAATGAGGTAACTTTTAGGACCTAAGGATGGGAGCTGATTGCCAGGGGACCCAACGGTGTAATTAGAGGGTTGGAACTTTCAGTCCTACCCCTTCCTTGATCCTTGGGTGCGAAGAGGGGCTGTAGGTCGAATCAGTGGATAGTGGCTAATGAGTTAATCAGTAGTGCCTATGTAGAGAAAACTCCATATAAACCCAGCAGGACAGGGTCTGGAGAGCGTCCAGTTGTGAACACATGGAGATTTGGGGAGAGTGATGCCTGGCCACGCAAGGCAGGTCATGGGAGCTCTGAGCCCTTTCCCCATACCTGGCCCTATGCAGCTCTTTCATCTGGCTGCTCCTGAGTTATATCCTTCATAACAAAACTGGTCAAGTAAGAAACTTGTCTTTCTTAGTTCTGTGAGCCACTCTAGTAGATTCATCCAACCCGAGAAGGGGGTGCTGGGAATCCTGATTGATAGCCAGTCAGCCAGGAGCTCAGGTGACAACTGGTGTTTTAAAGGGGGAGGCACTTTTGTGGAACTGAACCCTTAACCTGTAGAATCTGATGCTGTCTCCAGGTAGATAGTGTTGGACCCTGTTGTGTGAGAATTACTGGTAATGGGGAGAACCACCCCCACATTGGATTTGGGTCCAGGAACCCTGTCCCCCCCCATTGATTGAGAGCCTGCCACTCCTGGAGACAGTGGTCCCAGGCCCTTCCACTTGTGCATGTAGCTAATGGTTTAACGACATAGGCGCCTAAATAGCAACATACTTGTGCAAACACTATCTAGTGTTTCATTCTGGGCTTTTCTGTTTTTAAATACCCCCTTTGCTTTTAAATTTTCCTAATATTCTTCATGTTAAACTTATTTTTCCTTTTAGATTTCAAGAAGTTGTTGCAGCACCTCTGATGGCATAAAGCCCATTAGCAGAAAGTTTTCTCGTTTTACCTATATTGTACCTTGCCATTAGACACCTGTAATGAAGCATTTCTGTGTTTGTTAGAGAAGAAAGTGAAATCACCAGTGAAGTCAGTACTTGTTTTAGCAGAGTCAGATGAATAGGGAGAACACATGCCCTGGCGTTTTCATGTTCCATTTCAATAATGTCCTCACTTTCTTCAGTTTTCAGGTGAAAATGGAGAGAGAATGAAAGAAAAATATGGTGTCTTTTGTAGTAGCCACAACGAAGCAGTTAGTCATTACAAGTTGCTGCTGCAGCAAAATAAGAAATTTCAAAACTTGATCAAGGTAAAAAAAGAAAATAATTTTTTTTTTAATTTAAAACATATCTTCTTTGCTTTAGGTTTTTTTTCCCCCCACAGAGCTGCTTAGAGATTTTGAAATTAAGATACCTGTTATACACCAATGATTTCGAATTTCTATTTCATTCTTAACCACAAACTCATAGCTGGAGCTTTGTTCCTTGATGTGCCAGGGAAGCCTCTGAGATGCCCCAGTGTGGAACCCATTGACCGTCTTCCTTAGAATGTTGAGGTGACATAAATGTAATTTCAAGGGGCCACCTTCCCTGGGAACCACCCCCTCTAGAGCCAGTGGTGCCTTTAAACACTCCTGCTGATGCAAGGTGTGCCTTACTCTAACCCTTCGCCTCTTCCCCACTCTGGTCCCATTTGTTCCCCTCCCCACTCTGGTCCCATTTGTTCCCCTATAGCCGGTGGGATGACCCACACCCACCTTATGCCTAACAGTGTGTGGATGCTCACAGCTCAGAACTAAAAACACTTCACCCAGCCTGAGTCAGGCGGGTTGGACAAGGCCCCACCTCCCGTGTTCCAGCACGAGCACCTGGGCTTTGTCAGCATGGCCATACAACAGCCCCTGCCACCTGACTCCAAAGGGGCTTCACCACCTATCATCTGCACCCCGTGGCTTCCCTCTGAAGTGACGTTATATAACTCAGGGTCTGGTGTTAGGAATGGTGTGCTCTTCCTTCCCTCCACTGTCCTCACAGTGGGTACACGTGAGGGGAGAGGGGCACTTCTGGGCCTGATTTCATCTGTGACGAGCATTGAGCCAGAAACACCTGCTAAGTGGGAGGGTTCTGATGAGACAGAAAGAAACAGAGCAGAGCATTGCCCAGTAATCTCAGATCCCACACTGACTCTCTGGTCCTCTGCAACCCTGGTGTTTCTGAAGCACAGACGCGTGATAGGAGCAAAAAGCAGAGTACATGGTGCACTCTGGCCAGCCACCCTTGGCACCACCAGCAAACAGCTTCAGAAGGTCACTTCGAGGGTTCTTAGCCAGAGGTGTGTGTCAGAAGCCAGTGGGGAGCCAGTTCAGAAGGCACAGGCCTCATCTAGTTCTGGATGGTTCCAACAACTATCGGTCAGGTGGGGATCATCATACACATGGGTGCATGTGTGCATCAGATAGCTCTCCAGGTGGCTTCCATGCCGCCTCTGCTGGTTCTAGTTTCTCCTCGACTGGTCTCTCAGGGGCCCTCTTTTCAATAGGCAAAGCTGCCTTTGCCTTTGGTGCCTTTACGTATCATGCAAGTGGTCTCTGCTTTTGAATGTTTGGTGACATGACAAAGAAAAGGTCCCCGTCAGCTAAAAGAGGAAGGAGCCCCTAGCCTCAGTATCTGACCAAGTTAAATTCACGAGTTTGGCAAGAGATAAAATGTCAATATGTTGTGGTTTTGTTTTCTATTTCATAGAAAATCGGCAACTTTTCCATTGTGAGGCGGCTTGGCATGCTGGAGTGCATTCTTCTGGTCACTCAGCGCATAACCAAGTACCCCGTGCTAGTGGAGCGCATCATTCAGAACACAGAAGGTGCAGTAGCCGTCTTATTGCCTTGCCCATTGGTGCTTGGGGGTGGTCTGTGTCCCTGCTCCCTTTTGGCAACAGACTGGATGAGTGCCCCTTTGTGATTTGTCCCTGGTTCTCTGGGTTCAGCTGAGTTTGGCGGTTATGAACTGAGCTGCCACTGTGTGGAATTTGTTGTGTGGGTTCCGAGTCTCATTTATCTGCCATTACCCCTGGTGTGAGGAGTGCGTAAATGATGGAGTAACTGCCCTTGTTTCAGGTTACTCCTGAGTGATCCAGATGGGCACAGAGTCCATGACCAGTGCCACGAGAGGGACAGCCTATAGCATGGAGGGCAGAGGGAAAGGGCACACAGCCCAGATGGGAGTTCTTGGAGGCCAAGGCAATGCGGACCACACCTCCCTCATATCTAGGGGATTTGGGCCATGGGTGCAAGAATGAGCAAGTTCCCCAACCATGAAAACTACATCCCTAGCTCTTAGTAATGGCAGGAGGTGGAGGGAGTCTTATGAAGAGTTGGAGGACACAGGGAAGTCTGTTTACCAAGGAGTGGCTGGTGGAGCTGTGCCGGGCTGTTTTTATCATTTGAATTGCACCTTAGCTTCTACATTCGAAAGAAGCCCTGTCTTGATAAAAACCAAACACTGGGCTGTTACATTTATTTTGGAGAAGCATTTATGTCTTGGAAAACTTGAGTTAGAAGGTGATTCTTGAGGGTCCTCCAAGCAGTGGCCTAAAGGAACACACCTCGCAGACCCTGTAGCATGGCCACCTCTACCATTGTTCATGGACTCAAAGAAAAGCACTAACTCTGCTGTGTGTGGCAGCTGGCTCCAAGGACTATGAAGACCTGACCCAGGCCCTGAACCTCATCAAAGACATCATCTCACAAGTGGATGCCAAGGTCAGCGAATGCGAGAAAGGCCAGCGCCTCAAAGAAATTGCCGGGAAGATGGACTTGAAGTCCTCCAGCAAGCTCAAGAATGGGCTGACCTTCCGCAAGGAGGATATGTTGCAGCGGCAGCTCCAGCTGGACGGCATGCTGTGCTGGAAGACCACGTCGGGGCGTCTGAAAGGTAAAGTGCTTCCCTGGCCAGTTGGCTCAGTCAGTAGAGCATTGTCCAGTGTATGGATGTCCTGGCTTTGATCCCCAGTCAGGGCACACATGAGGAGCAATCATCTGCTTCTCCCTCCTCCCTCTCCCGCTTCTTTCCCTCTTCCCCTCCTGTAGCCAGTGGCTTGATTGGTTCAAGCATGGTCCTAGGCGCTAAGGATGGCTCAGTTGGTGCAACTGTCAGCCTCAGACACTGAGGCTAGCTCATTTGATTCTAGCATTAGACCCAGACGGGTTGCCAGGTGTGGATCAAGGTCAGGGCACATATGGGACTCTGTCTCACTATCTCCCCTCCTCTAAAAAAAAAAAGAAAGGTAATATACTGCCCCTAGCCACCATTCTGGCATGGCAGTACCATCTTGGAGTGGTGATGCCATCTGGAATCTGTGGCACCCTCTTGGTGTGCTAGGCACTGTTTTGGACTAGGGCACCATCCTGGAGGGTGGGCACCCTCTGCATTAGTGGTGCCATTTAGGAGTGGTGGCTCCCATCTTAGACTGGTGGCACCTTCTTAGTTGGACCACCTTCTTGAATTGCCATCTTGGAGTGAGGGCACAATCTTTTTTTTTTTTTTTTTTCATTTTTTTCATTTTTCTGAAGCTGGAAACGGGGAGAGACAGTCAGACAGACTCCCGCATGCGCCCGACCGGGATCCACCTGGCACGCCCACCAGGGGCGACGCTCTGCCCACCAGGGGGCGATGCTCTGCCCATCCTGGGCATCGCCATATTGCGACCAGAGCCACTCTAGCGCCTGAGGCAGAGGCCACAGAGCCATCCCCAGCACCCGGGCCATCTCTGCTCCAATGGAGCCTTGGCTGCGGGAGAGGAAGAGAGAGACAGAGAGGAAAGCGCGGCGGAGGGGTGGAGAAGCAAATGGGCGCTTCTCCTGTGTGCCCTGGCCGGGAATCGAACCCGGGTCCTCCGCACGCTAGGCCGACGCTCTACCGCTGAGCCAACCGGCCAGGGCAGGGCACAATCTTGAATCTGTGCCACCACCATGGAGTGTGGGGGGGTGCCCTCTGGATCAGTGAGCACCATTTTGGGTCAGTGGGTTGCCAGCTGTCACAGAGCCACTGCAGGCTGGCTGTTTGGTGGCTGAAGCAAGGTGTGCAGAATCAGGATGAGCACGGGCAACCAGGAGTGTCATCAGAATGAGAGAGCCACACTCACACCTTCTTCCTCCAGTCTTTGAGATGGTGTGGTGTGTGCCAGGAGGGCACAGGACTGGGACTCTTACATCTGAATAGAAAGCCAAAGCTTCATAAGTCCCCAAGCCATAATGGGTGCACCTGCAATGGGCCTAGCCACCAAAGGGCCTGCTATGGGCAGGAAACGCCACCCAGGCTGCCAACCTTGGATTTCTCAAGCATCCCAGTCACTGTTCAGGGTGAGCTCCGAGCCCAGCTTTCAAAATCCGTGGTGCAGTTCCAGATCAGAGAGCACTCAAGACTCCCACTCAAATATCCTGTCCATTTCATGAGCCTCTGGTGTTTCCATGCTGACCTGTTCAGTGGCATCAGCATCTGTGAGAATCGTAAAGGGAGTGACAGAATCTTCAGGTGGTCAGACAACAAAATGTTTGTTTTTATTTTGGGTGACATGCACCCAATAGATACAGGTTAGTGCCTTCTGTATGCCAACCCCAATGGGTGGTAGAAGGCCTCCCACTCTCATGGGGCTTCCATCAGTGGGCAGACAGACAAAAATCAGCAAATAGAAAAATAGCAAAAGGTGCAGTAAATGCTTTTGAGAAAGTTAGACGCTGCAGTGTAAGAGAATGACAGCAAGAGAGGGCCTCTGGGTCGAGGATGTCTGAAGAGGCCCCCTGGGAAGGCAGTGTTTACCACCTGAGCGCTCGTGTTGGAAATGTATTCAGGATTTGCACCAAGTGCAAAAGCTCTGCTTTACAGTGTCTGTGAGATGTACCTACAGGGACAAGACACCCATTTTGCTGCCACCTAGCAGGGCACTCGGGGTACAGGGGAGGAGAGCACATTGCTATGGTAGGAGGCAGAACAGGAGGTCAGTAGCGGAGTTCACTTTTTTTTTTAAGTGAGAGGAGGAGAGGTAGAGAGACAGACTCCCGCTTGCACCTCAATGAGGTTCCACCCAGCAACCCCCATCTGGGGCCAATGCTCAAATCATACGAGCCATCCTCAGCACCCAGGCTGACACTCGAACCAGTTGAGCCACTGGCTGTGAGAGGGTAAGAGAAAGAGAAGGGAGAGAGGGAAGGGAAGAAAAGCAGATGGTCACTTCTCACGTGTGCCCTGACCAAGGTTTGAACCTGGGACGTCTGCACGCCAGGCCAACACTATCCACTGAGCCAACCAGCCAGGGCCGTGAGGTCACATTTGAGAAATTATAGTGAGAGAACTTCAAAGACCAGACCTAGCAGGTACCTTTACAACAGGGATGTCAGGGCACAGGGCCTACCAGTGCAGTGGGAGAAATGTTGAAACCCGGGGAGGTGGTGGGAAGGCGTGAGGTAGAAAGGAAGCCCTTAAGCTCAAGCAGAAGCAGCATGGCACCAGTTTGAGAATGACCTGGGCTCCTTCCCATGGTGCCAAAGGCCTCCTGGGCTTCTGTGTCTCCCTGGCTGCCCAACAGAACCCACACAGTCGTATCACCCCATACATTCCTTCCTGTCCTCTCTTCTTAGATGTCCTTGCCATCCTGTTGACTGATGTGCTTTTGCTACTACAAGAAAAGGATCAGAAATATGTCTTTGCTTCTGTGGTATGTGTTCCTGTCTTCACATGAAAAGCTGTTTTAAAGCTGACTGTGTGCAAGGCATTGGGTGGAGGGGTGGCTGCGGGCTGCATCAAGGCCTGCCATGAGCTCTGTGTAGCTGGTATACTTGGAGTCAGGCTGGGATGCCAGCCATCTCTCCTGGCCCATATCTACCAGGGCCTTGGCTCCCTCCCCTGATCACCTATGCCCCCCCCCCCCTCCAGGTCCTCAGTGTCTAACAGCACAGACCTCACTGCATGGCGTCAGTGTCAGGCCCTCCACCCATGGCTAAGGGTCTCAGAGAACTGGTTTGCCTCCGGGTCCACCTGACAAGGAAGGCAGCCTCTGTGACTGAACTATGAAATTACATGCCTTTCCCAGAGATTTGAAAGAGCCTCTCAAGAGGTCTCCCAGCACCACAGACGAGGTCAGCTGCTTTGTCACCCATCATCTGGCCTTGACTGCAACACACTTGTATGTGCTGTCCGTGCCTTCACTCAAGGGCGATGCGACACCATCATCTGCTGGGTATCTGTTCCAGGTGTCCTCACAGGGCTGTCCCTCTATGTGTGTCTGTCCTGGCCTCCTCTGATGGGGACACCAGTCAGATTGGATCAGGGCCCAGCCACATAACCTCATTTTAATTTAATCACCTCTCTAAAGGCCCCTCTCTTCTGTTACAGTCTCATTCTGAGTGCTTGGGGTGAGGGCCTCAACATAGGGATTTGAGGGGATTCAGCCCATAGCAGCCAGTTAAAAATATGTATTTTACTTGTTCGTAGGAGCATTATATCTCGTAGGGACACACAGACTGAGAATTCTGGTTGGCTCTGGGTGTTTGGGGCACAAGGTCAGAAGGAAGATTGATTTGTTGTTGTTATATGATGTCTACTCTTGTTTCTTTTGTGTTTTATACTGTGTACATTTGTTACTGATTACAAAAGACATTTGTTTAAGCCCATTAAACAGACACATTAAAAGATACAAGGATGTCATTGCAATAGTATCATTTTTCTCCAAATGTTAAAATATTTCTGCTTTGAATTGTTTGAAAACAACAATTTGCAACAGTGAAAGGGGACCTCTCACCGTGTTCCTTCCATGCAGGACTCTAAGCACCCCATCATCTCATTACAAAAGCTCATTGTGAGGGAAGTAGCCAATGAAGAAAAAGCCATGTTTCTGATCAGTGCCTCCCTGCAAGGGCCCGAGATGTATGAAATTTACACCAGTTCCAAAGAGGAGAGGAACGCCTGGATGGCCCACATCCGAAGGGCCGTTGAGAGGTGACCAGATCCTATGTGCGTGGGTTCCCCCTGTTGGCCCTTTTGCCCTTGGCTTAGATGGTTGGCAAATTGACTGTGACCTTGAACTGCCTCAGAGGGCACCAGAAATCTCAGGCAGACAGGAAACCCCCTTTGCTTTTCCTCTCCTTTTTCCACCTTAGTGCTTTGTCCATCCTTTATTTAAAGGGGACAGATTGCACCATTCCAGCTCCTTACAATAATAGCTAGACCTGTCAGATATGAAAAGACCAAATGGTCTCTGGCCAGGGGATGTGGTGCCAGGCAGCTCTAACTTCTATATTGGTGGGACAGTTCACCTGACACTCAGGATATCCTTACTCCACTGCTACCATCCTCATATGGTGCCAGACCTGTTGGAGCAGGTCATGGTGTTCTGTCCTACCTCCTCAGGTCAGGGGAAGCCTGAGGACCCTAGCCCTATGGCTCTGCTTGATGCCTGGCTCCTGGTTCACTCGACAGAAAACAGTGGCCCAGCCCTCACCCCCCACTCGGCCTGCTGTTCTCTTTCTCTATTCCTGGAAGCTTCCCAAAGCCTTAGCTTGCTCAAGCTCCCTCCATCCTCAATCTCAGCTCTGCTAGACTTGCAGCCTCTCGTATTAGGCAGGTCCCCAGGAAACAAGCTGGCCCCACCCTCCTCCTCCAAGTGGTGGCCAGGCATTTAAAACCTGTGACTGATTACACCCCAGCACTGAGACTGGATAAATGCTAATGGCTGTCTTTCTCCTCCCTGTCCATTTTCTCCTGCACCATTGACAAGCTAAATCTATCACAAAATGAGATACTCTTTAGCAGCCGGTTCTGCAGGTAAACCTCCCAGTGCGCATTTCAGAGGCCAGTCAGACTGTGAGGCATTCTCACCCACCTATCCCCTCTCCCTGCAGCTGTCCAGATGAGGAGGAGGGGCCTTTCAGCGAGGCCGAAGAGGAGAGGAAGGTGGTTGAGGCCCGCACCATGAGACTGAGGGACTTCCAAGGTAAAAGGGAGTCAGTCCAGATCACTGTGCCTACAGTTGTGTTCCTAGTAGTGGTGACACAGCCCTGCAGAGCACTCCTTAGGCAGCAGGCTCTAGGACTACCGGTGGCATTTCTGATCTGTCCCATTGGGATTGGCTGTGGAGCAAATTACGAAAGTGGGAATCTTGCTATGTGCTGCCTTGTGGCCTATAGCTCTTGCATGAGGTGCAGTAGTGGTCTTCCAGGGGTGTGTGGGGAGGGAGGCGGTGGTAATCAGGGTCCTCAAGCGCCTTCTAAACATGATTGCTTTGCCACACACGGTGCCTCCTCATTCAGTCCTCATGTAGGGAAGAGCTCACTGTGGGTGTCCCAGGTTACATACAGCAGAACTGCACAGGGGCCCGATAATAGCACAGGATCCCATGGCCTCCTACAGGCAGGCAGACCAAGCCCAGCCCTGGCTTTGTGGCCAGGGACCGTGGCTTTCTCCTCCCTGTTTTAATTTCTCAACTACTTTATTGAGATATAATTCTTACATCATACAGTTCACCCATTAAAAGTGTCCCATATAATGACTTTTATCACAATATTACAACCATCACCACAATCAATTTTAGATCATTTTTAACACCCCTGTCCTTGATAGCAGTCACTCCCCATTTCTTCCTCCCCCAGTTGCTGATAACTTATAGCCGACTGTTTCTATGAACTGGGCTATTCCAGGGACTTTGTATAAATGGAGTTATGAAACATTTGTTCTTTTGCATCTTATCAGCATATTTTCAAATCCATTCACATTGCAGCAGGTGTCATAATTTTATTCCTTTTTATGGCTGAGAAATATTCCATTGTGTGAATGTAGCACATTGTGTTCATTCATTCTCCTCCCAGTTTTGACAGATTCCTGTGAGATTTTGGCAGTCATTGCCAAGGGCAATTCTTAGTACTCCTGTCAATCAGCTTTCCTCTTCCCTCTCACTACGTTACCTAATTATTTTAAATTAGGTAAACATTTAAGCAATAACTACTTAAAATTAGGTAGTATATATTTTATTTCTCTTTGTGAGGGGTGCACTTTTTTTGTATCTTTTTTTATGGTCTTGTTTTTTTAAATTTTTTATTAATTTTAATGGGGTGACATTAATAAATCAGGGTACATATGTTCAGAGAAAACATCTCCAGGTTATTTTGACATTTAATTATGTTGCATACCCATCACCCAAAGTCAAATTGTCTTCTGATGAGGTGCACTTTTAAAGGTATTAGTTGATAAAAATGTCCAAAAAGGGGCCCTGGCTGGTTGGCTCAGTGGTAGAGCATCAGCCCAGTGTGTGGATGTCCCTGGTTCGATTCCTGGTCAGAGCACACAAGAGAAACTACCATCTGCTTCTCCACCCTCCCCCTCCCCCATCTCTCTCTCTCTCTCTCTCTCTGCAGCCATGGCTCAATTGGTTGAAGCTCATCGACCCTGGGCTTGAGGATGGCTCCATGGAGCCTCCACCTCAGGTGCTAAAAATAGTTTGGTTGCGAGCATGGCCCCAGATGGATGGAGCATGTGCCCCAGACAGGGGTTGCTGGTTGGATCCCGGTCAGGGTACATGTAGGAGTCTGTATCTCTTATCTCTCCTCTTATTTGGAAAAAAAAGAAAAAAAATGTCCAATAGGGGAGGAAATCCTATCGGACCCTGGAAGTTCTAACATAGTATTCATTTCATTTCATTCTGACTTATCATTTCCTCCAGCTGGTAATAAAGATATGTCCTGCCTGGATGCCATACAGTAACATTTCCTTATCACTCATTCCCAACAAGATTTTTAGTGAAGTAGGAATACAAAGGTATTTTATTTATCAAGATATTCTTCTCATCTTAGATCAAAAGCTGAACTCAACTTAACTTTGGAACATCAGGGACATTCCCATCAAAACTAGGAGCCAGGCAGGGCCGTCCACTTTCCATTATCATCTTCACCTTGGATGTCCTAGCCAGGGTAATACCAAGAGAGACAGAAGTGAGACATGATTGGAAGGGAGACAACAGAATTAGGTTTTTGCATGGGGCATGATTATTTGCTTACAAGATAACAATAGAATCAATTGGAAAATGACTGAAACTGATAAGAGAGTCAGTCATTTATCTGAACATGATATAGCTGTACTAACAATCACTAGGGAGGAAGTCTAATAAGGTAGGTTACAATCACGGCAGCTATAGAAGTATAAGACAGGGAGACTTGTAAGAAAGAGTTTGACCTAAATGCCTGAAGGAGGATTTTCAAGATTGGAAAACTAAGTCTTACAAGGCTCTCAGTTTGTCCCAGACTAATACCTTAACATGCTAATGGTCTCACCATACCCCCACTGTGTACCCCACTGTGTTTGATATTTATAATTGTGGGAAGCGATCAGAGGCAGTCAGGCCCTTACTGCCTTGGGAAGGTTGGATGGAGGGAATGGTCTACCTGGGCCGAGGTGAGTCAGCAGAGGTCCCCAGAGGCCAGCCTGTTCTGTCAGGCCCCCCAGCACCAACTCCTGGGGAGTGATCCAGAGAGGCTGACTGCCACCTCCATGTGGCTTTGCAGAGCGGCTGAGTGTGAAAGACCAGCAAATTGCACAGAGCCTCAGAGAGAAGCAGCAGATCTACCTGGAAATGGCCGAGATGACCGGACTGGAAGACTTGGCTCAGTCACACCTCCTCTTCCGAGGAGGGAACCCCTCGGATAACTTGCAAGGGGAGCTAATCCTTAAGTCAGCCATGGCTGAGAGTAAGTAGCCTTGCCCCAGTGTTCTTACTGGGCACTGCCTTCCTCCCACGCACCTTCCTGCCCCGGTGGCCTGGAGCGACCCTGGGCTGGGGGCACCACCTAGTGTGGCTGACTTGCTACCTGTCTGGGGCACCCTTCTATCTGGCTGGGCAGCTGTGCACCCAGAGCAGTGTTAGCCACCACCTGTGCCTGTTAGAGATCATTCAACACGACCTGGTGCAAGCCCCTGGTTGCAGACTTAGACCACGTTCTCACATATTTGACAGACTCCACGGTGCCTGCCACATGCAAGGCACCGTGCTGGGCCCCGGAAATTGGAAGTCAGCCGAGATGAATTCCCCACATTCAAGAGGTTACTCTTCTTTCTGAGTAGTGGGTCACTGATGATATATCCAGAAAAATGCACACATGCATGTTTGGTGGGTCATTTCTGAGGGTGCCTGGACCCAGCAGCACTCCTAGAACTCTGCATCCTGTGGGAAATGCTCCAGCAGCCATGGGAGGGCGCTGGCCAGGAGGTGGCCTGCCCCTTGATGCACCGTGCCCAGGCCTGCTTCACTGAGCAGTCAAGGTCCACACCAGAGTCCCTGGTAGCTTCCATGCGGCTGCCAAGCCCCCTGCTGACCAGGACACATGTCAGGCCGGGCTGCCAGTGCTCATTCACTCCAGAGGGACAACCTGCACCCTCTTTCAACAGCAAACAAGATAGACAGTCCCTGACTTTCAGAGGGACGATCTGAGCCTCCACTCATCTTCCTTTCCCAACCATAGCAGTGTTCCCCTCCCTCCCGTTTCCGAATTGGCCATTGTCCTTAGCCCCCCTGAGGCCCCCTCATGTCCTGTGCCTTGGCCTAGAATGTTCTCCCCACCTCCTCACCTGGCCAAGGCTTATTTGTTCTGGAGCACTTTGTGTGATCAGCCTTGTCCCTAAGGCTGCCAACCTGTGGCCCCAACATTCTGTGTGTCATCACACAAGCAGTGACCATACTGAGTTCCCTACTAGACCCAACACTCCCTTAGGCCCAGGTCCAGGGTCCAGGATGTACTGTGCACATGCTGTCCCATAGGCAGGCCTCTTTTTTAGACACAGCTGGGCCTTTTTTTTTTTTTTTTTTAGTGAGAGGAGAGGAGGCAGAGACAGACCGGATTCACCCAACAAGCCCACTAGGGGGCAATGATCTGCCCATCTGGGCCATTGCTCCCTTGCAACTGGAGCCATTTTTCAGCACCTGAGGCGGAGACCATGGAGTCAACCTCAGTACCCAGGGCCAACTCACTTCAATCGAGCCATTGCTGCAAAAGGAGAGGAGATGAAAGAGAGAGAAGGGAGAGGGGGTAGGGATGGAGAAGCAGATGGTCGCTTCTCCTGTGTACCCTGACCGGGAATTGAACCTGGGACATCTACATGCTGGGCTGACACTCTGCCACCAAGCCAACCGGCCAGGACCTGTCCTGTCCTGATTGAAATACCTATACAAGCAGTGCCCAGATCAGTATGGGGCCCTCCCATCTCCTTCCACAGTTGAGGACATCCAGAGCCTGATCTGCAGGTGGCTGGGCAGCACCAACAGCCAGGCAGACTGTGAGGATGCCTCTGTGGGCCTACGCCGCAGGACAGAGACCTTTGGAGGCTATGACAGCACCACTGTCCCTGGCAAGGGTGAGTGGTGGGTGCCTCTTCCCCCAGGACTGGGACTTCCAGGGCCCTCAGAAAGGTCAGCGCAGCAGGAAGTTCCGTTTTCTTGCATGTTCCTATGCACAGTGTCCTTGACAAAGCCAGGCCTTTGCTCTGTGACATCTCTACTGCTGCTTCTCAGCGACATCTATAAATTCTCTGTGGTCAGGGTCCTGGGCCTTCTGAGTGTTGCTGAATGTTTTAACAGCATCCAGACCTGTTCCGACCGATATCTGAGCCACAAATGCCACCATTGCAGCACAGGGTCTAGGGCTGCATCCTAGCCACAGTTTCCTACCTGGCCTGGAGTGGGGGTTCTAGACCTCTGTGGAACCCCAAACATCCTCATGTGCCTGGCTTGGGGTTTTTAGATGGCAGTTATAAGAAGGTGTGTAGCAATGACGTAAGCCCCCGAGACTGGCAAGACCCTGCAAGCAGTCTGGACACGAAGCTCAGTGACACCCCCGGGACCTCCGAGGAAGCACCACAAACGGTATGTGGCTTCCTTGGGACAGTCCTGAGCTCAGCACTGAGTTGGCCCAAGTTCTCTTAGTTGTTAGCAAGTGTGAACAGCCTGTGTGTTGGTCATCTAGTCTCCCTGTCTTACAGCAAACAGCAGTCCACACCATTCATGTCATGATGAATAGTAATATCTCAGCTCAGGTCAATGTGCAGGCAAGTAAACTCCAGTGCTTCTCCCTGCAGGCACTGGCGGTGGTGGGAGGCTGGGCAGGGGACAAGCTTGGGGCAGTAGCCTTGGCCTCTCCCACCAGTGAGAACCACCATGCAGCGACTATGAGCTTTCCAGGTCCTCACACCCACAGGTGTCAAAGTTAAGCTGGCTGCTTCCGCCCCTTCAGTTCAGAAGCCCCATCCTTGCCAAGCGTTGGGTTGAGAACAGGGCTACATGGTGGGTTTAGAATCCGAGGCCAGCTGCCTCTGGCCAGTGTTGTGGCCAGGCCCACTTCACCTCCAAGCCTTCTACACGATGAACCTTCGGTAGCTGCCCTCCCACCTCCTGTGGCCACCCTGCGCCCTCATGTCCAGACGACTAGGCAGGGCCTGCCCGACACTAAGGCGAGTGTCTTTCGGTAAGTGGGTCTGGCTGGCATCCTCAGTAGCCCTGTGCTGTGTGACATTGTGTTTCCACAGGTGGAAGCATTGGGCACTGAGTCTGGCCCCTATCTGCCCACTATCCTGGAGTTGGAGGTAGGTTCAAGGCTGTTCTTCTCCTGGGGGACTGGCATGCACACCAGCAGGGCTTGGGGCAGACAGCCAGCATGTGTCTCCCCCGTACCCCTTCTCTCTACAGCTTGTCCAGAGAATTCAGGCGCTGTCCCAGCTGCTCCTCAGCCTCCAGGTACAGGGCTTGGTGGACAGTAACAGGCTGCACTGCCCTTTTCCTGTTTGAGGTCGGCATCTGGAAGAGGATGTGGCCTCTCATGACTCCCCTCCCCCCAGGCGGTCATTGCCCAGCAGGACAGTTACGTGGAGATGCAGAGGGCGGCTATCCAGGAGCGGGAGAAGCAGTTCCGGCTGCAGTCCACACGCGGGAACCTGCTGCTGGAGCAGGAGCGGCAGCGCAACTTTGAGAAGCAGCGAGAGGAGCTGGTGGGCCTGCAGAAGCTGCAGAGCCAGCTGCGGCTGGAGCAGCAGCGCTGGGAGCGCCTGCGGGAGCACCAGCAGCAGGAGCTGGACCTGGCCTCGGCCCGGCTCCAGCAGCGCCAGCACGAGGCAGCGCAGCTGCAGGAGCAGCTGGCCCAGGAGCGCGCCGAGCTGGAGCAGCAGCGCCGGGCCTACCAGCACGACCTAGAGCGGCTTCGCGAGGCCCAGCGCACCGTGGAGCGGGAGCGCGAGCGGCTGGAGCTGCTGCGGAGGCTCAAGAAGCAGAACACGGTTTCCGGGGCGCTGCTGCCCGAGTTGCCCATGGAGGTAAGCAGGGGATAGTGTAGCCTGCAGGTGTATGTGTATTAGGAAAGCGCGTGTGCAAAGTACTGGTGGAAACAGGAAGGTGGTATGACTATAACTGCAAGTCACATGGTAGTGCTGCGAGCATGGTATGTTTTTTGGGGGACAGGCAGCAAATAGCCACTCCTTAAGGCCCAGCACAGGGCTCAGCTCCCAGGTCAGACCCTCCCTGCTAAAAGGCTATGTGACCCTGGCCTAGGATCAGGGTGGGTAGGCAGGCAAGGCTCTGCCCCAGCCAAAGTCCTGCAGATTAGGTGGGGCAGAGGGGAGCACCTCCCTGTCAGTCCCAGGGAGGGCTTCCAGGAGGAACAGTCATTGGGATGTGTCTTCTGTCACTCAGATCCAGTCCCTGAGCCACTCCCCCAGCTTCAACGGGGAAGGGCTAGAAGGGCCTGAGCGCCCTGAGGTGGCTCGGCGGGACAGTGTGCCAGCCGAGAGTCGACCAGCCAAGAGTGATGTGCCCATCCAACTGCTCAGTGCCACCAACCAGATCCAGAGGCAGGCAGCAGTGCAGCAGCAGATCCCTACCAAGCTGGCCACCTTCACCAAGGGCAGCAAGGACAAGGGTGGCAAGAGCAGGGGCTCTCAGCGCAGTGAGAGTTCAGGTGAGTTCCGTGCTTGGGGGCAGGGTGTGGGTGGGGTGATCTCGGAGAGGTGAGTGACCTTCTAGTGCCTGCCCAGGCCCTCAACCTAGATTGAGAGATCCAGTCGTGAACAATCTGACACCAAAGCAGCTCCTTCTGGGCAAATGACAGTGGGACCCTAGGGCCATCCTCCTGCAAAGATGCTGGGAGGAGACCAGAGGCACCACTGGGAGCATAGCTGAGGTCCCTTAAACCCCTAAGGGGTGGCTTTTCATCTCAGAAGCAAAACTGACATGACAGACCCCAGGTCCTTTTCCCACCTCAGTCCTCAAGGCCAAACAGGGCAAGGGAATGTCTCAGCAACTCAGAAAGAAGGGCCTGGGAGACCCTTGGGGAGGTGGTCACCAAAGGCAACAAGCCCGAGCACCCTAGTCACTTAGGGACAACCTTAGTGACTGTTGCTGATGCTTCCCACCTCCCCTCCCTAGTGCCAATCTAGGTGCCAGGGGCTCTACCAGTGTCCACCTTCCCCAGAGGAGACACTGGGTCCTTGTCCCCCCTGTTAGTGCTGGGGCTCCCTGGGTGCTGAGTGTACAGGTGCTGCCCGGAAGCCCTCCCTGGGATGCACCTGGGCAGGGTCGGGGTTGACTAGGTCCAAAAGCTGGCTTATTCCAGGGGCTTTCTGGGGTCGGTTGAGGCCTGTTCCTGTTTTTGTGTCACTGCATTTGGGGCTGAGTGTGGTCCGTCCCTAGGAACAGGCACCACGGGAAGTGCTGAGGGAGGAAGGCCCTGGTGGAGGTGGGGGCTGCTGTGTGCCTGGAGCACGGCCGAGCACCCCAGGCTGTGCCCTCTTCCCTCTATCAGCCTCATTCGACCTGAAGCAGCAGCTGCTTTTCAGCAAGCTCATGGGCAAAGATGAAAGTGCCTCTCGGAGCCACTGCTCTCTGAGTCCTGTCCGGCTCGGCAGTCACAGCTCTGCAGCCCCTCAAGGTGAGCCCAGCCACCCAGGCAGTGGGGCCAGCCGTGGTGTCTGGTGGCTGCTGACACCCTGCACTCCTCTGTCTTTCAGACCTCTCCTGCCAGGCCCCCAGCCCAGCTCCAGCTGACATGTCCCCTGAGCACTTACCCTTCCTGCCCTCGCCACTGCCCCTCAAACCACTCAACAAGGAAGAAGTCAGCAAGGAAGATGTCATCTTTTTCTAGGGGGAACATGGCTTGAGGTGCAGGACCCTCACTGTCCTGCCCACCTGCTGTGTTTGCTGGGGAACTGCCAGCTGCCTCTTCCTGCCCAGCACACCAGCATGGATGACTGCCTGGCTGGGTTTGGGGTCAGGGTCAGGGCCACCTGTCATCTCCAGGCTATTACTGTAGGATTAGCAGTGGTACCTGGGTAACTTTCTAAACCTTTTTTTTTTTTATATAACAAGGAACATTTTCAATTGTAGGTTGAACCAGAGCTAACCCAAGGAGCTGTTTTAAATCATAGCATCCCATTTTGGTAGAGACTGACTCCAAGAAATTTTTCCAAGGTAGTGACAAACTGGTGGCTCCACACAGAGCCTGATGACAGGCCAGACCCCAGTCTGAGGAGAAGGTGGCAGTCCCACAGCCCATAGGAGACTGGAACTGGACTGTATTGCTGTACCGTTAGGGCACCAGTAGGGACAGTATACTATCAGCTATGTCTCTGGGCAGAATCAAAGCAGAAAGCTACATGGGTTCTTGGTGAATTTCAAGACTAGGGCATGGACAAGACGAGGGCAGCACACAGCCCATCCAGGGACAGAGGGCCACAGGGCAGTGTGTCTGGAAAGGGTGGCCGATAGTAGTCAAGGTAAGTTCTTTAGGGTCAGAAACTCATCTTGAAAGGGTCTATAACTCATTTTAACTTGGTGTAGGTTTTTAAAACCTGCTGTCATCAAACTCAGTGGTTTCCCAAGGCCCCTGAGTGTGGTTCTCCAGGTGCTCAGCCTGTGGAGGAAGCCAAACTGAGGTGTGGCGAGGGCCAGCACATACCAGAAAGTCCCTGTCCCAGGCAGAGGGTCTTTAATCCCTGTGAGTTGGGCTGGTTTTTCTTGGCCTCCAAGAGAAAGCCTCCAGGGCTAGTATCAGTCCTGACAGATGCTCGTAAAAGGTGCTGGACAACACGGAGCAGGGTGGTGGGGCTCACATGGCCTGGACACCTCTAAAGGACAGGTGGCTACCTCACATCCAATGAGCTGTTATTAGCTGTCAGCCTACCCCTGGAGGAGAGTAAGGGCCACCAGACCAGCTGCATGGCTGTAGATGTCAGGGATGGTGTCACATGTCCAGGGTTGGTGATTGGGCCAGATCCACATTCCACCTCTAGCCAAACTCAAGTTTGGGTGCTGTGCAGGAAAGGGGATACACAGACCTTTTCTGCACCCCAGGCTCCCTCCACTGGGCCCCAAGCCCAACATCTTACAAAGCACAGGCAGAAGACTGGGTTCTGGGCTACACAGGAGCAGAGGCACCGCAGGGTCAAGGTGACACAACCACTTGGTGACATGGAAATGAGAGCAGCGATTCAGAACCACTCCTGAGCGCAGCCCCCTGCTGGCCCCTCCAAGAACCTCCCCCCACCTCCAACTTTGCCTGCTATGGGACTGGCAGCATCAGCAGGAAGTGTCCTCTTCCCTCCCGTGACACCCCTCAGAGCTCATCTGTGCCATGTCTGTAATCAGTGTTTTGTGTTTTTGTACTGAGATGAATCAGACCACTTTAGAAAATTCAATTTTACTTCCTGTCCTTTTGTGAAGACCACATTCCTGGGCCTCCTGGGCCCCAGACATCATGGTTCCTCAGACCGTAAGTCCAGAGGATCCCCCTTGGCCATGTGGTGGGTGTGGATACTTCCTGCCCTTTGGCTAAGGGGGCCTTCAGTTGTGCCACGCAGCAGGACAAGTCTTCAGCACCTTCTCTCTGGCCAGCACCCTGTGATCACTCCTGGGTGAGGCCCAATTTTATTTGTAAAGTTCATGGCCAAGCAAATATTCTTATTCCTGTGGGATCTGTGCACATCTTCAGTCACTGTGACATGATCTTAGTCCAATGATTATTATAATTGTGGCATTTCCTCATGCAGGATGTTTTGAAACCACCTTGGAAATTAAGACCTGCCTGATTCTAGCAATAAAAGTGTCTTAAGATGAGCTGACAGGAGTGGCTGTTACTCAGTTTGTTGTAGGAGCATAGCCAAGCATCAGCACTGTATTGGTGGGGGCTCTCCAAGGCTTACCTCACCAGGCAGGGCCCCTTGTGCCATCTGCTGCAGTGGGATCTCAGAGAGACCTGGACACCATATACAGGAATTTGAAGGAGCCTGAGAACCAGGGTCTGATGTCCCACCCCACCCAATGGGCCCAGGACACCATAAGAGCCCCTCAGTTACTGTCACCACTCCTGCCCTGCAGCTGGGGTGACGAATGCAGGGAGGCAGGGATACCTCCTGGGCAAGTGATAAGGCCTCAGCTCCAGCTGTGACCAGCTGCCTGTGCCCCACACTTGTGGTGAGTGAAGGGATCTGGAGACTGCACAGAGGTTCCTGGACCCTTTGCCTGCTCTGGTTCCCTCTGAGGAATCCCCAGACAATTATCATGTTTGGACATTCAAAGCTAGAGGCAAAAACCCCAGGACAAGCAGCCCTCTAATCAAAGTCAGCTTTTGAGGAATGCTACCAATCCCTCCCACTCTGGCTAGGGCCCCTTCAGTCTAGGCCTGTCTCTGTGGCCTGATGTGAGCTCCCTGTTCCCTGAGCTGTTTGCCTCAGACATGTGCCTAGGACCAGTCATGTGTTCTCTCCTGTCCCCCAAGGAACTGACTTGCTTTGCCCAAACCTGAGAAGGCTGAGCTGCTGCCCCCAAAAAGGCAGTGGACAGGGGGTGTGGCCACACTGCAGGCAGGGTCATCTCAATTGCCCAGCACAATGCCTGAGCCTGGATAGCTGTGGGCCCAGTGCTGCCACCTGGCCACTCACAAGCTGTGGCCAGAGCCCTGGTACCTGGCTTTACCCAGATCCATTGGGATTCCAGTCTTTTGGAGTACCTAAGACCTGATGTATCCCGTACCCAGGTGTTCACAGGGCTTCCCTATACTATAGCACTATAGACACACTGCATTCACTGGTATTCACTCTTCTAAGTCTCCGGATAGGCAAGCAGGTGCTGCTTTGACTCCACCCTAACCTTGCTGGTTCCCCAAGCGCTGCGACACACTAGTGTGCTGCCCCCCCCCCTTTGCAATAGGGAAGGAGAGACTGATACAGCCTGGCTCCCTCCCCTAGTCCAGAGGGTACTTGAGCCAGGGGCAGGGTGGTGTTTCTTCTGCACCCCATGTTACCCCAAGAGGCCCTCCAGCCCAGCTGTTCCCAGCCACTTATCTTCCCTGTAAAAGAGCAGTCTGTGGTTGAAATCACATGAAGCTTTAGGGGCTGCAAACACTGAGGTCTTGAATCCTCCAGGCACTTGGGGTATGTAAGAGAGATTCCTTCTTTCCCACTGGGCTGAAGTGGAGGATCCAAGGACATATCATAATCAATGGGTAGGCAAGGGCTGGCCACCACCTACCAATGACACCTGCAGCCTCTCCAATGTCGGACCAGGTGGGAGGAGCCACCCCATCTTCCGACACCAGCCCACACTGCTCTGCTCCAGCTGGGAACCTACAAAATGCTCAGGCTGGCCCTGAACGGATGACAGCTCTGGTCCAAACTGTGACTGACTGTCAGCTGTTCCAGCCACAGCAAGCACCTGACAATACCCGGAGGAAAAGACTGTGATATAGGTATGGCCTGGCAGGAGGCAGCATGGGCGGCGGGTGCCTGTGAGTGCGGGAAAGTGACCTTCCCTTCATGGGTGAAGGCAGCTTGAAGGCAGCAAGCTGTGCTGGCAGAGAGGACCCACCAGCCAAAGATGTTCCAGGAGGCAAAAGTGTGGCTTCCCACATCTCTGGCCCACTGGCTGCCACATCCAGAGGTGGGCCTGCATGCCCTCCCTAAAATAAGGCACAGGAGTGCTATCAGCAGGGAGAGAGGACACGCAAGTGAGTGGAACTATAGATGGGAGGGGACAGGAGCTGGTGAGTTCAGGAGAAGGGGCCCAGCCCTGGGCCTGGCACCAGCACCACATTGTCAACTGATTCTTACAACCGCTTTCCAAAGGCTCACTTAACACATGCCATCCTAGCTCCCTGCTTGTCTTTATTTGCATATAGGATGCCAGGGACAGAAGTGAATCTCTGAGGTCTTCTGTGGCCTTTTCCTCTGCAGGGGATCCCAGGGTCCCCTGCTCTGGCTCTCAGGCAGACCCACCCCTAGAGGCCAGGCCTGGGTGGAAAGGCCCCAGTGTCTGGAGGACCTCACACCCACCCTATAGCCTGCGCCCCTGTGGGCTTGTGCCCCAGGCCACCCCCTGTGTCCTCTGGGTTGATCTCCCCACACCTGGCCTTGAGTTGCTCACTTAAAGGCTCAGCCCTGGCCGCAGTGATTTCTGCTCTGTGGAAAGGGGACTCCATCAGGGTTCCAGCAGTGTCCACACATCCCAGGCCACATCAGGAGGTGGCGATGTCAGCCGAGCCACTGACCCGGACTGCTTGGTACATGCTGAGGAGGGAGGAGATGGTGCCCAGGAGGCCCACCAGCCACAGAGGGAAGCGTCCTGCCCACAGGATGCCTGGTGGCAGCCAGTGTACAGCATTGGCCAGGTCGGCCAGGTTGCTCAGGAGAGTCAATGTCTCTGACTGGATCTGGGCCTCCATGGCCCTCTGCTTGCTCCGGGGCAGCTGGCTGTGGGATCAAAGAGGAGTCATTCAGGAAGGGCCCAAGTGGGCCCATGCTTGCCCCACCAGGCAGGGCAAGGAATGACCACAGACCCTCCTTGTGAGCAAGGATAAGTCCCCGTCACCCCTCAGAGGGAGCCCACAATGTGAACAGGGCATGGACTGCCATGGAAAGTCTCAAATTCACAACTCAGTCCTTTTGACCCCCTGGAATCAGTCAGGGAGACAGGTGGGGCTGTTGGTTGGGCAGGTGCTAGGCACAGTTCTTTCCCAGAATGAAGTAGTGACAGTGACCAGGGTCCTCAGGAAACTGACTCCATGTCTTGTCATGCTCTCTGCTAGGGGCACAGCTGTGAAGACTTAACCCCAGAGTCCTAGCTCTGCTTTTCCTGCCTATGAGGCCTCACGTGAGCCTCATTTTCCCCATGTGTAAGTCCTACCATCCACCCAGTGACCCAGCACCCACCACACCCCAACACAGGCCCTGTGCAGGGGTAAGGGCTGATAACTGCAGTGACTCAGAGCAGCACCCCCAGCGCCTCAGTGGGGAAAGCTCTGGGCCTGTGGGAGGGAAAGTTGACCTTTCTCCTGCAGAAAATACCTGGGGAAGGCTGCTGTGGGACTCCTCAGCCGCTGTCTCAGCTTCAGGACCATCCACAAGGACCTGCAACACCAGAGGGTGGGAGGAAACCCACTAGAGGGGGCAAGAGAAGTAAGGTGGGTCGTAGGGCTTCAATCCCTAACACTGGCCCTAGGGGAGGCTCTGCCACCTGCCTCCTGCCACTGTGGTCACAGGTTACCTGTAACAGGTGCTGAGTTCTGTAATAAGTGGCTCCAACTACCGTGTCTGAGGTGAGTCTGACAACCTTCTGGGCGCTCAGGGCTGGCGTCTGCAGGCTGACAGCAGCTAGCAGGCAGGCAGCCACTAATGCTCCCCCTGGACTCTCAGGCCCTACAAGGTGCCCATCCAGGCTGCCCACCTGGCCACTGTATCCTGCACCCTGCAGCATGGACTGGGGGACGGGTGGATAAGTGAATATGCTCAGTCCTGCCCATTGGAGGGCTAACCCAAATCAGACTTCATGCCTGGGAGGTCCAAGGCTTGGTACATCTCCCCAGCTAACCTGTGCCCATCCAGGTGACATATCCTCAGAGTACTGGACATAGGTAGCACCTGCAGTGAGATAAGTGGGTCTGCATCAGAGCCACCTGGGGCGCTAAGGCTAAACACTGAGTTCTGGGTCCTGGTCCCCAGACCAGTTAGAACCTCTAGGCACCTGGCCCCGGGCATTTCAACAACCTCCCAGATGACTCAGGCACCCTGGGGCATTATTATTATTATTATTATTATTATTATTATTATTTTATTGATGTGAGAGAGAGAAAGGAAGGGAAAGAGAAAACATCGATTGTTGCTCCACTTATTTATGCATTTACTGGTTGATTCTTTTATGTGCTCCGACCAGGGATTGAACCCACAACGTTGTCATATTGAGATAACACTCGAACAAACTGAGCTACCTGGCCAGGGCACCCTGGGGTCTTAAGGACACCTGGTCATGACAAGTATGCCCTCCATAACCTCATACCCTTACTAACACGAAAGACAGATAAATCATGGAAAAATTATATGCTCTAAAAATGAATGAAATCATAGGCAGAACAGAGGGTATTTTCAGGGCTGTGAAACTACTCTGTGTGATACTGTAATGGTGAATATAAGTTGTTACATTTGTCCAAACACACTGAATATGCAACAGAGAGTGACCCCTAATGTAGGACCATGGACTTGGGATGATGATGATATGTCAACGTAGATTCAATGATTGTAACAAATGAGCCACTCTCATGCCATGTTGACAGTGGGAGAGGCTGTGCATGTGTGGGGTGGGGCTGGGGAAATGGGAACTCTCTATTTTCAGCTCAATTCTGCTGTGAACCTAAAACTGCTCTAAAATAGTGTCTATTTTTTAATGGAATTAAGGCTGACCCAAAACAGAAATGGTACCTCTCTTGGCACCAGTAGTCACGAGGGCCCCTGGCAGCAGCCTCAGGAGCACCCCAAGCCCAGCCCAGGCCTCTGTAGGAGCCCCAAAGCACATAGGAAGGGCGACAGGCACCATGATTGTGGTTGTGAGGGGGCTTGAATTGAGAAGGCATGCCAAGCATGACACAAGAGCATAGCAAGTAAAATGTTTGCAGAGTATAAGGTCAGAGGCTGGAAGAGGCATCAGAGGATCAACAGTGGGGCTTTCTGGACTAGGTGATAAGACTCTTCCACTTTGGGATTGTTCATTTTCCAGACTCTGATGAGCATGTAATTAGGGCATATATAATGGGGAAAAGAAGGGCTACTGAATGTCAGTGTCTAGCCCAGGGATAATGACAGCAGAAGTGGGCCACTGCCCACCTCCACTCCACCCCCAAGGTCAGGATCACCCACCTCCCCCTTCAAGGATCCGGGAGACGTTCACTGCATGTAATTCTGCCACTGGAGGTCCTTCACCCCTGTGCTTTCTGGAGCAGGGGCTCTGAGCAAAAATTTGGGAGGAAATCTTTATTTTAAAGTTCTACAAACCTTATGGCTTTTAGAAGCAGTGAGCCAGCCAGGAAACTCCTGGCTGTTTTATCTGGGGATATTTGCTGATGACAATACAAGCAGGACTCAGGGGCCTGGGTAAAAGCAACCACACCAGCCACTTCTGTCCAGACCACAGTTATTTCTTCTTCCTGGGTCCAGTGGGCACAATCATAGCCCCCAAGGATGCCCACATCCTAATCCCCAGGATCTGTGAATGTGTTCCCTATGTGACAAAAAGAACTTTGTAGATGGGACTAGCTTTAGGAGCTTGAGATGGGAGTTTATACAGGGGCCCAATACCACCACAAGGGTCCACAATAGAGGGAGACAGGAGGGTCCAAGTCAGAGAAGGAGACGCAACAACAGAAGCAGAGACTGTAGTAAATTTGCTTCAAAGACTGAGGAACAGGCCTTGAGCTAAGGAATGCAGAAAGGAATTCTAGAAGCTGGGAAAGGCAGGGAACACATTCTCCCCAGGAGCCTCCAGAAGGGCCACCGCCCTCCTGACACCTGGATTTCAGCCCAGGGAGACCCATTTTGGAGTTCCGACTTCCAGAACTGTAAGATTATTCTCATTGTTTAAAGCCAAGTCTGTGGTGATGTGATAAGGTACACACACAGTGAGGTAGTGACAGGAGGAGAAAAACCAGAGGCAGCAAAGACCCACACAACCCTGGCCGGCCTGCCAACCAGACCAGAGATCTCAGTGCTCCCGTCCAGCCTGCTGAGAGTGGCGACAATGCTTACCTGGCAATTCCCAGGAACAGGGAGAGGCCCCAGAAGGCTGTGCTCAGCATCCACCACCGGGCAGAGTCCACGTGGAGGATCTTGCAGTCAGCAGCCCAGGCAATATGCTCACAGGGGTAGTAGAGCTGGTCGGCCAGGTTGCCAAGGACAGACACACAGCGAACCAAGATGTCCTCCTCCTGCAGGACCAGGAGAGAGAGAGGGATGGGCCTGGGGTTGGACCCACCCACTGCCCATATTAGCAACCCAGGCCGTGAAAAAAAAACACCACTTTACAATTTTAAAGCCCTGACCAGTAGCTCTGTGGAGATAGAGCATTGGCCCAGCGTATGGACGTCCTGGGTTCAACTCTGGTCAGGACACACAGAAGAAGCAGCCATCTACTTCTCCCCTCCCCACCCCTGCACCTCTGGTCTCTCTCCCTCTTCTCTCTCTCTTCCCCTCCCGCAGCCAGTGGCTTGATTTGAGCAGAGCATGGCCCCGGGTGCTGAGGATTGTGGAGTACATCAGCCTCAGGCACTAAAAATACTTGAGCATTGACCCCAGATGGGGTAGCCAGGTGGATGCTGGTCAGGGCACATGTGGGAGCATGCATCACTATCTCCCCTCCTCTCACCTAAAAAAAAAAAAATTTAATTCCCAGATGATTCACAAGTACCACGACTGAATCATCCACTCAGGACGCCCTGCCTCAGAGCCTTCCTATCCTGCCACAGGTTTCCAGTCCTGCCAGGCCCTCTGGTGCAGGACCCGGAGAGGGAAGCAGGGCAGAGAATCCTGATGAGGCTGAGCTGGGTGGGACAGTAATACCAGGCTACATGACTTGAGTCACCTCCCCCAAAACAGAGAGGGGTGGTCACCATCCTGGCAAATAGGGAAACTGAGGTATTTAGTGTAAGCTGCCACCTGTTCCATCTCATATAGAGACAGGTCTTGGACCATCGAACTACAGAACTCTTGTGGGCTCTCTGTCCTGCACCATACCCCCACCTTCCAACCCTAAGTCCCAACCACACTGCCTGCACCCAGCCAGGCAAGGCCAGTTGAAAGGCAGGAACCTGGTCCCAAAGGCTGCATTCCCAGGTCCCACCTCCTCATGCCCACATCCCTCAAATCTTTCAATCAGAGGAGGCCCCAGACCTTCACAGGGAGGAGATACTCAGGGTGCAGGGGAAACCAAGACACATAAGCACTGGACCAACAAAAGGGGCTTCTGTTCTGGTCAAGGGATATACGAGGTGCAGAGGCCACCCACCCCTTGCCTGAGACTCAGGGGAGTCTTTGCAGAGATGTCTAGGGAAAGGGGTCCTCCAGGGATGCACAAGAATTATGCCCTAACCAAGTAAGAGGATAGGAAATGGGTGTCAGAACTGGAGGAAGGTCCAGGAAAGCACTCAAGATTTGAGATGGTCAGGTCATGGGTGCTGGGGCAAAACAGGGGAGCCTCTGAGCATCCAGTAGCTCAGAGAGGAGATTTCTGGGGGGTAGGGGCAATGGGCAGGACAATTTCTCAACACATTCCCTGAGTAAATGTCCCCTGAGAGGGCAAATTCACCCCCAGGGGAAGGAGCACAGATCTATTGGCACTCATATGGAATAATGCAATACTGCTATACCAGCAAAATGTTATAAATAACCTATATGCTCATCAACAGGGCTTAAATAAATCACTGTCCAGATACATAAGAGAGTACTACATGCACAGCCATGAAGGGAGGAGCTCTTTCTGGATTGATATGGAATGCCCTGAAAGTTGTAATATTAAGTGAAAAAAGCAAGTAGTCAAAGAGTGTCAGTGGCATACAACTATCTACATTAAATATGTGTACTGGCTTGTGAGGGTACAGGTCTTAGGAGGGAAACACAGGAAGCTGCCTCTGGAGGAACAGTGGCTGCCTCTGAGGAGGAGCACTCAAGGTTGGGGGATCAGGAAAAAGAGAGACTTTCTACCTATACAATCTCTAGGAATATGTGAACACATTAGCTATATTTAACATTTAAGATGATAAAGAGAACATCTTATCTCAATGAAGAAAGTAAAATTGAAAGAAAGAAAAAAAGAACCGCCCACACAGTTGCCTTTATTTTTTTTTCATTCTTCTTTTTTAAATTTATTTATTTTAGAGAAGGAGGGGACAGGAAGCATCAACTCCCATATGTGCCTTGACCAGACAAATGCAGGGTTTCAAACGGACAACCTCAGTGTTCCAGGTCGACGCTTTATCCACAGCGCCACCACAGGTCAGGCCCACACAGTTGCCTTTAGACAAGTCCCTATCCCACAACACCACATTACCTCTGCCCCCAGGCCGTACTGCTTAGTGTACATAAACATGGCTAAGTCATCGAAGAGTCGAAGGATGGTCCTGCAGTGGCTGAGTTGGGAAGACAGTGCTAGCAGGCGTGTCCCCACTTCTGACCTGGCCGGATATTGTTCCACCAGGACCCCACCAACCAGTTGGCAGCAGTACCCCAGGGTACGGATCTGTGGGAAAGTAGAAACTATCAACATGACCCTGCTCCTGAACTGAGCTGAATTACCTGGCTATGGGCCCTGTAGAATGAGCAGGCAGAAGAGTCTAAATCAACAAGATTTTAATAAATGATGAAAGTTTAAAAAGAAACATGTAGGACAAATGTAAAAACATGACATTATTGTCTAGAAGGCACTGTTGAGACTCTAACAAAGCGCTGGCTTGTATCACTAAGGGGCACAGCCTCTGGAAAAGGTATGATGGGGACAAGAAAAAGAAACCCCATTTTCTACCTCCTGGGTCCTCCTTTTCCCATCTGGCAAGACTAGGCAGAAATGTATATTTGCATCTACCTAGCTAGGCCAATGTCCCATGGCTGAGCTGGGAAGTGGGGACATGACCTAGCCTTAGCCCAGTGGACAGAGGATAACTTGCTTAAATTATTTGCATGAGAAGGAACCCACTCATTGGGTGATATAGGGCATCATGAACTGGGTCAGCTTCACCACCTTTCTATGTTGATTTCATCTGCTTCTCGAAAATTGCTTTTTTTCTGTTGTTTTACTTGTAATTCCTGTTCAACCCCTTCAGAACAGAAAAACACTGCAATTTAAATATCCAACTTGGCGGGGGAGTAGAGGGAGTGTTAAAACCTAAATGTGTAGGTTGGAACCTAATTGCACAACCACCAGTACATACTCTGATACAACCTGAATGCCCATGTTAAAGACTAGGACAAGTGCAGAAACTTGAGAGTCTGACCTCAGGGACTTGGATGGAACAACCTAAATACCCAACCAGAGGGGATGATGTAGTTGGAACACAAACATAAGGAAAGCCCTGCATAACTCAAAACCCCCATGAGATTCTTCAAGGCAACCCAGGAACTAACTACAGTGGTCCAGTCATATCCTGATGTCCAAACATGGGGATTTGGTTGGCATGTAAATGTCCAGCCAGGTTGAGTTGGTGAAAACAACCTAAGTGCCCAATTATAGGGGACTTGGTCACAACTTAACCGACCAGAGGGGAACGCCCATAACATCCTAAGTCCTCATAGGAGAGTGGGACAACCCAGTGGCCTCCTTCAGTGGTCCGGTGTGATCCCAAATGTTCAAACGTGAGGATTCCGCTGGTACTACCGTAAATATCCAGTCACGATGGTGGACTGAAACAACCTAAATGTCCACCACTAGGGTATCGGGTTGGAACTCAGCTTAGACAGGGTCCTCGGTGCTGGGGAATCCGAAGCGACCCCGCCCCTCCCTGGCCTCAGTCTCCCCACCTCTAAGCTCTGCCCAATTTCGGGACCTCCTGCCAGGCTCAACCCCAGCCTCACCAGGCGGTCCCGGCCTCTATACGACTCCAGTGCCGCCACCAGACTGTTCAGCGCCGCCATGGCAATTTCGCGTGACGTCACCGCGCCACGCAAGGGGCGGGACCCTGGAGACGCTCTGCGCGGGCGCAACCGAGACCCTTTGTCCCTGAACTGGCCCTTTGTTTCAGCTCGAACAGAGTTTCCTGCGGCGATCCAGTCACGTGTGCGCTACCGCGGGCCTGTGTACCCAGGACGGTCTCCCGCCATTCCCCCTACACACACACCCCACCCCCCCATCGCGGGCCTCAACCCCCCCCCCACACACACAGTTTTCCAGGGGAAATCACCAACCTGTTAGCTCGAATTCAAGGGGAAAAAATTTTTTTAATTTGTTTCACCCTTTCTGCACTTTTTGCTTGTGTATAATGAGCATATGTGGATATTGTAATATATAAAGCATTTTTGGAAAATTAAGGAAGCTCATAGACTCATTCTAGAATAGACAAGAATCTGGTAACCAGAGTTGTCATTCCAGGCCTCTGGGAAGAGATTAAATTTTCACTTCTGCCTGACCTATAGCTGCACAGTGGAAGGGACCTACCCATGCTGAGGTCACCGGTCAAAATCTCGGGCTTGCCCAGTTAAGGCACATATAAGAAGCAACTATGTGAGTTGATGCTTCTTGTTCCTCACCTCTCTCGCTCTCTCTTCCCCCTCTCTAAAATCAATAGATAAAATCATTTTTAAAAAATTTCACTTCCATACAGGTAAGGAAAACAGCTGTGTTAGGCTTGCTCGCTGTTTTCCCCGCTGCAAGCACTTTGTACAATTAGTGTGTGAGCACGCAGCAGAAAGCCACATATATGTCTCTATGAAAAGCTATGGGTGCTTTCCCTCCCCAGGTGATTCTCTCAGATGGCTCTCTCACCACTGCAAGGTGTGGTTCCCTGACCCCCTCAGCCGCCACCATGAGGGTCAATTTTTCTGATCCCTTGCCCTCTGCCCTTCACTGTGAAAAGTGGTTTTCCTATGTTTATTTTCTCACCTGTTTCTGTGAGCCTGTGGCCTGACGCTTTCCAGCTCTGCAGTTCCTCTACTGTCTGCCCAAATTCAGTGTGAACATGCCTGGGCTCAACCACCAGCATTATAGTACCTCTTTGTAGCTTTTGAATTTTGTGCAATATGCATGTATTGTTTCGTCAAAAAGTCAAGAAGTAAATTTTTCAAAAAGTTAACACTGAAGCAGGATAGTAAGCAACTAGGAAAATTCCTTGGCAAGTAGAATAGAGAAACTGAGACAATTACCTTGAAGTGTAGAAAAGAAAGGCTCTTAATACGAATAACTTTTTGGCAAAACTTTCTCTAAGACAAAGAGATAAGCAGAACTTACTTTTTCTGAAAGTAAGTTACTCCCTATTCCAGGGGTGGGAACCTTTTTGGCTGAGAGATCCATGAATGCCACATATTTTAAAATGTAATTCTGTGAGAACCATACAATATGTTTAACACTAAATACAAGTAAATGTGTGCATTTTATGTAAGACCAACACTTTTAAAGTACAAGTCTCTGAATTCTTTTTAATAATGTTGTTATGCTGTTGCTAACCAATGATGAATAAAGTACCTCTTACCATTAATGCGACTTCTGGTGCTGCATGGTTTTGCTGATGGCTTTGTAGTCTGGTTGATATGTGGTGAGGTTAAGCTTCATGCAGGCGTTGAGACTTCCATCCGTTAAACGTGATCGTAAGTTGGTCTTAACGTTTTTTAGATGTGAGAAAGACTGCTCACATAGATACGTAGAGCCAAACATTGTCAGTACACCAATACTCACACGCTGCAGTGTGTGGGTTGTGAAAGGAAGCACGTTCCAAGTTTTGAGAATCAGCTGGTCCGTTGGTTGAAAAAAATTTTTTTACATTTTTTTATTATTAATTTTAATGCAGTAACCTTGATAAATCAGGGTACATATGTTCAGAGAAAATATCTCCAGATTATTTTGACATTTGATTATGTTACATACCCCTCACCCAAAGTCAAATTGTCTTCCCTCACCTTCTATCTGGTTTTCTTTGTGCCCCTCCCCTCCCCCACCCCCTCTCTATCCTTCCTCGCCCCTTCCCCCACCCCCTGCCCCCGTTACCATCACATTCTTGTCCATGTCTCTGAGTCCATTTTTATGTCCCATCTATGTATGGATTCATATAGTTCTTAGTTTTTTCTGATTTACTTATTTCACTCGTATAATGTTATCAAGGTCCATCTATGTTATTGTAAATGATACAATGTCATCATTTCTTATGGCTGAGTAGTATTCCATTTTATATATGTACCAGTACTTTTTTTTTTTCTTTTGTATTTTTCTGAAGTTAGAAACAGGGAGGCAGTCAGAGAGACTCCCGCATGCGCCCAACCGGGATCCACCTGGCATGCCCATCAGGGGGCAATGCTCTGCCCATCTGGGGCGTCGCTCTGTTGCAACCAGAGCCATTCTAGCACCTGAGGCAGAGGCCATAGAGCCATCCTTAGCGCCCAGGCCAACTTTGCTCCAATCGAGCCTTGGCTGTGGGAGAGGAAGAGACAGACAGAGAGGAAGGAGAGGGGGAGGGGTGGAGAAGCACATGGGGGCTTCTCCTGTGTGCCCTGGCTGAGAATCGAACCCGGGACTCCTGCACGCCAGGCCAATGCTCTACCACTAAGCAAACCGGCCAGGGTGTACCAAAGCTTTTTAATCCACTCGTCCTCTGATGGACACTTGGGCTGTTTCCAGATCTTCGCTATTGTGAACAATGCTGCCATAAACATGGGGGTGCATTTCTCCTTTTGGAACAGTTCTATGATATTCTTAGGGTATATTCCTAAAAGTGGGATACCTGGGTCAAAAGGCAGTTTTATTTTTAATTTTTTGAGGAATCTCCATACTGTTTTCCATAGTAGCTGCACCAGTCTGCATTCCCACCAGCAGTGCAGGAGGGCTCCCTTTTCTCCACATCCTCACCAGCACTTATTCTGTGTTGTTTTGTTGATGAACGCCATTCTGACTGGTGTGAGGTGATATCTCATTATGGTTTTAATTTGCATTTATTTAATGATTAGTGATGTTGAGCATTTTTTCATATGCCTATTGGCCATCTGTGTATCCTCTTTGGAGAAGTGACTAATGATTTCTTTTGCCCATTTTTTGATTGGATTGTTTGTCTTCTTGGTGTTGAGATTTACAAGTTCTGTATAAATTTTGGTTATTAACCCCTTATCAGACGTATTGTCAAATATGTTCTCCCATTGTGTAGTTTGTCTTTTTATTCTGTTCTTATTGTCTTTAGCTGTGCAAAAGCTTTTTAGTTTGATATATTCCCATTTGTTTATCCTGTCTTTTATTTCACTTGCCCATGGAGATAAATCAGCAAATATATTGCTGCGAGAGATGTCCGAGAGCTTACTGCCTATGTTTTCTTCTAAGATGCTTATGGTTTCACGGCTTACATTTAACTCTTTTATCCATTTTGAGTTTATTTTTGTGAATGGTGTAAGCTGGTGGTCTAGTTTCATTTTTTTTGCAGGTAGCTGTCCAATTTTTCCAACACCATTTATTAAAGAGGCTGTCTTTACTCCATTGTATGCCCTTACCTCCTTTGTCAAATATCAGTTGTCCACAGAGCTGTGGGTTTATTTCTTGGTTCTCTATTCTGTCCCATTGATCTATATGCCTATTCTTATGCCACTACCAGGCTGTTTTAAGTACAATGGCATTGTAGTATAACTTGATACTGTAAGTGTGATAACTCCCACTTTATTCTTCATTTTCAAGATTCCTGAGGCTATTCATGTTCTTTTTTGGTTCCATATAAATTTTTGGAATATGTGCTTTATATATTCAAAGTATGTCATTGGTATTTTAATTGGTATTGCATTGAATTTATAAATTGCTTTGGGTAATACAGACATTTTAATGATGTTTATTCTTCCTAACCATGAGTACGGTATATGCTTCCACTTGTTTATATCTTCCTTGATTTCTTTTATCAATGTTTTATAATTTTCCGAGTACAAATCTTTAGTCTCCTTGGTTAAATTTACTCCTAGGTACTTTATTTTTTTGGTTGTAATAGTGAAGGGAATTGTTTCCTTAATTTCTCTTTCTAACTGTTCATTGTTGGTGTATAAAAATGCCTCTGATTTCTGAGTATTAATTTTATATCCTGCCACTTTGCTGAATTCATTTACCAGGTCCAGTAGTTTTTTTACTGAAACTTTAGGGTTTTCTATATACAATATCATATCATCTGCAAATAATGATAGTTTTATTTTCCAACTTGAATGCCTTCTTTTCCAACTTGAATGCCTTTTATTTCTTCTTTTTGTCTGATTGCTGTGGCTAGGACTTCCAGAGCTATGTTGAATAAGAGTGGTGAAAGGGGGCATCCCAGCCTTGTTCCTGATCTTAAGGGGATTGCTTTTAATTTTTGCCCATTGAGTATGATGTTGGCTGTGGGTTTGTCAAAGAAGGCTTTTATCATGTTGAGGTATGTTTCCTGTATTCTCACTTTGTTGAGAGTTTTGATCATGAATGGGTCCGGGATTTTATCAAATGCTTTTTCTGCATCTATTGAAATTATCATGTGGTTTTTCTCCTTCCTTTTGTTTATGTGATGAATCACTTTGATTGATTTGCTAATATTGTACCAGCCTTGCCTCCCCAGAATAAATCCCACTTGATCATGGTGTATGATTTTTTCCATATATTTTTGGATCCAGTTTGCTAATATTTTGTTAAGGATTTTAGCATCTATATTCACCAGGGATATTGGCCTATAATTTTCTTTCTTTGTGTTGTCTTTGCCTGGTTTTGGAATCAGAATTATGCTCGCCTCATAAAAGGAGCTTAGAAGTGTTCCTTCCTCTTGAATTTTTTGAAATAGCGTGAGAAGGATAGGAGTTAGTTCTTTGAATATTTGGTAGAATTCATTTGTAAAGCCATCAGGCCCAGGACTTTTCTTTGTTGGAAGTTTTTTGATAACTGTTTCTCTCATTTGGGGTAATTGGTCTGTTTAGGTTTTCTCATTCTTCCAGATTGATTTTTGGAAGATTGTATGTTTCAAGGAATTTGTCTATTTCATTTAGGTTGTCTAGTTTTTTGGCATACAGTTCTTTCTAGTATTTTCTTACAATATTTTGTATTTCTGTTGTGTCAGTTTTATTTCTGCACTCTCATTTCTAATTTTATTTATTTGAGTCCTCTTTTTTTTTTTTTTTTTTGGTGAGTCTAGTTAAAGGTTCATTGATCTTGTTTACCTTTTCAGAGAACCAGCTCCTAGTTTCATTGATCCTCTGTATTATTTCTTTAGCCTTTATGTCATTTATTTCTGCTCTGATCTTTATTATTTCCTTCCTTCTACATTTGGGCTTCACTTACTATTCTTTTTCTAATTCTTTTAGATGCAGGGTTAAGTTGTTTATTTGAGCTTTTTCTAGCTTCTTAAAGTGTGCCTGTAGTGCTATGAACTTCCCTCTCAGAACTGCTTTTGCTGTGTCCCATAAATTTTGAGTTGTTGTATGCTCATTATCATTCGTTTCTAGGAATTTTTTTTATTTCTTCTTTGATCTTGTTCTTAATCCATTCATTATTTAACAACATGCTATTTAGTTTCCATGTGTTTGAGAATTTTTTAGTTTTTCTGTTGTGGTTGATTACTAGTTTCATGCCATTGTGATCAGAGAAAGTGCTTGATATGATTTCAATCTTCTTACATTTGTTGAGACCACTTTTGTGCCCTAACATGTGGTCTATCCTAGAGAATGTACCATGAGCACTTAAAAAGAATGTATATTCTGCTGCTTTACCATGAAAGGTTCTGAAGATATCTATTAAATCGAGTTGATCTAGTGTGCCCTTTAAGTCTGCTGTTTCTTTGTTAATTTTCTTTCTTGAGGATCTATCTAGTGATGTTAGTGGGGTACTAAAATCCCCTACTATTATAGTATTGCTGTTAATCTCACCCTTTATATCCATCAAAGTCTGCTTTATATATTTAGGTGCTCCTATATTAGGTGCGTAGATATTTATAATAGTTATATCTTTCTGTTGGACTGATCCTTTTATCATTATGTAGTGGCCTCTTTATCTCTTATTATAGCCTTTGTTTTAAAGTACATTTTGTCTGATATAAGTATTGCTACCTCAGCTTTTTTTTTTTTTTCATTTCCATTTGCTTGAAATGTTTTTTTCCATCCTTTTACCTTCAGTCTGTGTGCATCTTTTGTTTTAAGGTGTGTCTCTTGTAGACAGCATATGTACGGGTCCTGTTTTCTTATCCATGCAGCTACTCTATGTCTTTTGATTGGATCATTTAATCCATTTACATTTAAGGTTATTGATATGTAGTTGTTTATCGCCATTTTATTCTTTTTTTAAATAAATTTTTATTTTAATGGGGTGACATCAATAAATCAGGGTACATACATTCAAAGAAAACATTTCCAGGTTATCTTATCATTTAGTTCTGTTGCATACCCATCACCCGAAGAGAGATCGTCCTCTGCACCCTCCATCCAGTTCTCTCTGTACCCCTCCCCCTCCTCCTCTCCCTCCTTCCCTCCCCCCACCCCCCGTAACCACCACACTCCCGTCCATGCCTCTTAGTCTCGCTTCTATGTCCCACCAATGTATGGAATCCTGAAGTTCCTGTTTTTTTCTGATTCGCCCATTTCACCCCACACAATGCTACCAAGACTCCACCATTCCACTGCAAGTGATCTGATGTCATCATTTCTCCTAGCTGAATAGTATACCATGGTGTATATGTGCCCCATCTTCTTCATCCAGTCCTCTTTTTTTTTTTTTTTTTACAGTGATTAAAAGCCTTTAAGCAAACTCTTGGCCAATACAGCAAGAATCCCTAAAAGAGTACTGTCCTTAACATGTTCACCAAGTCCAAGTTGGCCCCATCACCATGCCAAATCCCTGAAAAATGCAAGCCAACCACAGTTCAGTCTGTTAGGAGCTGTCACAGGGAGCAAGAGTCCAGGAAAGTTCCCCACAGAAAAAGTCCGCATGGCACTGCAATTGTTGTCACCATTCTATACTTTGTCATTTTATTCTTTAAAGCTGTATTCTTCTTTTGCTATATTCTTTTCCCACTTTGATCTGTTTACAACAGGCCCCTTAACATTTCCTGCAACATTGGTTTGGTTGTAATGAATTCCTTGGGTGTTTTTTTTTTTTAATCTGGGAAGCTTTTTATTTCTCCTTCAATTTTAAATGATAACCTTGCTGGATAAAGTAGTCTTGGTTGTAGGCTCTTGTTCTGCATTACTTTGAATATTTCTTGCCATTCCCTTCTGGCCTCAAATGTTTCTGTTGAGAAGTCGAATGTCATCCTTACAGGGGCTCCTTTGTAGGTGATAGCCTTTTTTTCTCTAGCAGCTTTTAATATTTTCTCTTTATCACTTAGCTTTGGTATTTTAATTATGATGTGTCTTGATGTAGGTTTCTTTGGGTTTCTCTTTAAAGGAATTCTCTGTGCTTCTTGCACTTGTGAGAGTTTCTCCTGAATTAATTTAGGGAAGTTTTCAGCTATGATATGATTGAACAAAGTCTCTATCCCTTGTTCTTTCTCGTCTTCTTTAGGAACACCTATGATGTGGATGTTATTTCTCTTCATGTTGTCACAGAGCTAAGAGTTTCCTCAGACTTTTTGAGTCTCTTCTTTTTTCTTCTCCGCTTTCATGCCTTCATTCAACTTGTCCTCCAACTCACTGATTCGATCCTCAGCTCTATCCATCCTGTTTTTAATTCCTTCTATTGTGGTCTTCATTTCTGATATTGAATTTGTCATCTCCGACTGATTCTTTTTTAATATTTCAATATCCCTTTTTATATTTCCTATTTCCTTATTTAGGTGTTCATAATGACTATCCATTGTTATTCTAAGATCCCTAAGCATCCTTACAATCATTATTTTGAACTCCGCATCCGGAAGTTTGGTTATTTCTATATCACTCAGTTCATTTCCTGGAGGTTTCTCTTGTGGTTTCATTTGGATTGCACTTCTCTGTCTTCTCATTATGTCTGTGTGTTTGGGTGTTTTGTTTGTAGAGCTGGTTGAGTCTAGGCTTGGTGTTGTCTGCCTCCAGTTTTCAATTGTGTTATTTCTAGGTCTTCTTGGGTTGGCATCAGCTATTATTTGTAATCCACTTTCGGATTTGGGCCCCTTTGAAGTCTTGATTTGTTTTCTTCACAGGTGATAGTCTTGTTTACTGATCTCAGCAGGGGACTTATTTGAAACTGTATCCAGGAATGTGGTGGGTGTAACCTGAGACATTGAAGGCCTCTTCTGCTAGTTTTGCTCTCTGGGGGCAGGGTTTTTTCTCAGCTTCAGTAGGGGGAGGTGTATCTCAGATCTTCATGGAGACCTGATTTACTGCCCCTCCTCCCCACTTCTTGTTTTCAGCTGTGTCTTGTTGCACTGATTGGAGCTGGAGAGATGTCTGGAGATCTGTGACCTGGAAGCACTTTAGTCTTTTGTTTTGTGGAAGGATCAGCCCCTCCCCCAGCTATGGCCACCTCCAGCACTGGATGAGTCAGCTTCTCAGGTTGTCCCCTGCATTCCCCTGCCTGTTGTTGTGAGTCGGGGGCGCAGAGAGAGAGATCAGCAGACGGAATCATCAAGGACTAGCAAAGGACCACCGCTCGCTCAGGCAAATGGCCCCAAGTTTTCACTGTGTCCTAATTTTATTCACAAGACTTCAAAAAGCTTGTTTACTGAGAAATTGGCATAACATCAAGTGTAACTTTTACTTAAAGATACATGGAGTGCACCTGCAAGATAGCTTAGTAACAACATAATATCAGAAGGCATTAATTGCTATTGCTTCTATGGATCCCACAACATTCTTCTCCTTATCTTAAGGGATAACCTTGAAAAGTACAGAAATCTTATGAGAATGTTTTACTGAGAAAAGCCCAGCAGCTGCCTTCAGTGACATAGACCTGTTTCAGTGACCCGCCTTCAAGTCACAAAACAATTCTCTTGGGAAAACATTCTTTTCTTGTTGGCTGTGTTCCCATCCAAGGCCATGCAATGGGTTATTCCACTACATCTGCTCCTCACCATCTGTCTCTCTTTCTCTCCCTTTTCTTTTTGGAAGACAAGCCTACCCTTTCAACACACCTCATTCCCTGATGCCAGGCAAGTGGCTGTGAGCAGTATTTTCTGCTCTTTTCCTTAGAGTGAGAGCCCTTCTGGGCTCTCAGCCTCACACCCCCTCTGTTCCTGTAAGCAGGAGAGTTTCAGATGCTCCCTACCAGGTTTGTTGTGGCTTCTTCTTTGCTCCTTCATTTTTGAGAGCTGTTCTTGTAGTCCAGAATTGGTTTTTCATGCTAATAGTTCCTAAATTAGTTTGTAATCCAGTTCCTTGGTGTGAGCAGAAAGTCTGTGTGTCTGTCTACTCTGCTGCCATCTTCAGGTCCTGGGGTTGAAGTATTTTCATTTCTCCCTAAATGTGTTTGCTCGCCAACTCTGCTTGCTGTCGTGCAAGTCTTTCCAAATCTTCATTCAGTGACTTGAACTTATTCACTCACATGTCTGAGGCCTTCAGGTCAGCAGCTTGTAGCTCAAAATCTCTGACGGAGACACCAGGGATGTAACTTGTGTCAGCGCTGTTCACTGCACACTTGTATGGATGGGTGATGAACTTAAAAAGATGAGTGGGCTCACGAAATTCTGCAAAGCGTGCTTTGAATGACTGCAGGAGATTAGATGTGAAGCCTGCTAGCTACTGGAGATCAAGATGTTGAGCAGGGTCACTTGCTGTGCATGCATCTTTAAACTCTCCCAGTTTTTCAAAGTGTGGTAAACGACCTGTTTCAATGTCGGGGATGAAGAGTTCCAGCTTGTTTTCAAATGCAAACACTGCTTGTTGAAGGGATAAGACTGTATTTCCAATGCCTTGCATTTTCACATTGAGCTGGTTCAGATGTTCAGTCATGTCCATAAGATAGTCGAACTTCAGGAGCCACTCAGTGTTAGCTAACTCAGGATGCTTGACGTTTTCATTTCAAGAAAAGTCCGTATTTCACTCAGACAAGCCACAAAATGGCTGAGCACCTTCCCTCTTGACAACCAACACACATTGCTGTGCAGAAGCAGACCAGGATAATTATTCCCAACTTCATCCAGCAGTGTTTTAAACTGGCGATCATTTAAAGCTCGGGCAACAATAAAGTGGACCACCCGAATGACCAGCAACATCACCTACCCAAGCTGCTCTCCACACATCTGAGCACAAAGCGCCTCCTGATGTAGAATGCAGTGAAAATTTAGGATAGGTCTCTTTTCATGTTCACAAAGAAGCGCTACGAATCCTTGTTTTTCTCCACCATGCACGGAGCACCATCAGTACACACCAAAATAAGTTTATCCATTGGTAGATTTTTTTCTGTAGCAAACTCAGTGAAAGATTTGAATAAATTCTTCCCTCTTATCTCTTTCATAGGGAAAACAGCAAGACTTTCCTCATGCAGTGTGTCACCGACAGCATACCTTGTAATCACGCTGAACTGGGATAAACGGCTTACGTCTGCTGACTCATCCAAAACGAGAGAAAAGAATGATGCTGCATTTGTGTCCTTCACTTGTGTTGCCTCAATTTGATTTGCCATCATGATGGTACGATCGTGAACAGTTCTTGCCAACAGAGGCATGTCTTTTATTCGTTTGATTACCTTGTCTTTATCTGAAAAGTCATCAAAAAGTTCATTGGCAACATCAAGCATGAATGTTTTGGCATACTCCCCATCTGTGAATGGCTTTTTGTTTCTCACAATTGCTAAAGCACCAGCAAAGCTAGCCGAATTCCAGTCACCTTGTTGGGTCCAAACACGGAGTTGCTGCTGACTAGCTTGCACTCTGCACAGTAGCTCTTGACATGCTTTCTTCCTGCTGTCCCTCGCTGGATATTTCAATGCAAATGTAGTATGGTGTCTGTCGAAGTGCCACTTTATATTTGACGGTTTCATCGATGAAATTTTATCATTGCATATTAGACACGCTGCAGAACCTGCTCTCTCCACAAAGGTGAATTCTTCTGTCCATTCCTGCTGAAAAGTACGATACTCCTTATCTTTTTTCTTTTAGCCATCTTCTTCATCAAAAGGGTTTCTGCAATTAGCTAGCTGACTACTTGATTAAAAGGAGGGAAGTTTATTTCCTGACCTCACAACGACCCATGTATGTTATGCATTATCCAATAAAAATTTGGTGTTGTCCCGGAGGACAGCTGTGATTGGCTCCAGCCACCTGCAACCATGAACATGAGCAGTAGGAAATGAATGGATTGTAATACATGAGAATGTTTTATATTTTTAACATTATTTTTTTATTAAAGATTTGTCTGTGGCCCTGGCCGGTTGGCTCAGTGATAGAGCGTCGGCCTGGCGTGCAGGAGTCCCGGGTTCGATTCCTGTCCAGGGCACACAGGAGAAGCACCCATCTACTTCTCCACACTTCCCCCTCTCCTTCCTCTCTGTCTCTCTCTTTCCCTCCCGCAGCCAAGGCTCCACTGGAGCAAAGTTTGCCCGGGCGCTGAGGATGGCTCTGTGGCCTCTGCCTCAGGTGCTAGAATGGCTCTGATTGTGGCAGAGCGACGCCCCAAGATGGGCAGAGCATCGCCCCCTGGTGGGCATGCCGGGTGGATCCCAGTCGGGCACAGGCGGGAGTCTGACTGCCTCCCCGTTTCCAGCTTCGGAAAAAATACAAAAAAAAAAAAAAATGAAGATTTGTCTGTGAGCCAGATGCAGACATCAAAGAGCCACATCTGGCTCATGAGTCATAGGTTCCCGACCCCTGCCCTATTCCTAGCCTTGAGGTTGGTCTCTCAGACTGTGGCCTTGAGCTAGCTTTGCAAAGTTGCAGGTGTATAGATAAACATTGTAAGAAAGCTTGTTTCATTGCTTTGTTTTACTGCTATGCTTTCTCCCCTCCCCATTCCTCAGTCAGTATGTAATTTTCCCTATAAAAGCCAGCCCCAAACTGTATTCACTGCCACATTAGTTTGAACAACTTAGGTTTCCATGCAGTCCATGTAGCTGGCTAATTAAAGATTCCTAATTTCTTAATTTGGCTAATTGATTGATTGTGTGGTAAGACGTTTGTTTCTCGCTGTTACGATATAACAACTTGAATGAATTGGCGAAACAATTTACAACCAGATGCAGACATCACTTCCTTAGAGATAATACCTAGGCCAGTCCTATATCAGGTCCAAGCATAGAAGACCAGCAAAACCAGGTGGGTGTGGCCCTGGCCGGTTGGCTCAGCGGTAGAGCGTCAGCCTGGCGTGCGGGGGACCCGGGTTCGATTCCCGGCCAGGGTACATAGGAGAAGCGCCCATTTGCTTCTCCACCCCCCACCCCCTCCTTCCTCTCTGTCTCTCTCTTCCCCTCCCACAGCCAAGGCTCCATTGGAGCAAAGATGGCCCGGGCACTGGGGATGGCTCCTTGACCTCTGCCCCAGGCGCTAGAGTGGCTCTAGTCGCAGCAGAGCGACCCCCTGGAGGGGCAGAGCATCGCCCCCTGGTGGGCAGAGCATTGCCCCTGGTGGGTGTGCCAGGTGGATCCCGGTCGGGCACATGCGGGAGTCTGTCTGACTGTCTCTCCCCGTTTCCAGCTTCAGAAAAATTAAAAAAAAATAAAAAAATAAAAAAAACCAGGTGGGTGACAACAGGACCAGCTGCAATGACTAATAACCCCTGCCTGGGGCAGACTAATCAGTAGAGACCATGACCCTAAAAGGGCACAACTGGAAAAGATGATGAATATTCTATTCAAATCCTCCCCTAAATTTCCAGGCTTTTAAAGCCCTCAAAACAAGGACCCAGGGCGCTCTCTTCCTCCCAGAAGCACACCTGCACCTTTCCTTTTCTCCCTCCCCTTTGCTTTCCCCACAGGCATCACCATGAGACTTGCAACCAGGGGAACAATGGGAGGTGGCAGCTCTCCCTGGGATAACACCCTGAACCCGTCTCCAAGGCCTCCTTTTCTCTGACTTCTCAGTGAGCCAAAGCAGCCCTGCCTAGGCTCTCCTGTAGCTTCTTTTATCCTAGTGCCAGGCTCTTCTTTGTTTCACTGTCCCCGGCTTTAATAAACTTACTTTCAAAATCAGCTGGATTCGTGTTGTGAAATATTTCCTGAACAAAGTCAAGAACCCACACACTATTGGCTGACTCTAGGGCAGGGGTCTCAAACTCAACTCAGCATGTGGGCCGCAGAGCAAGATCACAGCCGTTGGGCGGGCCGCACTAGGTCTACAAAAGGCAACTGTTACGGAACACTTTTCTCACTGCAGTTGAAAACAAAAAAAATCAGTACAACAAGCACAATCGTACATGCAGTTTACTCAGTGTCACAAAACGACCAGAAACTGTAGTTCGCATCACAACTGCTGTTAACTAAGCTAATATCTAGCTAGGATGCTAGAGAAATGAAAAATACAAGTAGGCCCCTAGGCTTACTTAATTTTATCCAAAATATTTTGAACTTTGTGGATTAGTCTGCGGGCCACACAAAATTGTTCGGCGGGCCGCATGCAGCCTGCGGGCCGTGAGTTTGAGACCCCTGCTCTAGGGTGACCCGAAAGTCCAGATCCCCTTTCTGGTTACAACATGACCTGTTTACTTTTTGTGTGTGATAAAATTCACTATTTTAAAATGTACAATTCAGGGGTATTTAGTATCTCCATGTGTATACAAACATCACTGCTATTATGCCAGTGGCTGAGGCCAGGCAGGTTCACATTGGATTCAGGCAGATGGTAGAGGAACCGTGGGGCCAGAAAGTGTTGGGCCATTTCCATTTAATAGAGTCCTGCTACAATGGATGAGAAAACCAGGCAGAGAAAACCACTTCTCTGGCAAACGAACAGCAAATATGGCCCCTCATAGTGGCAGGCAATCCATAATCCTCCATTCACTGTCCACAGTCCCTCCTGAGCACAAGCACCCATTATAGCCTTACATAGACTATCCATACGTGGTGCTGCCACATGCTCATGCACTAATCAAGCAAAGTGCTTGCAGCCAGTAAACAAGTGAGCGAGCCTGACACAGCTGTTTTCCCCATATTCCACTTCTTTAAGGTTGCTTGCCTCGCAATCAACATGACAGGTATCTTCCGCAATAGTCACTGTGCAAGGAGTAAGGTACTTTATGTAAACAAAAACAGTACAGACTACAGCAACAGAATTACAAAAGCACAAGCTATACAATAATAACAATAATTACAAAGAAGCCCTTCACAATGTCTCCCTGAGCACTCTGCCCAGAGAGTTAACTGGAGGCCCACCTCTAGCCCCCTACCCTACAGTAGGTGGGAAGGCCTGTATAGTCAAGGGCCATGTCCACTGAAGAAAGTGTCCTTTGTGCATCCCCGCAACTGGATGGGAGCAGCTTCCCAGTGCCGGAGGGCCTCCACAGGTGCCACAGCATCAAGGTATCTTGTACTGTCCACAAGTGTCATGTCCATCTAGCAATGGAGCTGGTGGCCCCCTATGGCCACAGTCCAAGAGTCCATTATACTGCTCAATGATCAGTCCACAACAGCCCAGCTGACTGTGCAAATCACCAAGGTAAAAATCCATTACACACAACTAGCCACAGAATTCTTTATTAACGGACCTCAGCGCCTTTCCACAGTGCTCTGTCCATTGCTACAAGCCCCATCCAAACCCCTCAGAGGACCAAGCTCACAGGGCCTGGTGGAGTCAAACACATTCAAGGCCTGTGACACCTTGACAGTTCTCTTAGCTGCAAAAAAGAAAAAAGAAAGAAAAGAAAAGGACCTATTATCTTCTAAAGCCAATGCCTTCTGCACATTAGAAGGGGACCAGTGAATTGCCAATTTCACACAGGCTCCCCAGCCCCCCACATATCCCTAGTTGGACAGGTCCCTTGGCCTTCCCTTTATTCAAACTGGGACAACAGGTCCTGGGGAATCCTCTCCTCTCACAGCTGTCTCCAACAAGTAATCCTGCAACTGTGCAAGTTGAATGTCAGCCATTTCCTTGGCAGCAGCCATGGCCACCCACTTCCCCTGCTTTTTCAGTGGCTGGAACCTCTGTTGTGGCTTAAGCTGCTGCCAAAGCTCTAACAGGAGTTTATTAGACCTGACATACAAGTTCTCTCTATCTGCCCTGGCCACAATCAAATCTACCCACATCTGTGTTCGGGTAGCCTTTACAGGCCTGTTTCTCTTGTTAGTTGAGGGACAGCACTTATGGTCCCATGCTGTCTCCAGCTCCTCCAAATCCGCCACTGTCTGTGTAACCACATTGATGGGCTGCCCCACATAGGTGCTCAAGATAGCCACTAGTGACCCAAAAGGGCTGATGGGGCATGTGGGGCAGCCCTGTGTTAGGCTTGCTCGCAGGGTTACTGGCTCTAAGCGCTTTGCCTGATTGGTACGTGAGCATGTGGCAGTGCCATGTGTGTATGGCCCATATAAGGCTATGAGTGCTTGCGAGAGATGGGGGATTGTGGATTACCTGCCTGCCACTGTGAGGGGCCATTTTGCTACTTGTTTCCTGAGAAGTGGGTTTCCCCTGCCTCTTTGCTCGTTCATCATTGCAAGACTCTATTAAACGGGAATGGCCTAATGCTTTCTGGCTCCTCAGTTTCTCTATCATTAGCTCGAATCCAATGTGGACCTGCCTGGCCTTGGCCACCAGCATTACAGGGCACTTCAGAGAATAAGGTCCCTTATCCCTGCCGTAAACACTTCCTCATCTGGCCCACAGGATCTCAGGTTGAAAGCAATATTCTTTATAACTAATTTCTGAAGGATCTGGGGCAGCTTACTATAAGATTGCCACCAACTCACTGCCCCTGGCAAGTCCCCAGCATTCTGCCAGACCGTATGAATGGCAGCCATCACCCATTCTAATAGAGTATGGTTTCCTGGGTTGTCATGGCAGTTCTGAAGATACTGCCTCAATGAGGAGTGCATGGTAATGGCAGCCAATTTCTCCATCTCTGTTCTAGAGAGCATGCCATCCACCACCTATGTCCCACAACCGCAGCAACCAGGCTGCCAGGGGCTCAGTGGATTTCTGACTGAAATGTGCCCCCAACTCCATCAGCTCTGCCTGAGTGTAGGGCCAGACCACAGAGTGCTCCACTACCTGCAGAGGGGGTTGTGTCTGCCCCTGAGGCACTTTTGGCTGCTGGGTTTTTACCTTCTGGGCAATGACCAGCTGGGCTCAGAGTCTGTGGATGGCAGTTTCAGCCCAACCCTTCTCCTCAGTTAGAAATGCCTGCTCCTGCCTACTCAGAGCCATTCCACCAGCATGGATGCTGCTCCTTCTTTGGTGACTGTTTCAGTTTCTGTGGCTGCCAGCTCTCAGCCTGAAGCTGAGACTCAAGCTCTTGAAACTGCAGTTGTTACTCCAACAACTGTCGCTGCTAATATTCAGCTTCCAGGGAAAACTGCAACTCACGAAACCACAATTCCTTCTCCACCAACCATTCCAGTTCCAGGCACCACTGGTGCTCAGCCTGCATCTCACTCTGCAGCTCTTGAACCCAGTCGACCTCCTTCTCCAGCGCTCACTCCAGTTCACACTGTCATTGATGCTTATAGTCTCTTCTCACAGGGCTATAAAAAACACCCAGCCCACAGTCCCCAAAAGGACAGCCAATGGGGAACCATGTGCTGGAGAACAACAACCACTCCTCTACCCCACCCTTCAAGAGTATCATATCAGCGGCTCCATACCAATCTGATCTGAATCGTGCCAACTATGTCAGATGTAATGCCAGTGGCCAAATCCAGGCAGGTTCACATTGGATTCAGTTAGACAATAGAGAAACTCTGGAACCAGAAAGTGTTGAGCCATTTCTGTTTAATAGAGTCTTCCAATGGCAGACGAGCAAACAGGCAGGGAGAAACTGCTTCTCAGGCAAACAAACAGCAAAAACGGACCCCTCACAATGCTGGGCAGACAATCTACAATCCACTATCTGCTATCTGCATCCGCAACCCCCTCCCCTCCGCCGAGCACAAGCACCCATAGCCTTACGTGGTGCTGCCACATGCTCATGCACTAATCAAGCAAAATGCTTGTAGCAGGTAAACCAACAAGCAAGCCTGACACAGCTGTTTTCCCCACAACTGCTTTCTTTCTTTTTTTAGTGAGACAGAGACATAGAGAGAGACAGAGAGAAGGACAGACAAGGACAGACAGACAGGAAGGGAGAGAGATGTGAAGCATTAGTTCTTCATTGCAGCACCTTAGTTGTTAATTGATTCCTTTCTCATATGTGCCTTGACCGGGGAGCTCCAGCCAAAGCAGTGACTCCTTACCCAAGCCAGTGACCTTGGAGTAATGTCTATGATCCCACACTCAAGCCAGTGACCCTGCGCTCAAGCTGGCAACCTCAGGCTTCGAACCTGGGTCCTCAACGTCTCAGGCTGACACTCTATCTCAGGGGTAGTCAACCTTTTTATACCTACCGCCCACTTTTGCATCTCTGTTAGTAGTAAAATGTTCTAACCGCCTACCGGTTCCACAGTAATGGTGATTTATAAAGTAGGGAAGTAACTTTACTTTATAAAATTAATAAAACAGAGTTACAGCAAGTTAAAGCATATAATAATAATTACTTACCAAGTGCTTTATGTCGGATTTTCACTAAGTTTGGCAGAATAAATCTTTATAAAACAACCTATAATAGTTAAATCTATCTTTTTATTTATACTTTGGTTGTTCCACTACCACCCACCATGAAAGCTGGAATGCCCACTAGTGGGCAGTAGGGACCAGGTTGACTACCACTGCTCTATCCACTGCACACTGCCTGGTCAGGCCAAACATCACTGCTTTCTAATTTCAAAACATTTTCATCAAGCTCAAAGGAGAGACCCTATCTGTGGGAGACTGCAAGTGGCAAAGCCCTTTGCAGTTCTAGGCTTAGCAAAAGGCTAAGTTCTCCCCCCACTTCCCAATCCTCCATATTGGCTATGAAGCTGAGTATTTGCACTCATCCCATCCCCCCACTTCACTTGCTTGCTTAAGTTGCTAGAAGCAATTTACATGCCCTTCCTCTCACCCCTTGTTTGTTCTGATGTTAGTTGATTTCAGTTATGCAGGGTGGAGGGTTTCTGCACTTGGGAGAATTCTTAAGTTGCCTTGGAGATGTGTGACTTTGTATCTGAGACTTCCTTATTTGCATATGGCTATATAGTAAAGCAAATTGGGCGCTGTTTCACTCTGTTCTTGTTATCAGCTTGCAGAGGCCTCCTGATCCCATCCTATTTCTCTTTAAGTCTATTTTCTTCATTCCTCATCATTCTCACTCAGGACCTGGAATTACAGCCACGCCGGTTCGCAGCACCTATCACTCAGTCAATCTACTTCCTCCCTCCCCCAGCCCCTGGTGACCACCATCTGATTTCTGTCTCTGGATTTGCCTGTTCTGAACATTTTATATAAATGGAATCATGCAGTATGTGATCATTGTACCACTTTACATTCCCAAAAATGATACACAAAATTCTCTCCACATTCTTGCCAACACTTGTGTTTTTAAAAATCATTATTATAGTCATCCTACTAGGTGTGAAGTGGTATCTCACCATAGTTTTGTTTTGCCTTTTCCTAATAACTACTGATGGTGACTGATTGCCTTTTGCCAAGTTATTTTTAATTTGATTTTAGAGAGAGAGGAAGGAAGACAGAGAAACATCAATTTGTTGTTCTACTTATCCATGCATTCACTGATTCTTGTATAGGCCCTGACCAGGGATTGAACCTTTAACCTTGGTGTAGTGGGATGACGCTACTATTTACCTACTGAGCTACCTGTGCAGGGCCTTTTGCAAAACATATCCTCTTGATTTTAACTCCTATTACTCTTCCTGCCCCACTCTCTCCTTTCCAACCACTTGCCTTGCTCCTACTCCTTGAAGCTAAAGCATGTCCTGCCTCAGCATCTTCGCATTTGCTGTTTCCTCTGCCTGGAATTCTCTCCCTTCAGATGCCCACTTGGCTCCCTCCCTCAGCTCCTCATGTTTACTCAAGCGCCATCCTCTCATGGGACCTCCTCATCACAGCAGAGCACTTCCTACCCACATTTCCTGCTCTTATTTTTCTATTTAGCTTGTAACACTACTAATGTAATTGTATTTTGCTGCTTTATCTAGTTGTCTAGTTATCTGTCTCCCTTCAACAGAATGTGAACTACACCAGGACAGGGATTTTTATCTGTCTTGGTCTCAGATATATCCCCATAACCTTGCAGAAAAAAAGGTTCTCAATAAATGTCATTGCTTGCAGGACTCAGCTGCCTGTCCAAATTCTCTTTACTCATGCTCTATCCATACTTTCCTTGGAAACCTGTCCATTCCCACAACTTCCCTAACCACCTCTTCACTGGTCTCTCCCCCATCTCCTGCCAATCCTAACCTGTCTCCTGCTCCCATTTGCCCCCTGGATATTTCCCCTGCACATCCCATAAGCCCCTCACAGCATCATCCCCAAAAATCTTGCTCTCCTATGTCCCCATGACAGGGCTGCTCCACAGCCACCCAGCCACCCCACCACAGAAGATCTGGACACCATGTTTACCTTCTCCCCCATACATGCTTCACCCATATCCTAACAGTCACCAAAATATCCCTGGGATACATCCAATTCTTCCCAGCCCACAGCCCCTGAATAGGGAACCCCCATTCTCTCTCACATGGACCCCAGTCCTATCTTTCCCACATCACAAGAGACTCTTCTACTTTTTTAAGATTTTCTTTATTAATTTTTTTCTATATTTTATTTTATTTTTCTGAAGTGAGAAGCGGGGAGGCAGTCAGACAGACTTCTGCATGCGCCTGACCAGGATCCACCTGGCATGCCCACTAGGGGGCAATGCTCTGCCCATCTGGGCTGTTGCTCCACTGCAACCGGAGCCATTCTAGCACCTGAGGCGGAGGCCATAGAGCCATCCTCAGCACCTGGGCCAACTTTGCTCCAGTGGAGCCATGGCTGTGGGAGGGGAAGAGAGAGACAGAGAGAAAGGAGAGGGGAAAGGGTGGAGAAGCAGATAGGTGCTTCTCCTGTGTGCCCTGACCGGGAATCAAACCCAGGACTTCCACATGCTGGGCTGATGCTCTACTGCTGAGCCAACCAGCCAGGGCCTTGATTTATTTTTATTTTATTTTTTTAGAGAGAGGAGAGAGAGAGACAGGGAGTGAGAAGTATCAACTCATAGTTGCTTCACTTTAGTTGTTCCTTGGTTGATCACTTGTTGTATATACCTTGACTGGCAGAGGTGGATTTAATGGTGGGCACACCAGGCACGCGCTCTGGGCCCTGACTTCTGAAGGGCCCCGCAAAACCCCAACTTTATACTTTTTTCTAATGATACCAAGTTTGGTTTCATATGTGCAATTTTAACATTAATAGTACATAATATTTTTTTATTTAAAAATATGGCTACCTGAACTGTGGTAGCACAGTGGATAAGGAGTTGACCTGGAACACTGAGGTTGCCAGTTCAAAACCCTGGGCTTGCCTGGTCAAAGCACATATGGGAGTTGATGCTTCCTGCTCCTCCCCCCTTCTCTCTCTTTCTTTCTTGCTCTCCTTTCCAAAATGAATAAAGTCTTTTTTAAAAACATGGTTAACGTGTATTATTATTTTCCCTATATCTCTTTTTTTTAAGGGGCCCAATATTTTCTTCTGTGCCTGAGACCTCAACCAACCTTAATCCACCTCTGTTGACTGGACAAGCCCAGGGTTTCGAACCAGCAACCTCAGCATTCCAGGTCAACACTCTATCCACAGTGCCACCACAGGCTAGGCTCAAGAGATTCTTTAATCCACATATCCAACCACAGCCCTCCTTGCTTAAGACTAGGATGCAGGGGTTTGTGTGCTACTAACTCCAACTGGGCACACTGTTTCTGCCCAGAAAAAAAATCTAAGCCAAGTTCTAGGCCTGCAGAGAGAAGATGACTTCAAGCTGCAGAGCCTGCATGCAACTGGGTCCCTTATCTTGAACCTGTACTGTCCCTGACTACCTTGTAACAGCCTACTGTGTGCCAGTCCCTGCTCTAAGCACCAGGAGTACAGCCATAGAGCCATAGGCTCTGCCCAGCCCTCCTAGTGTTCTCTGCCATCTGGTCAGTCTGAGAAGGAGACAGGAGCTCGCATGGTGCTCCCAGCTGACCTTGGTGTTGCTAAGAGCTGATCTAGTAGTCACAGTGAGGCCCTGGTGTTCTCTGGCCTGACATAAATAATTTTGCTGAGTGCCCCCAGTGGACAAGGCCAGTCAGTGACCTTGGTAGAACAAGATAAACGAGCTCGCTCATAATCATGTCTGAAAACAGATAAAATGTGAACACTGTCCTAACCACAGCAGAGACCAGACATTCGCTTTTCCTGGCTAATCTGAGTCACTGCTGCTCCTTTACCAATGACAGCTTCATTCTTGCTTCATTTCTTGGACTGCTGGATAAAAATTAGGATCCTCAATAACAAAGTCACTTCTACCCCACACTTTCTGCAGCACTCACATCCAACTCATGAGTCCTACTTTCCCCAGCAGGCTGCAGGACTAGGCTGAACCATATCTTTGTATCAACCTGGCTGAGCCCAAGCCCTTTCAGTAGGGTTCAGTGCTGGGGAGGTGATGGGACCTCAACTCAATGGGCAAAACAACAATTTGCTTAAACTCATCACAAAGGGATCCACTCGGTCAAAAAGTTCTGGAAATCTTATACTTACTACAGGGGTTACAGACAGCAAAACTGTATCACAAATATTAAACTCATTCAAGTGTTAACTACAATGGCAATCATAATGCAGTAAAATGCATCAGATCAATAGGTTGTAAACCTTAAACTTCTGTAATGTTGTATGTCAATTATATCTCAATTTAAAAGAGAAAGAAAGAACCCATTCAGCAGGTGATTGGGGGTATCATGAACTGAGATAGGTTGACTACATTTATCTCTTTATTTCATGTTTGTCTTCTTTCCCTTTAAAAATGTTTTCATAGCCCTGGCCGGTTGGCTCAGAGGTAGAGCGTCGGCCTGGCGTGCAAGGGGTCCCGGGTTCGATTCCCGGCCAGGACACACAGGAGAAGCGCCCATCTGCTTCTCCACCCCTCCCCCTCTCCTTCCTCTGTCTCTCTCTTCCCCTCCCGCAGCAGAGGCTCCATTGGAGCAAAGATGGCCTGGGCGCTGGGGATGGCTCCTTGGCCTCTGCCCCAGGTGCTAGAGTGGCTCTGGTCGCGACAGAGCGACGCCCCGGAGGGGCAGAGCATCGCCCCCTGGTGGGCAGAGCATCGCCCCCTGGTGGGCGTGCCCGGTGGATCCCGGTCGGGTGCATGCGGGAGTCTGTCTGACTCTCTCTCCTCGTTTCCAGCTTCGGAAAAATACAAAAAAAAAAAAAAAATGTTTTCATTGTGGTAAAAATATACATACAATATATAAAATATAAATTACCATTTTAGTCACCTTTAACTGCCCAGTTCAGTGGCATTAAGTGCATTCATACTGTTGTGCAATCGGCTCAATCATTCACCTCCAGGACGTTTTTGTCATCCCAAACTGAAACTCTGTCCCATTAAACACTAACTCCCCAACCCTTTCCTGTTGTATACATTATTTTTATTTGTCAGAGTAGCTCAAAAAAGAAAGTTGAATTTCCAACCAGTAAAAGCCTTGAGTGCAGGACAAAGCCTCACCTTTTTTTTTTTTAAGTGAGAGGAGGGGGGGTGGAAAGACAGACTCCCGCCTGCACCCCTACTGGAATTCACCAAGATCTACCTAGCAAATCCCCTGGGGGGATGATCTGCCCATCTTGGGTTGTTGCACAGCAACTGAGCTATTTTTAGTGGCTGAGGTAAGGCTCCACCAAGCCATCCTCAGTGCCCAGCGTCAACTTGTCAACTCACCAACTCACTTGAACCAATCGAGCCATGTCTGCAGGAGAGGGAGGGAGAGAGGGGGAGAGAGAAAGAGAGAGAAAAGGGGGAGGGAGAGGGGTGGAGAAGCAGATGGTCACTTCTCCTGCGTGCCATGTCCTGTGTGCCATGACCAGGAATCAAACCCAGACATCCTCATGCCGGGTTGATGCTCTACCACTGAGCCAACTGGCCAGGACCAAAGTCTCACTTTCCTAAACCTCCCCAGAAGCATCTAAGACAAGCCCAACTCTGATAAGTGCCTTCACACCCTCCTGAGACACCCACAATTGCCCATTGAGTATGCTCTTCCTAGCTGCAATGAGTGATAAGTCCAAATTTGTTCAACCACACATGTGTTCCTGATGGTCTTGGGCTGGAAGAGGTGGGCACTGGTGTCTAAGGGTACCTTGGAGTATGTGAGACCTGTAATGGCAGTAAGCAGTGCAATGACTCAGACTGCTCATCCTGTGTGGGGAGATTTAGGAAGCAGCCGAGGAGGAAAACTTGGGGAAATGGTAATAAGAGACACTAGCAGACTATTGGATCAAATCCTCACTGCTGCTTTCCAAAATAGTTACCATTCCCAGTCCCATTTTCCAGATGACAAAACTGAGACTTCAATAAGTCACTTGGCAGGCCTTCTAAGCTCCCAGGATGCAGGGTCCTCTGGCCTTGCCCCCAACTTGTCTCCCAGCTGCCCCCAGAGTTGCTGGGGAACCATTGTGACACCATTATCAGGGGAAGTTCTTTCAGTAACAATGGGCAGGGCTGGACCACCCTTGGATGCAGCTTTGGAAGGATCACGGTGAGGATCTTCTGGGAGACTGGGGACAGAGAGAATCTTGAGGATTAGCCCCATGCTAAGCGCATTTCCTAAGAGTCATTAGCTCCCAGTCCGCCCCTCAAGGTAGGTACCAATTATTCTTCATTCCTGATGAGAAAACTGAAGCTTACAGGAGCCCAGTTATTTATTCCAAGGTGACCTGGCTAGTAATTTCAATTGTCAGTTTCTTCCATAAACCATGTGACACCTTCTCAACTCTCAACTATTTTAGGTGGCTATTTTAGGCAAAATGATAGAAAAGAAAAGAAAAACTCAGACACTGAAAAACTGTGGTTTCATTAAAACTTTTGATGCATGTTTTCTAAAGAGATCAACATGAATGAGCAGTTGTGGGCTGAAGTGGTCTGGGAGTGCTCCCTGCAGGAGGCCCCCTGAGCTAAGGGTGCTGCTGGCACCCAAGAAGGGCCTGGTCTTCAAGGAGTAGGGAGGCCAGTGGGGGAAACACCTCTCCTCTGAGAAGGGTCAGAAAGTCCCAGTTGACTAAACAGGATACTAGAGCCTGGAGCTGAAGGTCAGAGAAGTGAATGGTGTGGGGGAGGTAAATAAACCTCTGACAGTCCGATGACAGGAAGGTATCCAGGGTAATAGTCAGTGCCCAGGACAACAGCAGAGGACAGGAACACCAGAGATAGGACACAGCCTGCGTTATGCAGAGAGACTGAAGTGGGTTCCAGATATGCATAGGAGAGTCATGGCCTTGATGACTGACTTAAGGAGAGAAGAGGGGGTTTCCCTATCAAACCAAATGTAGAACACAGAGGTTAATTCTGCGGCTTTCCCCATTTCTTACTCTGTGCTAGCCTCAGAGCCTTTGCACTTGCTGTTCTGTTTGTCAGGAATGCTATTCTCCAGATATGCAAATGCTACTCTCCCCTCTTTTTCAGGTCTTTGCTCAACTGTCATCTCAGTGATGCTTTCCTTTTTAAAGCTGCAAGCCTCACACCCTGAACCCCATCCTTCTACCCTGTGGAACATTTGTTCCCACAGCACTTGTCACCTTCTATTCATGTTGCAAATTACATTATATTATTATATATTATACACTATTAATTTATTTACCACAATTATATAATTATATAATACATAATAATTTTACAGTTATAATATTATTATATTATATTGTCTGTAACCTTCTTGTCCCATTATCAACTCCACAAAGACAGGGCTCTCAGTCTGTTTTGTTAACTGTTACTCTTTCTGAGGGTTTATGTCACGGCTGGCACGCAGTAACTGTCAAATAAATCATTATTCACACCGTACTTTCCCTGGGGTGGCAAAGGGGCTGTGCCTGTTTCTAACCATGGCCCCAACACTGAGCCCCGTACCTGGCACACAAGGAGTAAAAGGCAGCACGGTCCTGGCGGGCACTTGCTCAGTCCCGGGTCCCACCTCCTCCTCACAGGTGGCGCTGCGTGCAGCGATGGCCGAGGACACCCTGCTGCCACACCCGTCGGCCCGGCTAGACTCCCTCAAGTCCTCGCACTTCGCTCTGGGGCCAGACCTGCGGCTGCACGTGCGCGCCACACACTCCACGACGCACGGGGACTTCCCCGCATACCAAGACGTCCGCCGCACGCCGCCGTGTCCGCCGCCGCCCCAAAGGACCTTCTTCCAGCTGGACGCGCGCTGGGCCAGCGACGAGCTCGTGTCAGAGGCTCAGCGCGCGTTTACGCTGTCGCCTGCGCCGTCGAGGGAGCAAGAGCCCGCGCAGGCGCGCACATTGGCCCTGCCGGTCAGCCACCAGTACCTGCACGCGGACGCGCGCGAACGCGCCCTCCTCTCCACCACGCACGCCGACCTGGGTTGGCCAGAGTTACCCGCGCGCGACAGCGATCGGAGCCGCGGCGCGCCCCTCCACTTCCACCGCGACTCGGTGCGGCTGGGCGACCGAGCTAAGCTGCGCATTTTGCCTACCACTCACCAGGCATTCTTCCCGCCCCACGACGAGTGTCCGCAGCCCCATGTACCCTGCGGCCACTTCGGTGAGCGCGCCTACGGCGTCCTGCGCTATTTGCTCAACCCAGAGATCCTCAAAGCCCACGGGGACACTGCACCCTCCCGCAAGGGACACTTGGCAACGTCTGGAGATCATTTTGGTTGTCGCAACTGGGAGAAGGGGTACTACTGGCAAAGAGTGGTTAGAGGCCAGGGACGCTGCTAAACATCCTACCACGACCAGGACAGGCCCCACAATAATTATCCAGCCCCAAAGGTCAATCGTGCGAGATTGAGAAACCCTGAAGCCTCCTTGAGCCTCACAGTTTGCATCCATAGCATGGGTATATTTCTTGAATCCTTTCAAGGAGCTGTGTGGTGGGCAGAAGTTGTGAATTCTGGTTTGGAATCTGTCAGATCTGCTAAGTGCCCCATCCCTATCCCAGCCCTGCTGCCTTAGTACTTGAGTGAGCAATTGACCTCTCACAGCCTCAGTTTTCCTCATATTGTGAAATGAATGCAATAACAGGGCCCCACTTCACCGGAGCTGGTAAAGCAAAAAGGAGCCCAGAGTGCATGATGTGGCTGGCATATAGTGAGTGCTCAACAAAGAGTCACTGTTATTTGTGATTTTTCAGTTCTCTATGACTCCAAGGGAACTACTGGTGGACATCACTAGTCAAAATCCCTTCAGCTTGGGTCCAGGGATTGTCAGACCAGGATTTGGCTCAGTTCTGGTTCTGGATTTCTATGATTTCTAACCTCTCTGAGCCTCGGGGAGGCTGTAAAGTGGAGGAAGGGGATAATACCAGCACCTCACCACCACCACCACCACCACTACCATGAGATGCAAAGCACTTAACCTAGATACCTTGCTCAATACTTGGTATTCTTATTATTATTATCATTAGTGTTTGACAGACAACCCTCAGACTAGGCTAGTCAGGACTGCCCAACTCCCCTTCCCAGACAAAGAATTGAATTGCAGTGGGCTTGAGGCTGCAGGAATTTAATTCCATTCTCTCTCTCATCTTGCCCATCCTCAGGGGGTCCCAAACCCCTCAAGTGGGACCACAGGAGATGGGATAATGGGACCTCCTACCAGAGACAATTCCAGGCCCTAATGGGCCCCCCTGCCTTGATGTGTAAGAAGGTAAATCAAGGCTGCTGTTTCTGCCCAGGAGGGCAGTGATGGGGCTGGGTGGCCTGGCCTTTCCCACCCCTATCCACTCACTCACAGGACACCTCCAGTGTGGCACTGGGAGACTTCAAGATTGTCAATGGACCCATGTGTTCAGAGCAGAAACAAGCCTACAGACCCCAAGATCTGCCCCCAGACAGGTACAAAGGAACCTTACTCCACCAAGATGGGGCAGAAGGCTCTCTGTGTATGTGTATCGTGCCACCTAAGGTTGTAGGGTTAATACTGTGCCTTTGAGGTCTCCATCACCTGCAGGCAAGGCCCACTATTGTGCCATTAGCGCTGTATGCTTGCCCACTAGGAAGCTTGCCCCATTCCTTTTCCTGGGAGTTGTGAGGGCCCAGATCAGATGGAACCCCCCACCCACACACACCTTATATGCAGGTATGACAAGGCCCAGGCCTCAGCCTCCATCCACTATGTGAATATTGGTCCTGGGGACAGCCTCTTCTGTGACAGGACCTCCAACGCTGAGCACTTCTATGCCCGGGAACCAGGTAAGAGCCTGCTGGCTGCCCTGCCTCTTGCTCCCACAGCAGCTCCCTAGAGCTGTTCAGCACCTACTCTGCCACTGGCAGAGCCTTTTGTTCTTCACCATGACCAGACCCCGGAGTCACACATCCTGAAAGGAAACTGGTGCCCTGGCCCAGGCAGCCTCACTACCTCCATAAACTTCTTCTATGGCCAGGTCAGTGAGAAGTGAGGGAGGAGGCAGGACTCATCAGGGAAAAGGGTTTCCCAGTAGAGTGAATAGTATGTGCAAAGGCCCTGAGAAAGGAGTAAGCTTGGCATGTATTCGGTGATCTCCTGTATCTATTTGTGTGATCTAGGATAAATTCCTTAAACCACTCCAAGCCTCAATGACCCTGTCTGTAAAATGAGAGAATACCAACTCTGAGTGCCATCAGGTGGGGCCCAGAGAGGGTGTGAGCTGTTCAAGGTCATCCCACACCCAACCCTTCTCTCCAACCCGGCATTGGAACATCCGGACACGGGAGCTTTCTAGATGCCATGTGGTCCCACAGCCGCCACCAGTAACCAACCCACCCAGCCGCCACGTGCCTCATGAGAAATTGCAGAGTCACATGACCTTAGGGGAGTCGAAGCTGCTGGGACAGTTCTTCCAGACCTCCATAAACACGACGTATTACCACCCTGGTACACAACTGCGGCAGAAAGCACTCAACCTCCACTTGCAGCATAGCAACCTGCCAGAGGGCACCGGTGGTGAGAGCAGCAGGCCCCCACCCCAAAAGGACCCCGCCCCTGCCTCAGCTATGGCCCCGCCCACTCCCTGATTTGGCTCCACCTTTTGTAAGGCTGTATCCCACTCGACCAAGATCCCAACTCTGCCCCTAGACAACCCTGCTTCCTCGTGGTCATGTTACCCACCCGCCTCCACTCCCTACTTTTGCTATGGCAGCACCCTCTGTGTGACCATAGCCCCTGCCATTCCTTGGTCAGACTCTGACTCTCTTCTTTGACTCACTAGCGTACCCCACTGGTCCCACCCCCAAGGCATGCAATTGTCCTGCCTCTGGCCTCCTCAGCCCTTCCTGGCTCCTCCCTCTTTCCTGCCTCTTAATCCAGAAGAAGCACGGCCCAGGTTTCTCCTTGAACCCCTACCCTATTCTTAATCTCGTATGTCCCTGCCCGCTGGGATCTTCTCCTCCCTCAGCCCCTCAGTTTAACCACCCACACCCAAATTTCTAGAACTAGATTTTTTAACCACGAATCAGAAGATGCTGAAACCACACAGAACAGCTCCAGCCTCCATGACTGAGGAGATGCTACAACGGGTGAGGGGGGTCACCTCCCTGACCAATAGCCCCCCAAAATCGGTGTAGAGTTATCTCAAGATGTTCATACCATCACCTCAGACTCATAATTAGTGTCAAGTTCGCAGGGTCTCTCTAGAGTCACCCCAGGTTCAAAGTCATCTTAATGTCATTCCAGCTTGGGGACATCTTTGTATTACCAGCCACAATTATACCCCAAGTGAAGGGTTAGTGAAGGGTTGCCTTGAGTCACTCCAGCCCTTGGAGTTATTCCTGCCCCTCCCCCAGTTCCTTATCCAGCTCCTAGGTCAGCCCAAACTAGGGCCCCTTTGCTCACCTCCCCAAAGCCCATCACCAAGCTTTGATGCTCCAGGGTGGTACAAGGACCATGGGGTGGCTCAGGTGGGTCAGCCATCCCCTAGGCGGTCCTACCAGGCTACCCACCCTGACTCCACAGTGCAAATATAGCCACATGGAGCCCCCGCTGCATACTCAGCGCTTCTTCTCAACCCAATACAATGATGAGTTTGCCTTCAAGTACCAGGGCCCAGCAGTGCTGAAATTGGGCAAATTCCAGGAGAGCCATGTGCCACTGGGCTACCCTCACCAGTGGGGCTGTGGGGGTGTGAAAGTAGACCCTCAGGCCCCTACCTACCCATGCCCTAGTCAGCAATAAATACCACCTTGGCAACATTCCACTCCTCTCCATCAGTCAGCCATGAAAGAGGATGCTTGGACGAGTAGAGACTGTACAGGAGAGAATAACTCCATCAGAAGACTCTAAAGGTTTCTGGGCAAGGAGGCCACACCAGCTGTGCAAAGACTTGGCGGCTGGACTCAGTATAAGATGTTTGAGTGCTGTGACAATTTCTAAATGACATAGAGAGGACGGAGTTGTATTGAACAGAAGCAGTGTGTGAGACATTGGTAATGCAGGCTTCTGGGGCTAAATGGACAGAGTCCAAATCCTAACTCCTCCATTTTCTGGATAGCAGCTTTGGGCAAGCCATTTAATCCCTCTAGCCTCACTTTGCTCATCTGTAAAATGGAGACAAATAGCTCTCTCATTGAATGTTATAAATGAGAAATGGGCACATGTGTCACTGTGTGTAGCAGGGGGTCAAAGAGGAGGAGAACTTACTTTCTGAAGATGAAGGTGAGTAGGGAAGAGGAAGATGAGGTGTGAGAAGGAGATTTCAATTGTTAAGAGACTGGGTTGTATAAGAGAGGAAGTATAACAGGGTTAACAGGATGAGAGTTGTGGGCAGAAGCTGGGAGATGAACTATGCACTCACTGGCTGGGTGACTGACAAACTCCATCATGATATGGTGAGGTTCAAGGGAACGGGTGTCCAGCCAGCAACAACATGAAAAGATGAAAAAGAGGAGGATAGGGTGGGAACCTGAAGTCCATGGGTGACCCCATTACTAACCATGCAAAGGACTAATACCTTGGACAGAGCCCTATCTTGAATTATCTGGGGTCTAGTGAGAACAAGAAGCTGGTTCAGTCTAAGATAAGATGGGTCTTGGTGGCCAAACTCAAGGTCTGCCTTTGTAGGCTGTTGAGAATCAGTTTGAAAGAATGAATACAATTCCCTGACCCTGTAGTCAGATCTTCAAAAGATGAAGGTCCCCAATCCCATGGGCCACTAAAAGACAACCTGAAGCCTGGCCAAGAGCCCTTTCCCAATGGGGAGCAATTCTATGAGGCTAGGCTGCCATTTCCACAGAAAGGACAGGAGTTCAGCTTTCAGTCCTACAGGGATAAGATGGCCCTTTGGCAGCATTCATGGTGTCCATATAGACCATGAGAGGTTCTGCTAGTTGCAGACAACCTCTCCTGCTTGTTTCTACTTAAGATGTATATGATGGTCCTCTGAATTACTTCATAATAAACCAGGGTTTCTCAGTCTTGGCACTATTGACATTTCAGTTAAAATCATTCTTTGTTGTTGAAGGCCATGTTGTGTTTTGTAGGATGTTTAGCATCATCCCAGACATTTGGAAAAAATAACATTTTATTGATTTTAGGGAGAGGAGAGAGAGAAAGGATGGAGGGAGGAGCAGGAAGCATCACTTATTTCTTGTATGTGCCTTGACCAGGCAAGCCCAGTCAAGTCTCTTCCCTACTCAGTTGTGACAACCCAAAAGGTCTTCAGACATTGCCAAATGTCCCCTGGGAGATGGAGGTAAAATTTCCCTGGTTGAAAACTGCTGTGATAAATCTATCCTACAATGCTTGCCAGGACAAAATCAGGTTCTACTGATGAAGCTGGTCTGCTTTTTGACCAGATTACTTCATCAAAAATGCTTTTCTTGCCTGCCCTGTGGTGGTGCAGTGATAAAATGTTGACCTAGAACACTGAGGTCGACGGTTAAAAACCCTGGGCTTGCCTAGTCAAGGCACATATGGGAGGTGATGCTTCCTGCTCCTCCCTCCCTCCCTACCTTCTCTCTCTCTCTCTCCTCTATAAAATAGTAAAAAAAAAAAATGCTTTTCCTTTTTCCCTTGCCTACCTGAAACCTCAGAAAGCTTGCTTTAGTGTTCAGTTTCATATAGGTCCAGTTGCAGGATTAGCTGTGTTCAAGCCTGGTTCTAGGAACACTTTAAAGCAGGGGTCGGAAACCTATGGCTTGCGAACCACATGTGGCTTTTTCGTTGGCTGCATCTGGTTCGCAGACAAATCTTTAATAAGAAAAATAATAACGTTAAAAATATAAAACATTCTCGTGTATTACAATCCATTCATTTCCTACCGCTCATGTTCATGGTTGTGGGTGGCTGGAGCCAATCACAGCTGTCTTCCGGGACAACACCAAATTTTTATTGGGTAATGCGTAAGGTGCACTGGTCCTTGTGAGGTCAGGAAGTAAACTTCCCTCCTTTTAATCAAGTAGTCAGCTAGCTAATTGCAGAAACCCTTTTGATGAAGAAGATGGCTAAAAGAAAAAAAGATGAGGAGTATCATACTTTTCAGCAGGAATGGACAGAAGAATTCGCCTTTGTGGAGAGAGCAGGTTCTGCAGCGTGTCTAATATGCAATGATAAAATTGCATCGATGAAACAGTCAAATGTAAAGTGGCACTTCAACATACACCATACTACATTTGCATCGAAATATCCAGTGGGGGACAGCAGGAAGAAAGCATGTCAAGAACTACTGTGCAGAGTGCAAGCTAGTCAGCAGCAACTCTGTGTTTGGACCCAACAAGGTGACTGGAATTCGGCTAGCTTTGCTGGTGCTTTAGCAATTATGAGAAATGGAAAGCCATTCGCAGATGGGGAGTATGCCAAAACATTCATGCTTGATGTTGCCAATGAACTTTTTGACAACTTTTCAGATAAAGACAAGCTAATCAAATGAATAAAAGACATGCCTCTGTTGGCAAGAACTGTTCACGATCATACCATCATGATGGCAAATTAAATTGAGGCAACACAAGTGAAGGACATAAATGCAGCACCATTCTTTTCTCTAGCTTTGGATGAGTCAGCAGACATAAGCCATTTATCCCAGTTCAGCGTGATTACAAGGTATGCTGTCGGTGACACACTACGTGAGGAAAGTCTTGCTGTTTTCCCTATGAAAGAGATAAGAAGGAAGAATTTATTCAAGTCTTTCACTGAGTTCGCTACAGAAAAAAATCTACCGATGGATAAACTTATTTTGGTGTGTACTGATGGTGCTCCGTGCATGGTGGAGAAAAACAGAGGATTCGTAGCGCTTCTTTGTGAACATATAAAGAGACCCATCCTAAGTTTTCACAGCATCTTAACATCAGGAGGCGCTTTGTGCTCAGATGTGTGGAGAGCAGCTTGGGTAGGTGATATCGCTGGTCATTCGGGTGGTCCACTTTATTGTTGTCCGAGCTTTAAATGGTCGCCAGTTTAAAACACTGCTGGATGAAGTTGGGAATAATTATCCTGGTCTGCTTCTGCACAGCAATGTGTGTTGGTTGTCAAGAGGGAAGGTGCTCAGCCGTTTTGCAGCTTATCCGAGCGAAATCCGGACTTTTCTTGAAATGAAAAATGTCGAGCATCCTGAGTTAGCTAACACTGAGTGGCTCCTGAAGTTCTACTATCTCGTGGACATGACTGAACATCTGAACCAGCTTAATGTGAAAATGCAAGGCATTGGAAATACAGTCTTATCCCTTCAACAAGCAGTGTTTGCATTTGAAAACAAGCTGGAACTCTTCGTCCCCGACATTGAAACAGGTCGTTTACCACACTTTGAAAAACTGGGAGAGTTTAAAGATGCATGCACAGCAAGTGACCCTGCTCAACATCTTGATCTCCAGCAGCTAGCGGGCTTCACATTAATCTCCTGCAGTCATTCAAAGCACGCTTTGGAGAATTTCGTGAGCGCACTCATCTTTTTAAGTTCATCACCCATCCACACGAGTGTGTAGTGGACAGCGCCAACCTGAGTTACATCCCTGGTGTCTCCGTCAGAGATTTTGAGCTACAAGCTGCTGACCTGAAGTCCTCAGACATGTGAATGAATAAGTTCAAGTCACTGAATGAAGATTTGGAAAGACTTGCACGACAGCAAGCAAAGCTGGCAAGCAAACACAAGTGTGGAGAAATGAAAAAACTTCAACCCGCGGACCAGCTGATTGTCAAAACTTGGAAACCGCTTCCCGTCACATCCTACACACCGCAGCGTGTGAGTATTGCTGTACTGACGATGTTTGCCTCTAAGTATGCATATGAGCAGTGTTTCTCACATCTAAAGAATGTTAAGACCAACCTACAAACACGTTTAAAGGAAGGAAGTCTCAACGCCTTCATGAAGCTTTAACCTCATCACGTATCAACCAGACTACAAAGCCATCAGCAAAATCTTGCAGCACCAGAAGTTGCATTAATGGTAAGAAGAACTTTATTCATCATTGGTTAGTAACAGCATAACAACATTATTAAAAAGAATTCAGAGACTTGTTCTACTTTAAAAGTGTTGGTCTTACATAAAATGCACACATTTACTTGTATTTAGTGTTAAACATATTGTATAACTCTCATGGAATTACATTTTAAAATATGTGGCGTTCATAGCTCTCTTAGCCAAAAAAGTTCCCGACCCCTGCTTTAAAGCAACCCAGACATCATGTGAGAAACAATGGGTAGGAGTTTCCAGGAGGCAGATTTCAGCAAAACTTGAAGCATTTTTTTTAAGCATTTTCTAATAATGAAACTGACCAGCCCTAGGATGGGTTGTCAGGAAAGAACAGAAACCTTACTGGAAATATTTAATCAGTGCAAGAAGGTACATCATGATGACCTGGAAGTACTTTAGTTGATCTCTCCTATACCCAACTCATCTTCTACAAAATGCATTTCTTCTGAACTACAAAAACCAAAAAGACTTATGAAATAAGATGAATAGAATTGAATGTTAAAGGAAAACAACTTTCAATGGTAAACATCACTGAGCAGCAGAATTCAGACCTTGCACTTACCTGTATTTCTGTTCTTGAACAAATGACTTCATGCTGACCCTCACTTTCCTCATCTGTAAAATGGGGTGGCAATAGCTCTTCCTTTATAGATTGGTTATAAGGGTTAAATAAAATGCACAAGAAGCATGCTTAGAACAGGGCCTCACATTCAGCTGTAGTTCAGTGAATGCTGCCTAAATTTTGTTAATGTCTTAAGTCATTTTTGTTGCAAGTGACAAAAACCCAGCTCAAAATCAAGCAGAAAGAGATTTTATTGACTTAGAGTCAAGAAAGTCTGGAATAAGATCTAATATCAGCATAAATAAAGTCTAGAATTGTTTAACATCAGGCGTGCTGGTTCCACAATCTAACAGGCTAATAATCCTGTGTCCCTTCCAGTGGCAGACCAAAAAAAACCAAAAAACAAAACAAAACAACAACAACAAAAACAAACCCAAAACAAGAAACAACAAAAAAGGGTACTGGTGCCCCAAATCCTTAGAACTAAAGCCCCAAAAGAAAGAAGGGCACCCCTCTCCAAGTCATATTGGAATTTAAGGAACATTATGATTGGCCCATTGGAGTCATATGTACAGGCATTGACCCTCACTGTCCCCAAAGGGATGGACTGCTGTGATTGGATGGCCGAGCTCATTAACTCACCCCATCAAGCACATATGAGAAAGCAATCAATGAACAACTAAGGTGCCACAACTATTAGTTGATGCTTCTCATCTCTCTGTCTCTCTGTCTCTCTCTCTCTCTAAATAAATAAATAAATAAAAGTAGAAGGAATTTTCAGTTGTTAAGAAGCAGGGAGCAGATTCAGATTGGTGCTGTTTATCTCAGAAGTGGAGCTGTCATTGGTAAGAAGCAGCAGTCATTCAGTTACTCAGGAAGGGTTTGTGGTGCAAAGTGTCCTTGTCATGGGCTTGGTGCAGACATAGTCACAGAGTGGCCTTGTATGATCATTGTTTATGTTCAGTGAAGAACATCATGGCCCAGCTGCCAGCTGTGAGCTGTTTTGTTTTGGGGTTTTGTCTTTTTTATTGAATTTATTGGGGTGACACTGGTTAACAAAATTATACATGTTTCAGGTAAACAATTGTACAACACTTCTCTGTACACTGTATTGTGGGTTCACCACTCCAAGTCAAGTCTAAGTCCATGACCATTTTTCCCTCCTATACCCTCCTTCACCCTCCACCCCCAAGCCCCAGAGATCTGTTTTTCATTCCCTCTTCTGGGGATCTTTGTCTCCAGGTCAAGTCTGCTCAGAGTCCTTTCTAGTCTCAACCCAGGTCTCTCCCAGAGATCATCACTCCAGGGAGTGTCAGGCACAGGGTGACAACAACAAGTGACCTTCAACTGGTTAGGAAGAGGGAAACACTTAGGGACAGAATTTTCAGCTCTTTCTTGGGGAGCCTTAAAAGGGAAACTCTAGATGAAACAAAAAGAAAGGAAGTTTGTAAATTGAAGTGCTTCTCAGAGTCTTGACTATGCTTTTGTGTACTGCCAGTCTGAGAGACACAATGTTGGGTGTTTTTTGAACAAAGACAGAGTCAGAGACATGGGCAGGAGGCAAAACAGAAAGAGGCACAGAGACAGAGGGACAGAGGAATGGAAACAGAGACATAGAAATATAGACACAGAGAAAGGAATAGAGATAGAGAGGCAGAGAGCCACAGGGGCGGAGAAAGAGACAGGGACAGAGAGAAATGGACAGGGACAGAAGTACAGAAGTGCACAAAGAGGGACAGAGAGAGAGAGGCAGAGGAGAGGGGCCGGCAGAAGGCGGCGCAGACAAGCGCGCGGCTGCGCGGTGGGGGCGCGGGGTCGGGACAAAGGCAGGTTCCAGCAGCTGGGGAAGGGGGGGTCAGGGGCAGCGATGGCGAAGGCCTCGGCGGGCGCGGGCGAACTACAAGTCCCAGCAGCTCCCGCTGGCGGCCTCGGCCGGCCCTTCTCGCTCCCCAGGAGCGCCTGGCGGGGCCGCTGGGCCAAGGGGGCCGCCGGCGGGGCTGGCGGGCGGGGGGCTAGCAGCGGGCCCCTGGGGCGCCGGCGGGCGCGGAGGGCCGGGCAGGGGCGAGGGGCGCCGGGTGAGTGTCCCCGCGAGCGGGTCGGCAGACGAGGGCTTGGGTGGGGATGGGCGGGGGACCCCGGTGCGGGGCGCGGCCCAGAGCGACCTCAGTGCGCCCCTGGCTCCGCGCGCTGCCTGCCGGCGCCGGGGAGAGTGGGGTCGTGGCGTGACGCGAGGAGCCAAACACCCCGCGGGCCTAGCGCGCCCAGTCCGCTGCTATGGCCCCGAGGAAGGCCCGCCACGAGCTGGCGCCTTAGATAGGGAAGGGTGGGGGGCACGCCTTGGCTGTGTGGTCGGGAGTTCAGGATGCCCCTGCCGCTTTTAGAGACGATCCAAACCCTCTACCCCTATGCATTGTTCTTCTCACCCTGAGCCTGGGTTTCGGAGTTCAAGAGGCCCTTTGTCAAGAGGGGGATCCTGGGCTTCCCTCTCTCCCCTAAGACCCTTGTTATTGTTTCTCTCACTCTGCAGCGTTGGGGGTCCGAGTTCTGGAAGCCCTTCTCCAGGAGGTGATCCAGGAACTCCGTACGGGACCCAGGCATTGTTTCTCCACCCTCTCCAACCTGAGGTTCTGGGTATAGGAGGTGACTTAGGAGCTTAGCCCCCTCTATTTGCCCACTCCCAGCTATGGGTTGTGACCCAGAATGTCTCCCTCCCCAGGAGAGGTCCCCTGTCCCCCAGGAACAGATCTATTTGTTTACCCAATGCCTGGCCATGGGTTGGGTAGCTTGAGGCATCACCTCCCATCAGGTAATCCCCAGCTCCCCCTGCTCCCTAGAAGGGGTCCCAGCTATTGTTTCTCCACACTCCTACCCCCTTTCCTACCTTCAGCATGGAATTCAGGATCTTTCCTCCAGGAGGGGCCACAAGTGTCCTGATACATATCTCTATACCCCAGCCATAGGGTCAGTCACTCAGGGATTTCCCCTTCTTAGGAGTTGGCTCAGGGGTGCCCCAGTTATTCAAGAGGGGCCCCAGGTATTATTTCTGCCCAGCCCCCAGCTAGAGGTTAGAATTCAGGATCTTCTGTCCAACTGGGCAACAGTTATACTGACTACTGTCTGGCTATGGAATCTTTCCTCCAGGAGATTCTTCCTTCTCCCCTACACGAATCCTACATATTATTCCCCACCTCCCACTCTAGCTTTAGAAACTGGCACTTGGGGAACACAGGTGTTTTTTTGTTTGTTTGTTTGTTTTTCATTTTTCTGAAGCTGGAAACAGGGAGAGACAGTCAGACAGACTCCCGCATGCGCCCGACCGGGATCCACCCGGTACGCCCACCAGGGGCAACGCTCTGCCCACCAGGGGGCGATGCTCTGCCCATCCTGGGCGTCGCCATGTTGCGACCAGAGCCACTCTAGCGCCTGGGGCAGAGGCCACAGAGCCATCCCCAGCGCCCGGGCCATCTTTGCTCCAATGGAGCCTTGGCTGCGGGAGGGGAAGAGAGAGACAGAGAGGAAAGCGCGGCGGAGGGGTGGAGAAGCAAATGGGCGCTTCTCCTGTGTGCCCTGGCCGGGAATTGAACCCGGGTCCTCCGCACGCTAGGCCGACGCTCTACCGCTGAGCCAACCGGCCAGGGCAACACAGGTGTTTTGATACTTACTCTCACCCCAGAATTGTGAGGCCTGGCATTCAGGTGGTCTTTTCCCCAGGAAGCAAGCTAGGAATGCGTGCTCCCCAGGGACCCAAGAGCACCACCAGATGTGGTTTGTCCCCCATCCTCATCCCCCAAATATAGGATTCTAAGTTCAAGATGCTTTCTCTCTAGGCATTGAGTCAGAGTTGTCCCCCCCCCACTAGGAACTCCCAAATATGCCACCCCTGACTATGGGACAGGAATTCAGACCATGGACTTACAAACAAGCACAAGAACCCTGACACACACCCTCTTCCCCACAAAAGGTAGAAACCTCGGATTCTCTCTCCACAGGACCCAAGCTTCCCACAAGAGGAGGAGTCCAGGATGGAGAGAGGGGCAGAGCCATGGAGTTGGGCACTAGAGACCTCTAGTGCCAGATCCCATGACTTCCATCCAGGTGTGAGGTTAAGAAGGGAGGGCCCCCCCAAGTCCCACCAGGGTCTCTCTTTCCGCCTTGGCTAGGGCAACTCTTAAGTCTCACTATGGTCTGAGACAAGAGAAGGATCCGTGTGTATGTTCAGAAGTGGGTTCTGGGGCACAGCTTGGCCACTTTTCTCATCCCTGCCCAGGCTCCAAAAGAGCCCCTCTGCTCCCCAGAACCTATTTCTGCCCACCCTGTCCTTGCCCTGCAGATCCTGCCCTAGAAGCATCTAGCACTTCCACACCTGGGATGCGGCGCTCAGTCCTCGTCAGGAACCCAGGCCACAAAGGCCCAGCACCCACTTGTGAAGAGCTTGACTCAGATTCAGAAGGCATGGACCCCAATTCTGAAAAGCTGAATGCAATTTCTAAAGTCCCAGAGCCTGACCTGGAAGACCTCAATACTGTCTCTGAAGATGTGGATCCCAGCTGTGAAGAACTGGAGCCTATCTCCCATGATCTGGACCCCAATGAGGAAGTCCCAAGCTCCATCTTGGGGATCCGTACCATGAATCCCCAAGATCTAGACCCCATGTCTTCGAGTTTTGATCTTGATCCAGACGTCATTGGCCCTGTTCCCCTGGTTCTTGACCCTAACAGCGACACATTCAGCCCCTCGGATGCCCCAGACCTGGACCCCCTCTCATCTAGCCTCACTGCCACCCCGGAAGGCCTGGCCACCAGCCCACAGATGCTCCCTGCACCTGCCAGCCCACCTCGGCCTTTCTCCTGCCCGGATTGTGGGCGAGCCTTTCGCCGCAGTTCAGGGCTGAGCCAGCACCGCCGCACCCACAGTGGTGAGAAGCCCTACCGCTGCTCGGACTGTGGCAAGTCCTTCAGCCATGGCGCCACGCTGGCCCAGCACCGTGGCATTCACACAGGTGCACGGCCCTACCAATGTGCGGCGTGTGGCAAGGCCTTCGGCTGGCGCTCCACACTGCTAAAGCACCGCAGTAGCCACAGCGGTGAGAAGCCCCACCATTGCCCTGTGTGTGGCAAGGCCTTCGGGCATGGCTCACTGCTGGCTCAGCACCTGCGCACACATGGTGGCCCAAGGCCGCACAAGTGCCCAGTGTGTGCCAAGGGCTTTGGGCAGGGCTCAGCACTGCTGAAGCACCTACGCACACACACGGGTGAGAGGCCCTACCCATGTCCGCAGTGCGGCAAGGCCTTTGGGCAGAGCTCGGCACTGCTGCAGCACCAGCGCACTCACACAGCTGAGCGCCCCTACCGCTGTCCCCACTGCGGCAAAGCCTTTGGCCAGAGCTCCAACTTGCAGCATCACCTGCGCATCCATACTGGCGAGCGGCCCTATGCCTGTCCCCACTGCTCCAAGGCCTTCGGGCAGAGCTCGGCGCTGCTGCAGCACCTGCACGTGCATTCCGGAGAGCGCCCCTACCGCTGCCAGCTCTGTGGCAAGGCCTTCGGCCAAGCCTCCAGCCTCACCAAGCACAAGCGGGTACATGAGGGTGCAGCAGCTGCTGCTGCAGCTGCAGCAGCTACAGCCGCTGCTGCTGGCCTGGGCCTTAGCCCTGCTTCAGTGCTACGGCCTGGGCAGGTTTCCCTCCTAGCTCCTGATGCTGTCTCTGTGCTTGGCTCTGGCCTGGGCCCTGACCCTGCCTCTGTACTGGGCTCCCTTCCCAATCTCAGTCCCAAACCTGGCCCTAGCCCTGGCTCTGGATCTACCCCCACCCCTGATCCTGTCAAGTCTTCTGACCCTAAACCTGGTCACAATGCCAATCCTGAGTCTGTGGCCAGTCCTGACCACAGATCTGATCATAGCTCAGACCCAGATCCTGTACCCAGCCTCAACCCCAACCTTGAGCCCCTCTCTGACCCCAGCTCCCCCACCCATGACAGTTCAACCCTCCCCACCTGTGAAAGCCCCGAATGGGTGCAGAAACACGGGGCATTGCTGGGGTCCGATGGCTGAAGGGGATGCCGGCACCCACAGAGCCCTGGGAAGTTGTGTGTTGTACAGTTAGTAAAATCCTCCCACTGCCTTCTGGTTCTGTTTCTCTTTTTTCCCTAATGCAAAGCTCCTCGGGAAATGGGAAGGTGTGGCTTAGGCTAGTCATACATCCAGAACACCAATGTTCTGGCTTGCTCCTGATATCCTCCAGGCTTCCCAGCTTCCCCCATTCCAGCAATCACCACTTTGCTCCCCCAGACCTTAGTCAGGAGCAGACTTACCCTACAGGTAGTCTGAGCATCCCTTCCCTTTAGTTTAATTGAATGGTGAGATCTATGGCACGTTGAAATTAGTGGGCTGATAATGAGGCTGATGTGAAGCCATGTAGGCAGTCCTGCCCCGTCTGTTCCCCTAACTTACTCCTTGCCCTTCAAAATCCACATTATAGGTATACTATTGGACAAAGGAAGTTGCTCATGTATGCATTAAATATTTGTTGAGAGCTCACAGATGCCAAATTTGGAAATATTAAAAAGTAGTTACAGGGTCTGGTACATTCTAGAAGTATACAAGACTTCTGATTTAGGTCAGGGACAGCTTTTCTGAGGTAGGACTAAAATCTCAGTAACAAGTAATTAATCACCAGCACTTTTTGTCCAACCTTGTACTGTTTTTGCATTTCCTTATTTAATTTTTTAACAGCTTCATGAAATAAGCAACTATTATTGAGCACCCCCATTTTGCAGATGATGAAACCGAGGCACGTAGTTTAAGAGACTTTGGAAGAGAAGTGGCAGATGGCAGCATAGAGATTTAAAACTGAACTGGCTGCCTTCCAGAGCCTGTGTTCTTAACCATCATGCTCCAAGCCAAGAGTGCACAAAGGCCTTGGGGCCACTGAGAGATAAGCTAGGGGAGGAGGTGGGAGAGGACCAGAGGCTCTGGTAGATTTCAGTGGGGAGCTTGTCATCCCAGAGAAATGGGGATTCACCAGCAGGTTCTAGCAGAGGACTGATAGGAATTATTCTATGAAGATGCTTCTGGCTGCTGGATAGATAGTAATGGGAGAGGGGTCAGGAGTGGAAGTCTAAGATCAGAGAGGAGGTTGCTGCAGTGAACCAGGCAAGAAACAGTGGAGAACTCTGGGCTGAGAGCCATGAACGTGGGAATAAGTAATCCTATTTGGGGTATAATGAGAAAATAGGATTTGCTGTTAAGTCATAGGAGAGCAGCCAAGGAGGAAGGGGTTGAGAATAACCCAGGAATTTATGAGGATGGAGGGAACAACCCTTAAAAGGATGTAGGGTCATCACCGGACATCGCGGACATGGAAACCAAGAGGTTGGTATTGGACATAAGTATGATAGGAAGCCAGTCCTACGTTGGCACACTCAGAGCCAACCCATTCCCCCAGCAGCTTGCTTTGTCAGCCGGCGCTAGGGCCTCGCGACTGCCGGTGGCCGGCAAGTCGTCCGCGGAGGCGCGCATGCACGCTGTTCTGGCAGGTGTCGTGGCGCTGGGGACGGACCGGATCCGGTCACGTGCCTCTAAGTGCGCCTTGGGCACGTGACCCCGGCGCGAGTCAGCTGACGCACGAGGGTTTGAAGAGGCACCGCCAGGGGAGAAGGCCGCAGTGACAGCAGCGGGCGCTGGTACCCGGGCTGTTCCGCCGCGCCGGCCGGACGGCGGCCGGCGGTCTCCGTCCGGGTATGGCAGCGCCCGTGGGCCGGTGTGGCTCAGGTGAGGTTGCGGGCCGCAGGCGGGCGTCCAGGCTGCCCGACCTGGTACGGGGGATTACCCTGTTTACCTTTGCAGAACCCGGTGCTGACTTCAGCTTTCCCGCGGTGCAGATGTGGGCAAAAGGCCCTTAAAACCCGGGCGGTGGGTTGGCAGGTTGTCTGGCCTCGGAGTGGCTGGACTGCCGACTGTCCTTCCTGGACTCAGGCTGTGCTCAGTGTTCCTAAACTTAGAGGCCGGGCCGCCAGCTTCTCCGACTCGGGGCAGCGAGGTTCCCATTGTGAGCCTAGGTTGCGATTACTCAGCTTTGCTGGAACTCAGCGGGCACCAGCTTCGAGACTCCCAGGATTTCCTTCCCCAATCCAGGAGGTAAATGCTTAGCTTCTCTAAAATCAAGCCGAGGACTGGGAGGATTGCCGCTCTGAGCCTAAGCGCCTAACTCGATATCATATCTCCAAACCCATGGAAGCTCAACATTCTTGAACTTAGGTGTTGAGGGCCCAGCCTCCAGCATCTTCACTCTCTACCTCTCATGGGCGAGCCTGGAGGAAGACCCTTTGTGTTGGTCTTCCCTTCTTGAACTAGTTGGAGAGACCTGAAAGGTGTCTCACCTGGTAGGGTCTGAGGTGGGTTAGCTACGATAGTTCCTAGAGAGGCAAGCACACCCTCTGGCTTCCATCAGCTCTCTTGTAAACAACCACAAAAGCATCCAACTCCAAAGGGACCAATCAGGAGTTGGCCCTCCCTGTAAAACAGGTTCTGAAAGTGCCCACAATCATCTTGGTGGCAATGCCAGGCAGGACCAGCCAGGCCCTGGAAAGAAGCTGGGTTCTCCCAGTGTTGGTGGTGGGTGGTGGGGATGTGTCAGGGACAGTTCTGGGCTGCTGTTATCAGCTATGACCTCAGCAGTTGCTGAAACCTTGGACCTTCCTCTTAGACTGGTCAGGATTGAAAGGAATATGCCGTGCTTAGAATAGCCACCGTTGGCCCTGGCCGGTTGGCTCAGTGGATAGAGTGTTGACCCAGCGTGCGGACATCCCAGGTTTGATTCCTGGTCAGAGCACACATGAGAAGCAACTATCTGCTTCTCTCCTCCTCCCTCTCCCCCTTCTCTCTCTTCCCTCCCTACTGGCAGCCAGTGGCTCGATTGGTTTGAGTGTTGGGCCTGGGAGCTGAGGTGACTTGGTTGATTCAAGCATTGGCTCCAGACGGAGGTTGCTAGGTGGATCCTGGCACGTTCTGGAGTCTATCTCCACTCCTCTCTCTTAAAAACAGAGAGAGAGAGAGAGAGAGAGGCAGGCCTCTGTTTCCTGAAGAATTATTGAGACTGGGGCTGAACTGCTTCTCTCACTTCATTCTGGAAACATTTTTCAGAGTTTCAGCCTCAGGGAAGACTTTTGTTGTTGTTGTTTCCCACTTTTCAGATGAAGAGACTGAGACTTAGATAGTTGCCTTGGGGTTCCCCTAACCAGGAAGTGGCAGGTCTGGGATTAGGTCCTAGTGCTGTGTAATTTCCAAGAGCTGGTAATCTTCATGAAGATGCCATATTAGCTCATACAGGGGTCCCCAAACTACGGCCTGCAGGCCGCATGCAGCCCCCTGAGGCCATTTATCCGGCCCCCTGCCGCACTTCCAGAAGGGGTACCTCTTTCATTGGTGGTCAGTGAGAGGAGCACTGTATGTGGCGGCCCTCCAACAGTCTGCAGGACAGTGAACTGGCCCCCTGTGTAAAAAGTTTGGGGACCCCTGGCAGTGCTGCAATAACATCCGCTGATGCACAGTGCGTCTTTGGCAAATGCATTCCCTTATTACCGTTAATTGTTGATCTTCCCCTCTCCAGGCCTGTGGTTTGTCAGAGTAGCAGCTGAATAGGCAAGATCATGAGTGGGAAAGGTTTGTCCAAAAAATACTGGAATGTAGTAGAGTTCCACGTTCACACCTAGGATGCTGGAGTTGGGATGGGCCCAGGAGACTTCAGTGCCAGTGGAAGCATTTTATTTTCTCCCCACAAATCAACAACAGGAATAATGATAGAATGTCCTGACATTCTTACCACATACCAGCCCCTGTGATAAATACTTTAAAAGGAAATTGTTTTTATTTATTGATTTTAATGAGAGAAAAAGGGGGTGGTAGAGAAAGACAGGAACATCAGTCTGTTCCTCTATGTGCCCTGACCGGGGATCAAACCAGCAACCTCTGCGGTTTGGGCTGATGCTCTAACCACCTGAGTTATTTGGCCAGGGCATGATAAATATTTTGTAAGTATAAAATCTTTAGTTTCCTGTGAGAGATGCTGTGCCCTATTTTGCAGATGAGAAACTGAGGCTTAGAGAGGCTGGGTGTCCTGTCCAAGATGGTGAACATCAAGGTCAGGAATCAACTCAGGCCCTTTTGAGTCCCAAACCTGAATTTGCAACCTCTGAGCAGCACTGCTACATACATATATCCATAAAATGTTGCAGGTTTTCAGATTTTCTTAGATCTGAGAATTCTTTCTTGACTAGAACATGGAATCTTGCCTCCCTGTTGGGAGATGGGCCTGCCTGGGCCCAATTCCTACTGCTCTCTCCCATTTCCACAGAGGCTGAGCACCTCCTAACTGCCAGCCTCGGCTATGGAACCCAGACGGGGACTCCACTGGCCCCTTCAACCCCTCTGGAAGAGGAAGATCTCCGCCGCCGTCTCAAGTACTTCTTCATGAGTCCCTGTGACAAGTTTCGGGCCAAGGGCCGCAAGCCCTTTAAGCTGATGCTGCAAGTGGTTAAGATCTTGGTGGTTACTGTGCAGGTGAGACCCGCAGGAGCCCTGGCAGAATGCTGCCTGTGGCCTCTGTTCTCCTTGAAAGAGAGTCTGGAAGTCAGAACCTTATCTTGACCCTGCAGCAGCATAATGACAATAACAATGACCATGACAGTAACAAATCAGAAATCCTCTGAGTTCTGTATATGAGCCTCCAAGGTCCTGACAACTGCTATTGCTGCCATTTTATAGATGAGGGAGCTGAGGCTCAGAGAGGTTAAGGAACTTGTCCAAAGTTACATAGCAGCCAAACATTGGGATTTGCTGGCACTTGTTGACTTTCAAAGAGAACTGACGCAGCAGCTAAACAGATAGTGGTCCCCCTTCCTTTGCCAGGCCCTGTGCTGGGGTCTAGTGGTACCAAGATGAATCAGACCCTACCTCTATCCTAGGGAGCTGTGACTTTGGGTATGTAACTATACTTCTAATTTCCCCTTGGTAAAGGGACCCAGCAAGGTGGTACTACCCTGTAGGTTTGGGTTTAGCATGGAAGTTGGCATCCGACAAACATTTCATGAACATTAGTTGCTACCCTGAGATATATAAGTGCCATTGGGTGCTATGCATTGGGACGAATGGGGGACATGGAAAATGGGGATGGGTGCCTTCATGGAGTAGGCCCTCTCTTTCCTCTTCTTCCATTCATACACCAAGGGAAGCCCCATCCCAGTAGTGTCAACCCTGTCCCTCCTGCCAGCTCATCCTGTTCGGGCTCAGCAACCAGTTGGCAGTGACGTTCCGAGAGGAGAACACTATTGCCTTTCGCCACCTCTTCCTTCTGGGCTATTCTGATGGGGCAGATGACACTTTTGCAGCCTATACACGCAAGCAGCTCTACCAGGCTATCTTCTACGCTGTGGACCAGGTGCGGGTAGCCAGGGACAGGTGGGCAGGTGGCGGGGGGAGAAGTGGACAGGGCTGATGGGCCCTCCCCTTCTCTGCCCACAGTACCTGATGCTCCCTGATGTGTCGCTGGGCCACTATGCATATGTGCAAGGTGGGGGCGGCCCCTGGGCCAATGGCTCAGCCCTGGCCCTTTGCCAGCGGTACTACCACCGCGGCCATGTGGACCCAGCCAATGACACCTTTGACATCGATCCAATGGTTGTCACTGGTGAGTGGACAGGGCAGGGCTGAGCTGTTGGGGGCCCCAAGCTGCTGTGATTAAAATCCCATCTCTACCTTCACTTTTCCAGGAGATGGGGTTGTCTTGAGTATTAATAATTTTATGGCTGTGGCTGGATAGCTTGGTTAGAGGGGTTGTCGGTTCAGTCTCCGGTAAGGGCACATACAGGAACAGATCGATGTTCCTGCCTCTCTCTCGCTCTTTCCTCCTCTCTCTCTCTCTCTCTAAAGTCAAAAAGTAAAAATTAACTATAAACATTTGGGGGCCTACAAGGCTCCAGATCCTAGAGTGTGTACAGGGAATAGACAGATCGGGCTGTATCCTGGGGAGACACTGGGCAGAGTGGGGGGAGAAACAAACATGTTCAAGTACAAAGTAAATCAGGGAAGGGGTCGGTCAGGGACTCTGGGAGAACTGTCTGAGCTTATCGCATTTCAAGCCCTTTCCCTGACTCCGTGTCCTCAGATTGCATCCGAGTGGACCCCCCCGAGAAACCCCTTGTGCCCCCCCTCTTGGATGGCAGCGCCAGTTACAAGAACCTCACGCTCAAATTCCACAAGTACTGCCCTATGGAGGGGCCCCCCCAGGGCTAGGCAGAGGGTTAGGGGGTCAGGGGGCCAGGTGTCCTCAGGGGCCTTCTGGCAGCCACTTCCCTGAAGGTCGGGGCAGGGGGCCAGGCTGGTGCCTGCTGAGTGAGCACTTCCCTCTGCCAGCTGCAGAGTCAGCATGGGGCATGAGTGTTGGCATTCTAGGGCTGGAGGGATCTGTGGAGTGCCCTCCCCCTCACTGGACCACTCCCCTCAGGCTGATCAACGTCACCATCCACTTCCAGCTGAAGACCATCAACCTTCAAAGCCTGATCAATAATGAGATCCCAGACTGCTACACCTTCAGCGTCCTGGTGAGTCCACAATGTGTAGGGCGAGAGCATGGACCCACCAGTGATCTTGGATGGGGAGCAGGGGATGGTGCCGCAGGACTTCTGAGCTCCAGGGTTGGGGATCCTTGGACAGTGGCAGCATGGGGGTGATGGAGAAGCTGGGGCCAGACAGCCCATCCATCATGTGGGTCTAAAAGGGATGCAGGGCTTATTCTGTACCCCACCACAGATCACGTTTGACAACAAGGCATACAGCGGGCGTATCCCCATCAGTCTGGAGACTCAGGCCCATATCCAGGAGTGTAAGCACCCCAGTGTCTTCGGACATGGTGAGCCCTCAAACCCCAGACCAGTGCTGTCCAGGGGCCCTGAAGGACCCAGGGATCCCTAAACCCCAGCCAGCATCATCCAGGGATCTTGACTTGCCCAGGGATCCTCCAAGCCCCAGACTAGCACTGACGGAGCTTCTGACTCAAGTAATCCATGAGCCTGCTGACCAGCCCAAACCAGCCCTGCAGTCCACTTGGCTTGGCCCAGCCCCGGACCTGGTCTCTGAAGGCCCCAGGCCAGCCCAGCTCTACCAAGGCCCCCTCCCCACAGGAGACAACAGCTTCCGGCTCCTGTTTGATGTGGTAGTGATCCTCACCTGCTCCCTCTCCTTCCTGCTGTGTGCCCGCTCCCTACTCCGTGGCTTCCTGCTGCAGAATGTAAGAGTCACCCTGGTATCATATTGCTCAAACCAGCCTTGCCCAGTTTGGGGGCCATTGGGGCTGATGTTGGCGTGAAGTTCCCGTGCCTAGAGAGGCCTTCACGCCACCTGTTTCCTGCAGGAGTTTGTGGAGTTCATGTGGCAGCAACGGGGACATGCCATCAGCCTGTGGGAGCGGCTGGAATTTGTCAATGGCTGGTATATCCTGCTGGTCACCAGCGATGTGCTTACCATCTCAGGCACCATCATGAAGATTGGCATCGAAGCCAAGGTGGGTCCTGCTCACACCCTGCCCGGAGAACCCTGGCAGCCCCTTCCAGACCCTGGCCCATACTGCCCCAGCTGATGCCTACCTGGGGCCACATTCCCCAGCCAGATGCAGTTGACACTGCTCCTGTCCCTAGAACTTGGCCAGCTACGATGTCTGCAGCATCCTCCTGGGCACCTCAACGTTGCTTGTCTGGGTTGGTGTCATCCGCTACCTGACCTTCTTCCATAAATACAATGTAAGCCTATATGCTCAGGCCGGGCCCTCTCTCCTGGTTGGGGTCACATGTCCCCCAGTTCCCACCCCTGAAATTTATACATATGCAGCAATCACCAGCCCCCACAGGTGACCCATTACAAGCTTTTTAACCCTATGCCTGCCCACCCCAGATGTACCTGTCACTGAACTTGAGCAGGGGCCACATGAGCCTGCTCTTTCATAGCCATCCAGCTGAGTCCAGTTACAGGGCACCCTTAGCTCCCCAGCCTTTCCCTCAGCCAGGCCCTGCCTACTTTACCCCCTGCACACTGCCCACCAGGTTGTGGCCATGCCCTCCTCAGCCGTTCTTATTGCTGCAGATCCTCATTGCCACACTCCGAGTGGCCCTGCCAAGTGTCATGCGCTTCTGCTGCTGTGTGGCTGTCATCTACCTGGGCTATTGCTTCTGTGGCTGGATTGTGTTGGGGCCCTACCATGTAAAGGTAGGGGCTAGCCAGGGCTCATGGGGGTACTCATGATCCACAAGTGAGGTTTCCTAGCTTCTGTCCCCCAAGTGTACATCCTGAGTCCTCAGACCCCTGGCTATCTATCACTGAGCTAGCCACACCGAGTGAACCCAGTACTTTACCAGTATATCTGCAGTGGTTTTGTCCACTGACCTTGGTACTGACCTTATGACCTTATTGACATGATGACCTCTAAATTACCCCACTATAACTGCTGATATTCTGCCCACTGTCCCTTTGATTCCCAGTAACCCTGGCCTTGACTCTATGAACTTACCATTACATAGTGACTCCCAGGTGATGCCATGACTGCTGATAGTCTGCCACTGTTTTCTCTGACCTTAGCCTTGACCCTATGACATTGTCATTACACAGCAACCCCCAGGTGACCCCAGTGTAACTACTGGTACACTGTCTGCTGTCCTCTTTGGCCCCTGGTGCCTCTGTCCAGCCCCTAGCCAGGTCCATAGCTCCCACTGTTTCCACAATCCCACTAACCTCACTTCCTGGCCACAGTTCCGCTCGCTGTCCATGGTGTCGGAGTGCCTGTTCTCACTTATCAATGGGGATGACATGTTCGTGACGTTCGCGGCAATGCAGGCGCAGCAGGGCCGCAGCAGCCTCGTCTGGCTCTTCTCCCAGCTCTACCTCTACTCCTTCATCAGCCTCTTCATCTACATGGTGCTGAGCCTCTTCATTGCGCTCATCACTGGGGCCTATGACACCATCAAGGTCAGCCACACCCCCTCCAGGCTGCCTCCCCATGGGGCCAGCCCATATCACACAGAGCTGCAACCCAGACTCTGTCCTTTGGAGGCCACCATGGTAGGGTCTTGGGACACAGTGGGGCAAGGAGAGAAGGACCCAGGGAGAGAATGTGGGAGACTCTGCAAAGCCAAAGGAGATGGCAGCTTGGAATTAGGGGGGCACAGATTGGACTGATTATGTCATGGGCACAGCTGCCACCTTCTCTATTTGATCAAGGTGGGGCTCTGGTCAGGTAGGGTTCTCTTGTCTTCTTTCACCAACTGGAACATCAGGCTGTAGTTGCAGTGACTTACCCAAGGTCAGCAACTAAGTGTTGAAGCCAAGTTCAACCCAAGACTGTGAATCTGAAACTGCTCCTAAGCTGGCTCTGCCCTGTGGGGTAGCCTGGGCAAGGGCTGTTTGGGTCCAGGGAACCATGGTTGTCCTGCAGGCTACCAGGATTAAAGGAGAGGAAGGGATCAGAGCAGAATGTGAAGGTGGTAAGTAGACAGAATTCTTTTAGCCAACATGTCTAAGGGCCTATTATGAACCAAGCCATGTGCTAGGCACTGGGCATCTAGGAAACAAGGCAATATACATGGTCTTCCCCAGAGCCAGTGGGTAAGATGGATGATGGGTGAACAGACGTATGATGACCGGCTGTGAGAGGTGTGAAGGAAGGAAGAAATTTCTAGAATGTACTATTCAATATTAGTTTCTAATCACATAAGACTATTTAATTTTTTTTAAATTCATTTTAGAGAGGAGAGGGAGAGACAGAGAGAGAGGAGAGACAGAGAGAGAGAAGGGGGGAGGAGTGGAAGCATCAACTCCCATATGTGCCTTGATCAAGCAAGCCCAGGGTTTCAAACTGGCGACCTCAGCATTTCCAGGTTGACATTTTATCCACTGCGCCACCACAGGTCAGGCTCACATAAGACTATTTAAATTTTAATTAAAATGAAGTACAATTCCAAATTCAGTTCCTCACTCACAGCATCCACATTTCAAGTGCCCAGGAACCAACATGGCTAGTAGCTTCCAAATTGAATAGCATAGAATCCAACATTTCAGCTGATACCAGTAGGGTCTCAGCTCATCTGTTCACAGCTGCATAAATGAACTTAGAAAATTCAAGAAAAATATCAAACATTTCTGTCATCTTAGAAAGTTCTAAAATGACGAGTTGGGAGTCCAAGTGAGGGAGCACTGGAGGAAGGAACAGCTGGAGCAAAGGCCTAGTAGCCAAAAAGAACTTGAGCAAGAGATGGTGGCTCCTCCACCAGGTGGAGAGGCAAAAGCTCAGACTTGGCTGAAGGCTACAATGTTCACTCCAGCTGAGGATACAGAGAGGGCACCAACTGACCACTTGCAGGGTGTGCACACATTCAGGAGTTGGGGAAGGTCTCCCTGGAATCAAACCATGAGGAATAACAGGATCCGAGAGGTGGGAGCCCACTTTGTCAGTGAGGAAGAGCAAGAAGATCCATCCAGATAGCTGGAGAGGAGGTAGAGGGGAGGGCAGATCTCATGGGACCCCATTCATGGTAGCCATGTGGTGTCTCCACAGCACCCAGACGGTGCAGGCACGGAGAAGAGCGAGCTCCAGGCCTACATCGCGCAGTGCCAGGACAGCCCCACCTCTGGCAAGTTCCGCCGTGGGAGCGGCTCGGCTTGCAGCATCTGCTGTTGCAACAGGTTCGAATCCCGTTTGGAATTGGGGGCTGAGGGAAGGGGAGGGGCTAGAGAGAACTGCTGCCTTTTTCCTGGCATGACACTGTCCGGTCTACAGGGACACCTCGGAGGAGCGTTCGTTGCTAGTGAACTGACCCGGATCACGACTGCCACTAGTCATTAGCAGCACCAGGACCACGGGGGAGAACCTTGCCTATTTATTTTTAGGGTTTGCTTTTTGAGGACTGGCTCCCTGCAGCACCCTGTGAGAGCATGGGCCAGTGGGGTTGGACACTGGTAGGGTTGGTGTTAAATAAAACGGAAAAATAAACTTGTGCACATTTCTAGCGGGAGGGGCATTCCCTGCGTCGACCAGTCTTCAGCCCCTTTAGGTCGTCGCCACGGTTAGCATGGCAGGCTCATCGCTAACTTCCAAACGTGGTGGGGGTGGGGCTTCGGTGCGTCTTGCGAAGAATAAAAAGCCACGCCTGCTACGCTGGGCGGGACTCTAGTGGTGTTGGCACAGATTGGATCCTGGTCGAGACCTCTGGGTGAGTCCGGGTTCCCATTGCCCCTGCAGTGTCGTTCCTTCTGGGGTCATTAGCGAGTACTCGGCTTCCCCAAGATCTACCCGCCGCGGATTTTTGATAGTCTTCGACTTTCTGACGCTCCCATCCCCCCAGTTCCCGGCTGGTGTTTCCGCACCGGTAGCCAAGTGCGCTCTACTAGAATGGTAGGGAATAACCGCCCTCCCCCATGAATTTTCCAGGTAATGTCTCAAGGGTCCAGTAATTTCCCCAAATTACCATTAATACTGTAGCGACGCCGGAAATACTTCTGTCTTCCAGAAAAATCCCAGTAATATTCCAGCATTTCTCACTATCTTTCAAGGAGCATAAGTCCATTCTCATGCTCAAACGACCCCAGGGATTGTCCACCCAGTCCCCAGTTTTCCCAATAATAGTCCTGCATTCCTGAGTCAGTAATTTTCCAGTGCCCCTAGTAATTCTAGCGTCCCCAGGTTACATCGCCCAACAATGGCACCAGCATCGTTCCCCTAGTGATGCTTCGCACTGTCTGAGACCCCATAACTTTACAATTGAGTGACAGTAAATCTCCAGTATCAATCAGTAACATCTTGAGAGCCCACTCCACTCCGAGAATCCCAGGACCCTTCCGAGATCTCGACATCCCCAGGACACCTTGTATGGGAGCTCCCAGCGGCACCCCCACGGACCCTATCCCCTGGGTCTTCCCCGGGGCAGGCTTGAGTTGGAAGCCAGGCATCTCCCCAACCGCTTAGCTTTCGCAGGGAGTACGGTGGTGCAACCTAGGGGTCGGTGGGTCAAAATTGACCAATCCTGTAGAATAGAGGCCTGTGTGAGGAGCCGTGCCCTTCGGGGACCCGTGCGCTGGCTGCTGACAGTGGCCGCCGGCCGGTTGCCCTGGGATGGCGGTTGCTGGTCGGCCTGATGCGTAGCTGAAGTGATACAGACGGGGAACCGGGGACCCGCCTTATTCCCTATCCCGGACCCCGAGATCAATTTGCCCTATCCCTCTGCTCAGCCGCGTTCTTCTAGCTGCCCCCGCCCCCCGGCCCCGGCAACTGGTACGAAGGGGCAGGGCTTGCGGCAGGGAGAGGGGCGGGCCCAGAGTGATGACTTGCACGGATTCCTCCTACTTCTAGATTCCTAGGATTCTGGGCTACCAGACTTGTCGCCCAGCCTGAAAGAGCTGATGGAGGCCCCGCTGCAAACAGGAATGGTAAAGCTCTGAAGTTGTGAGGCGCCGCGGGGACTACAACTCCCGACGTGCTCAGCGCGCATCTTCGCAGTCCTGCGAGAACTGGGCTGCCTCTGTTCAGGCGGAACTACGTTTCCCGGCGGGCACCGCGGGCCGGGGAGCCGTGGGGAAGAGTTGTGCCCCACCCGCCAGTCCCTACACGCACCGGGAGGGAGACACGCTGGCGGGTTCTGCACATGGGGACGCCGAGGCCAGGAGCGACTCTGAACTTCTCGGGCGCGGGCGTGGCGGTGTGGAATGGAGTCTGTCCTGGACCCCAGGGATGGCTCGGCGGGGCGGGTATGCGATGCACAGCCGGTGCCGTTCGTCCCACAGGTGCTGGGAGTGATGATCGGAGCTGGAATCGCGGTGTTGGTCACGGCCGTGCTCATCCTCCTGCTAGTGCGGAGGCTTCGAGTGCCGAGTAAGGAACCGGAGGGCCCCTCTGGGAAGGCTGCGTTGTGGGGAGCTGAAATGGCGGGTCCCGGAGGCAGCAGAGATGGGATTTGCTGGGGTCTGCGTGCTGTGTCCCCAGCTCTGATCGCGTGGAGTCTGCGCAGAGCTCAGAGTGCCCCTCTCCCCCTATCCCCAGAAACCCCAGCCCCGGATGGCCCACGGTATCGATTCCGGAAGAGGGACAAAGTGCTCTTCTATGGCCGGAAGATTATGCGAAAGGTGAGTCGAGAACCACCTAGGACTCCTGCTGACCACACAGAAGCCCTGCGGTTTACCTAGTTATTACTCTTTGTAAACCCCTCCTTCTTGGTTAAGCACCTACGTATCTGAATCTCTTCTTCCCCAACGTCTGAACTGGCAGTTGACCCATCCTTCCCTTTAATTATTCTAGGTGTCGCAATCCACTTCCTCTTTGGTGGACACCTCGGTCTCCACCACTTCTCGGCCACGCATGAAGAAGAAACTCAAGATGCTGAACATTGCCAAGAAGTAAGGCTATGCTGAGTATACCTGGCTCCGGAAGCTATTTCATGGGCCTTTTGAGTGAACATCCCACACTGAACGGTTTCAATCCCATGGACAGTTTTGGGAGTCTTCCCATGTTAGAGAGGCTATCTCAGAGCTTCCCAATACCGGAAGGCTGTCTCTGGGGTCTCTGTCCTCTAAGGGCTACTTAGTGATATACCCTACCAATGATATCTCTCTCTGAGGTACCTATGAGCTATTTTCTCCTCCGTCAGTATCTCTGACACCTTGTCATACAGTAGGGGCCTATATCTGGGATCTTTGTGTAGCCTATTTCACGGATTTCCTCACACAAAAGTTACCTCATTGGAGTTATCTCAGGTATTTCTGTGAGCAGATAGAGGGGCTATCTCTAGCTTCTCTTCACCACGGGTTATCTTAGCAGTCTTCGTATGTTAGAAAACATCTCTCTATATCACCTACTGTGGAGTTGTTCCCACTCTAAGGAGGCTATGTCAGGGGTTTCTGTTTTCTAGGAGTTATCTCAAGAATTTTCTTGCACTAGAAACATTCAAAGGACATCTCTGGGGTGCCTGTCATTAGCAAAGGGCGCTCTCAGGGTTTCTGAAGAAGGCTTTTCCAGGAATCTTTCCAAGTTAGGAGCTGGCTCTGAGGTCTGACATCATGCAGCTCACTTCATGAGACATCATGAATATTTTTCTCAAGAGTATCTTCACACAAATTGGGCATCCCAGAGCTATTTGACCAACAGATGTCCTACCACATGACTTTCTTTGATTTGAGAAGGGCTGTCTTTAGTTCTCTATGATCAGACACTATATCTCGTGTGCCTACATTTTAGTGTCTGTACACCCTTGAGGACCTTCCCTGATGTTGTCATGACCATCAACATCCTGAGGGCTAGCTCAGGAATCTATGACCTGGTGAAGGGCTAGTTCAAGGACGTCACTGTTCATAAGAGGAGCTATATCTGGATTTTTCCATATCATGGAGTTTAATTTAGGAGACTGTTTATACTAGAGGGTCTATCTCAAGTATCTTGTGACCAGTGCAGGGGCTTTCACAACAGTACCTGACTTGCAGTGAAGGGCTTTCCGAGGTCCATGAATAGCAAAGAGGCTCTATCTGGATTCTTCACGTGTAATGAGGGCTTCTTAGGAGTTTCTGTGTCCATCAAAGAGGCTATCTCAGGGTTCTTTGAACCCTGGGAGAAAGGGTTATCTCAGGGATCTTAATAAAGAACAGAGAGACTGTATCTGAGGTTTTCTCAATAATAGAAGCTATCCTAGGGGTCTGTGTACATTAGACAGGCTGTCTCAGGAGTCTGGTCAGTGATTACTGGGAAGACTATGTCGGGGTCCCATGACGAATGGAAATTTCTTTTCTAAGGTCCATGTCTTCAAAGCTATGTCAAGGTTGTGACTAGAGAGTTCATCTCAGGCCTGTGACTAGTGGAGGGGTGATCTCAGGGTTTTATATCAGGATTGAGCAAATTTTTTCTGTATAAGGCCAAATAGTAAACATCTCAGGCTGGTCACATGCAATTCAACTCTAACTATTCAACTCTGCTGTTGCAGCATGAAACCGACCACAGACAACATGTACATGAATGAGCATGCCTATGTTCCAGTAAAACTTTGTGTACAAATAGAAGTGGGAGCACTGGCCAGATAACTCAGTTGGTTAGAGCATCATCCTGAAGCACAGAGGTTGCCAGTTCGATCCCTGGCCAGGGCACATACAGGAACAGATTAATATTCCTGTCTTGGCCCTGGCCGGTTGGCTCAGCGGTAGAGCGTCGGCCTAGCGTGCGGAGGACCCGGGTTCGATTCCCGGCCAGGGCACATAGGAGAAGCGCCCATTTGCTTCTCCACCCCTCCGCCGCGCCTTCCTCTCTGTCTCTCTCTTCCCCTCCCGCAGCCAGGGCTCCATTGGAGCAAAGATGGCCCGGGCGCTGGGGATGGCTCTGTGGCCTCTGCCCCAGGCGCTAGAGTGGCTCTGGTCGCAACATGGCGACACCCAGGAGGGTCGCAACATGGCGACGCCCAGGATGGGCAGAGCATCGCCCCCTGGTGGACAGAGCGTCGCCCCTGGTGGGCGTGCCGGGTGGATCCCGGTCGGGCGCATGCGGGAGTCTGTCTGACTGTCTCTCCCTGTTTCTAGCTTCAGAAAAATGCAAAAAAAAAAACAAAAAAACAAAAAAATATTCCTGTCTCTTTGTCTCACCATCCCCTTCTTTCCTCTCTAAAAACATCAATAAAGTTTTAAAAAATATTTTAAAAAAAGAAGTGGGAGTCTGGATTTGGCTAGTAGGCAAGAGTTTGTTGACCCTTGTTCTGTGTGACCCTGGGAAAGGGGTTTGTGAAGGTCTCAGGTCTGCCTGAGCCTTCTCCCTGCCAGCTCCGTATCTGTCTCTTCCCACCAGGATCCTGCGCATTCAGAAAGAGACACCAACACTGCAGCGGAAGGAGCCCCCGCCTGCCGTGCTCGAGGCTGACTTGACAGAGGGAGATTTAGCCAACTCCCACCTGCCCTCGGAGGTGCTCTACATGCTCAAGAATGTTCGGTTAGTGTTGGGGTGCAGGCTGAGGGCTGCAGAGCTGGGTGCTGATCTGATCTGCATTCCTCCTTCCCTTCCCCCATCCAACAGGGTGCTGGGCCACTTCGAGAAGCCACTCTTTCTGGAGCTCTGCCGGCACATGATCTTCCAGCGGCTCGGCCAAGGTGACTATGTCTTCCGGCCCAGCCAGCCAGATGCCAGCATCTATGTGGTGCAAGACGGGCTGCTGGAGCTCTGCCTGCCAGGGCCTGTAAGTAGACAGCTCGTGGGGGCCCTGCAAGGAATGTGGGCAGTGGTACAGTGGCCATTGAGGACAGGCACTGCTGTTGGTCAGTAGAGTTGGTGGTTTTTTGAGATGTGCAGACAGGAGTTGGGAATAGATGCCCAAGGGCATCTGGGGTGGTCAGTGGTTGCAGTTAATTATGGCCAAGAAATGGGTGTTGGTTGGAAGGTTTGGTGGGGTCAGAGATTAGGGCATCAGTGATCACTGGGTAGGTAAGTGTGAGGACCAGTGGTTGCAGGTGGAATGCTGGTTAGCAGGGCAGGTACAGCCCTGGTCATTTTCCCCACCCCCATCCCTGTGTGTTCCAGGATGGGAAGGAGTATGTGGTGAAGGAAGTGGTCCCTGGAGACAGCGTCAACAGCCTTCTGAGTATCCTGGATGTCATCACTGTGAGTACCAGTTTGGGGTGGCAAGGAGGCTGGAATATAATGCCACAGCCAGTGGATGGGGTTGGAGAGGGTTCCCTCAGCGGGTCCCCAATCTCTGATATGATCCTGATATTGCCAGTGGTCCCTCAAGGCACTGGAATTAGAAGGAGGTATGGGAGCAGTGAGGGGTTACAGTCCCTGACCGATTCTCTTCATGCCCCCTTACACTCAGGGTCACCAGCACCCCCAGCGTACTGTGTCTGCCCGCGCAGCCCGAGACTCCACAGTGCTGCGGCTGCCAGTGGAGGCCTTCTCTGCCGTTTTTAGCAAGTACCCTGAGAGCCTGGTGCGGGTGGTGCAGGTCAGTAGGCCTTTCACCTTCCTCCATTGCCCCCCTCCCCACGGTGGGCTGGAACCCAGCAGTCTCTCAAACTGTGCCTATCAGCCCTGAGCAGCCAGACCCCGGCACTGCCTGACTCCATTATTTGTCTCATCCCATCTCCTCAGGCTTCTGCCACCTCAGTGTGGGATTCCTCCCTGACCCCTCTCTGGCTCCACTCTTCCCTAACGCTCCCAACATTGGCCTTGGTTCTGCCCGTCCATGACCCCACCCCTTTAATGCTTGGTCCCACCTTTCTCTGGGTCCTATTATCCCCTTTGCTGACTCGCTTGCTCCCTGGCCCTGCCCTTTGCAGATCATCATGGTGAGGCTGCAGCGGGTCACCTTCCTAGCCCTCCACAACTACCTGGGTCTGACCAATGAGCTCTTCAGCCATGTGAGTTACTCAGGGCATGGGGCTGGAAGGGTAGAGTGACACATGCCTCCCAGGACTTGCCACAGCAGTACTTTGTGCCCTCAGGAGATCCAGCCCTTGCGCCTCTTCCCCAGCCCTGGCCTCCCAGCTCGCACCAGCCCTGTGCGAGGCTCCAAGCGCGTTGTCAGCACCTCTGCAAGTGAGGAGCCCAGGGAGGCCCCTGGCCGGCCACCTGACCCCACTGGGGCCCCTCTACCTGGACCTGCAGGTACCTGAGATGACCCCTGCTGGAGCGCCCACAAACTCTTAGCTAGGCACCCAGGTCTCAGTCCTGTCTGGTCCCTTAGGGACTCGTGGCCTCAGCCCCATGGGCTCATTGAAATGACTTTTCCTAGTCTCCCAGTGCCCAGGGACTCTGAGTTGACTACTTCTCAGGCCTCCTTCAGGTCTCGTAGGAGCCTGAACATGTGTCTCCCTCAGGGGAACCTGTGAAGCCCGCATGCTCAGAAGCCCCAGCAGCCCCCTTGCTGAGCCGCTGCATCTCCATGCCAGTTGATATCTCAGGTCTGGGACTTGGGCTGGGAGGTGGAGGTCATCAGGCTTCTGGGTTGGAATGCAGGGTGGCCAGTCTTGATATTTCTTTTTTTTTTCTTTTATTTACAATTTTAGTTACTGATTTTACAGTGAGAGGAGAGAAGGTGGGGAGGGGGGTTAGAATGAGAAGTATCAACTTGTAGTTGCTTTTTGTATGTTTCTTGACCAGGAAAGTCCAGGGTTTCCAACCTGCAACCTCAGTATTCCAGGTCAACACTTTATCCACTGTGCCACCACAGGCCAAGCAGTCTTGATTTTTCTTATCAATGAAATGGGAACCCTGGCAGCACTTTCTGCTCACTTTTTCATAGGTGCTCATTGAAATGCCCTTCCAACTGTGGTGAGGATTCTAAGGGAGTGCAGTCATTGATTAGTCATGTCTGCACGGTTGTGGCAAAGGCACAGTGGTACTGATAGCCTAGACTGCAGTTATGGTCACTCTCATTTTTATTGCTTTTAGGCTTGCAGGGTGGCCCTCGCTCAGACTTTGACATGGCATATGAACGTGGCCGGATCTCTGTGTCTCTGCAAGAGGAGGCCTCAGGCGGGCCCCAGACAGCCCCTGTTCGGGTAGGGCCCTGCCCACTCTACCCTCCCCCCAGTGGAGGCCCCTGAGGAGGAAAGTTGGTTGGGAGCAGGGAGGTCACAGGCCCTACCCCACACAGACCCCCACTCAGGAGCCTCGGGAGCAGCCGGCAGGTGCCTGTGAGTACAGCTACTGTGAGGATGAGTCAGCCACTGGTGGCTGCCCCTTCGGGCCGTACCAGGGCCGCCAGACCAGTAGCATCTTTGAGGCGGCAAAGCGGGAGCTGGCCAAGTTGATGCGGATTGAGGTAGGTAGCCCTGCCAAGGGGTCTGAGGAGGAGGTCCAGAGTGGGGGAGGTCTGAGTAGATCAGTCTCAACCCCTCTCCCTCCCCAGGACCCTTCCCTCTTGAACAGCCGAGTCTTGCTACATCATGCCAAAGCCGGCACCATCATTGCCCGCCAGGGGGACCAGGTGAGGCTGACCCCTGACCTCTAACCATACAACTCTCTCTGATCTCTGATCCTTGCTCTTTGGCTCTACATGTAGACCTCTTAGTCTAAGATTTCCAATCCCTTACTCTCGGATCCTATGACTGACTCCTAGCTCATGCACCCTTGTCCTCTGGACCAATTGACCTTTCACCTCCAACCCCTGAATCTTTTTGGTAGGACCCCAACTCTTAGCTGCAGGTCACTTCCTCAGAAATGTTGCCCTGCCTAGGCCAGATTTTGTAGAGCTGAGAACAGCTCACATCTATGCACTAAGTACATACAATTTTACATCCTTTGAATATAATGTCCATTAGAACTGTGGGCTCCACAGGAGCAGGAACTTGGTTTTCCTGCCTCTGCAGCAGGCAACACAGGGCAACATTTCTGAGGAAGTGACCTGCAGCTAAGAAGGAGTGATGGGAAGGAATTAACTAGGTGTAAGGGGAGGGAAGCATTCTAGGCCAAGAAAGCTGTGTGCCAATATCCTGCGGTGGGAAGGCGAGTACTGATCTCTAGGTAACAAGGAAGCCAACAGGCCCGCAGTGGAACAAAGGAATGGGGAACAAAGGGAATTTTTTTACCTTTTGGTGATAGTTTTATCGAGGTGTAATTCACATACTTATACAATCCACCCACTTAAAGAGTACAATTCAGTGTTTTTTGTGTATTTATAGAGTTGTGCAACCGTTACCACTATCAATTTTAGAACATTTTTGTCACTGTGAAAAGCAATCCCATACACTTTAACTATCACTTTCCTACTTCCTGACCCCACCCCACCCCAAGCCCTAACTCTTAGCTGCCTTGGCCTTTCCTGCAACCTGTTTTCTGACCTTGTGATTTTGCAATACACGCTGATATTCTTTCTAATTTCTAATCCTGGGCCCCTGCTGGTATGATAAGTGTATACAAATTGGAATGGTGATCCGGACGCCATGAACTAACCCCAGGAGCTGGCTAGACTTCAATACCTGCTGGTAGCACCCAGAGGTGTAGGAAACTGCCCCATGAATTCCTCTATTGTCCATATGGGGATACTGAGGCCATGATCTCACATCAGAAAGCACAGAGGAAGAAGCCTCTGGCGGGAGGGGCTAGATTTGAAATCTGGACTCTGGCCCTTTTTCTTGTGAGACCTTGGGTGAGTCATATAGGAGGTTCTCCACTTCCTCATCAGTGGAATGGGAGTAATTACAGTAACTGTCCACTAGCATTAAAGAGGAAATAATTCTAGCTGCCTAAAGTTTATAAGGAAGACAAGCAGCAGCTCAGGGGTGACACAGAGGGCAACATGACATAGGTACTGAGACCAAAGCTCCACTTGTGGGGTGGAGTGAGGGGTGCCTGGCCTGGTAGCTGCTGGAATACTGTTCTATCATTTGATTAGCTGATTCACCTGTCACCTTGAGCTGCTTATTGCAGGGGTAGGTTCCTGCAATAACCCAGAGGAAGTTGGGTAATGCTTTTGCCAGCTGTTCGTGGAATGAGCTGAGGAAGTATAGTCGCACCATGGCTCTTGTGACAGCTTCTGGTCCCTGCTTATGTCTGGGAGACCCTGTTGGGTTTCAACCCAGCCACTCCAGGCTTGTCAGAGTCTTCCCAACAATACTGTGCCTACCTCTGAAATGTCACACTGGTTTTCTTTTTTCTTCTTATTTTTAGAGAGAGACAGGAAAGGAGAGAGATGAGAAGCATCAACTTGTTGCATGTCTTTAGTTGTTCATTGATTGCTTCTCATACATCCCTTGACTGGGGGGCTCCAGCCAAACCATTGACCCCTTGCTCAAGCCAGCCACCTTGGGCTGAAGCCAGCGACCTTTGGGCTCAAGCCAGAAAAGCCCATACTCAAGCCAGTAACATTGGGGGTTTCAAACCTGGGTCCTCAGCATTCCAGGTCAGTGCTCTATCTACTGCACCACCACCTGGTCTGGCTGATGCTTTTCTACCTGGGAGAATTTTGTCCCTCCACAGACATCTGGCAATATAGAGAGATGTTTTTATTGCCTTGGGAGGGTACTACTGGCATCTAATGGTCAGAAGTCAGGGATGCCAGAAAGCACAGGATAGCTTCCCTACAGCAGAATTATTCAGTCTAAAATGTCAGTAATGCTAAGGCTGAGAAACCCTGCTTTACACAATATTTCCCAAAGTGTTTCATGAAACACCTATATCACAAGGGATCTGTGGCCAAATAGGTTTGGGAAATGCTGGCTCTTCCATCTCTTCATGGAAGCTCTCAGTGAACATCATTAGCATATTCAAGGTTCTGAGAAATCCTGCAGTAAAGAAACTTGCTTCCCAACCTGATGGCAAATGGCAACCTAATATTAGTAACTCCCATTCACATCCCAGCCTAGAAATTGTCTCAGAAGGTTCCAGCCTGTGTGTATGTCTCTGGGGGTTGTGCCCTCTCAAGGGACCTGCCATGTCTTGGCGTTCACTGGGGCTTTGTGAGGTGCTAGACAGGTTCCTATGGTGGGTAAGGAAGACATCTTTTCATATCTGGGCAGTTTCTGTTTCTTATTTATAAAAGGGTAAAAAAGGCAGGCTAACCAGAGATGAATGGGGCACCTGTTCATACTGAGTATTTGCTGTGTCCTAGGTCCTGCTAGACAGGTGTCCCAAGCCCTGTGTTGCCTGCTGCAGAGGCAGGAAAACCAAGTTCCTGCTCCTGTGGAGCCCACAGTTCTAATGGACATTTTACTCAAAGGATGTAAAATTAAAATTGTATGTGCTTAGTGCATAGACGTGAGCTGCTCTCAGCTCTACAAAATCTGGCCTAGGCAGGGCAACATTTCTGAGGAAGTGACCTGCAGCTAAGAAGGAATGATGGGAAGGAATTAACTAGGTGTAAGGGGAGGGAAGCATTCTAGGCCAAGAAAGCTGTGCGCCAATATCCTGCGGTGGGAAGGCGAGTACTGATCTCTAGGTAACAAGGAAGCCAACAGGCCCGCAGTGGAACAAAGGAATGGGGAACAAAGGGAATTTTTTTACCTTTTGGTGATAGTTTTATTGAGGTGTAATTCACATACTTATACAATCCACCCACTTAAAGAGTACAATTCAGTGTTTTTTGTGTATTTATAGAGTTGTGCAACCGTTACCACTATCAATTTTAGAACATTTTTGTCACTGTGAAAAGCAATCCCATACACTTTAACTATCACTTTCCTACTTCCTGACCCCACCCCACCCCAAGCCCTAAACAACCACTAATCTGTTTTTATAGATTTGCTTCTTCTAGATATTTCATGTAAATGGAATTCTACACTGGCTCTGTGTCTGGCTTCTCACTGAACATCATGTTTTCAAGGCTTATCCACATTGTAATGTATGTCAGTGCTTCATTCCTTTTAAATTTCTTTAGAGAGAAGGAGGGAGAGAAAAAAGTTCTACTTATTTATGCATTCATTCATTGATTCTTGTATGTGCCCTGACGGGACATTGAACCCACAACCTTGGCTGTAACCAACTGAACTACCTGGCTAGAGCCACTCTAACATTTTTTTATCCTAGCCCTATCAGTGGGTATGAAGTGACATCTCATGGTTTTGATCTGCATTGCCTTAATGATTTATGATTTTGAACATCTTTTCATGTGCTTATGTCTTCTTTGGAGAAGTATTTATACAGATCCTTTGCCTTTTTTTTTTTTTTTAAGTGAGAGGTGGGAAGATAGATTCCTGCACGCACCCGGACCAGGATCCACCTGGCAACCTCTATCTGGGGCTGATGCTCTGCCCATCTGAGGCCAGTGCTCACAGCTGACTTATCTTTAGCACCCGAGGCGGAGGCTCCACAGAGCTATCTTCGGCCCAGGGTCCTTGCGCTCAAAACAATCGAGCCATTGCTGCGGGAGAGGAAGAAGTAGGAGGGAGAAGCAGATGGTTGCTTTCTCCTGTGTACCCTGACTGGGAATTGAACCTGGGACATCCACAGGCTGGGACAGTGCTCTACCACTGAGCCAACTGTCCAGGGCCAATTTTTTGCCCATTTTTAAATTGAGTTGGTTGTCTTTTATTACTGAGATAAGATTTTTGTATATGTTTCTGGATTCAAGACCCTTAGCAGGTAATATGATTTTCTGATATTTTCTCCCATACTGTAATTGTCTATTAATTTTTTTCTTTTTGACAGAGAGAGGGACAGTTAGGGACATACAGACAGGAAGGGAGACAGAAGAGAAGCATTAATTCTTCATTACAGCACCTTAGTTCATTGATTGCTTTCTCATATGTGTCTTGACTGAGGTGGGAGGGGGCTACAGCAGACTGAGTGACCCCTTGCTCAAGCCAGTGACCATGGGGTCATGTCTATGATCCCACGCTCAAGCCAGAAACCCCACGCTCAAGCCGGCGACCTCAGGGTTTCGAACCTGGGACCTTTGCATTCCAGTTCGAGCCACTGCACCACCGCCTGGTCAGGCTCCCTTCATTTCTTGATAATGTCTTTTGAAGTTCAAAAGTTTTGATTTAGATAAAGTCCAATTCATCTATTTTTTAGTTTGTTGCTTGTGTTCTGGGTGTCATATTCTAGAATCCATTGCCAAATTCAAGATTATGAAGATGGATCCTTATATTTTTCTTGAAGAGTTTTATATATATATATATATTAGTATATATATTATATATATTTTATTTATTGAATTTAGAGAGAGGAGAGACAGAGAAAGCAGGGGAGGAATGGGAAGCATCAATCCATAGGTAATTATCTCTCAAATGTGCCTTGACTGGGCAAGCCCAAGGTTTCAAACCAGTAACCTCAGCATTCCAAGTCAATGCTTTAATCCACTGTGCCACCACAGGTCAGGTTTACATTTATATATTTCATCAATTTTGATATGGTATAAGGTGAGGGTCCCAGATGAGCAGAGGATTTAAGCTCAGCCATGCCCCTGTGTTGGCACTCCTTGCAGCCTCTTGCTGGCAATGTTGAAAAGAATTCATGGACCTTAATCTAGGCTCAATAGGTCGGTGATCCACTAGTAATGTGTTCCCTGGAATATTATGGAGATATACATGCTGCTCAGTTGAGCTATGCAAGCCCTCCCTCAAGGCTTACAGTGGAGTGAAATAACCTGAGTTGGGAGTGGAAGTGTTGGTCCTGTGCCCATCTCCTGGTCCTTGCCCCAACAGGACGTGAGCCTGCACTTCGTACTCTGGGGCTGCCTACATGTCTACCAGCGCATGATTGACAAGGCTGAGGATGTGTGCCTGTTTGTGGCACAGCCTGGGGAACTGGTTGGGCAGCTGGCTGTGCTCACTGGGGAGCCCCTCATCTTCACGCTGCGAGCCCAGCGCGACTGCACCTTCCTGCGGATCTCCAAGTCTGACTTCTATGAGTATGACCGGGCCCTATGTTGGGGTGGGACGGGTGCTTCAAGAGCCCTAACCAGAGTCCATTCTACCACGGTACCATGGGAGAGACTATCCCTCTGCACGGCTTACACCAGGGGTCCCCAAACCTTTTACACAGGGGACCAGTTCACTGTCCCTCAGACCGTTGGAGGGCTGGACTATAAAAAAAACTGAACAAATCCCTACGCACACTGCAGATATCTTATTTTAAAGTAAAAAAAAATGGGGACAAATACAATATTTAAAATAAAGAACAAGTAAATTTAAATCAACAAACTGACCAGTATTTCAATGGGAACTATGGGCCTGCTTTTGGCTAATGAGATGGTCAATGTCCGGTTCCACATTTGTCACTGCTAGCCGTAACAGGTGATATGACGTGCTTCTGGAGCCGTGATGCGTGGTACTGTATGTGAGCCATGCTGCGCTTTGTGGCACCGCCACATACAGTACTCCTGGAGCACAGGATGAGGATGGATCCTGTGCTCCTCTCACTGACCACCAATGAAAGAGGTGCCCCTATCGGAGGTGCAGCAGGGGGCCGGATAAATGGCCTCAGGGGGCCGCATGTGGCCCGCGGGCCGTAGTTTGGGGACCCCTGGCTTACACCCTAACAGGACAGCTTTGGCCCCTTCCAGTCCCACCCCCAGGGTTTCGCCCACTCTGTCCACTCCCTACGGGCAGTTTCAGGACCCCCCCCCCATCCCATGCATCCTTAACCTTCATCTACAGGATCATGCGCGCACAGCCCAGTGTGGTGCTGAGCGCTGCGCACACGGTGGCTGCAAGGATGTCACCCTTTGTACGCCAGATGGACTTTGCCATTGACTGGACGGCCGTGGAGGCGGGACGCGCGCTGTACAGGTTCCGCCCCGCCCCTACCCCGCCTCTCAGGCCTGCCCAAGATCCTGCTTGACTCTGTATGACCTGCCCCCAACCCCAGACAGGGTGACCGCTCCGACTGCACCTACATTGTGCTCAATGGGCGGCTGCGCAGCGTCATCCAGCGCGGCAGCGGCAAGAAGGAGCTGGTGGGCGAGTACGGCCGTGGGGACCTCATCGGAGTGGTGAGCTGGCGGCACCACTCACCTCATCCCCCCCCCCCGCTGCCCACATACACATCATCCCTGGGAATCTCACGGATTGGTGAACATGGTCCTGGACCTGTGACCTTGCCCAGTTGACTTTTTCCAGCTCCTTTTCATGGGCGAGAGTGGGGGAACCTCATCGGGTTGGTGACTGATCTGACTCTGTCCACCTCTCACCATCAGAAGAGGGAACCCCACCTGGATAGTTCCCTATATATTCCCTCTCCCTGATCCCTAATGGGCTCCATCTGAGGGTGGGGGGGGGGCCTATACTGAGTAGAGCATAATTGCCTCCTTGCTGCACCGACAATAGACCTCCCCTTTACCTATTCCGTGCCTCTTGGCTCAAGCAGCTCTGGTCCTCCAGGTGGAAGCGCTAACACGGCAGCCGCGTGCCACCACAGTGCACGCGGTGCGTGACACGGAGCTGGCCAAACTCCCCGAGGGCACCCTGGGCCACATCAAGCGGCGATACCCACAGGTGCGACTCAGTGGGGTGGGCTGGTTTCCCGTGGGGGGGGGGCCTAACGTCTAGAGGTGGGAAAGGGAAGGCAGAGATTTTAGAAGTAGGGCCCAGGGAAGGGAAGGGTGGGGCGCGCCCAGCTGCCCTTCCAGTATCACTCCACCGCAGATCTCTAACGCCCTAGGTCGTGACCCGTCTCATTCACCTGCTGAGCCAGAAAATTCTGGGGAATTTGCAGCAGCTGCAAGGACCTTTCCCAGGTGAGAGCCCGCAGGTCCACAGGAATGCTGGGGTGTGTAGTCAGACGCTTAGTTCATGCTGAGGAGTGAACCCTGCACCCAGCACATGCTGGGAAAGAATCCAGCTAGGGACTGGTTTGGAGGAGGATGTGGGGTTCAAGTTTGCCAGCATGCTCCTGGGGAAACGGAGTGTTAGACTCAGAACACACTTGCTGGTGGAGTCTTTAAGGGTGTTGTTTGTTTTGGGTGTCAGGTTTTGGTTTAGGGGTGGAGTCTGCATCCTGGGTGAGAGTATGCTGGGAAATGGAATTTGTTGCATGGTGTGTGGGCCCCAGGTCATGTTGAGAAGTGGCCTCTATCCTTGGGTATGCTGGGAGGTGTAGTTTGGGACCAGAGTGCAGTGGGGAAATGGAGTCAGATTTTTGTGGAAATATGGGCCTGAGATTGTCAACCTCTATGCTCCCTTTTATCCCAGGGGCTTCTGCCCCATCAGCCTTGACTCCAGCTCCCCAGGGTGGTGTTAATAGTGAGCAGTGGCCAAGGACTGCATCATGCCCAGGGTCTTTCCTGGATAGTTTTTTTCCACACAGTCGTGGACTTCTCTCCTGGCTGCTCAGGCCACCCTCGATGTGCTTCTTGGGCAGCCATGGGGGCAGGGATGTTAAGATCTGGGGCTCCTGAGAGCCTCTCTGTTGATGCTCTCAGGAATTTCCCAGTGAGCATCTGGTACAAGTACGTGCTAGGCACTATGCTTGGCACAGAGGTGAGAGAGTACACAGATAGACAAGGCCCTAGAAGGGCTGGCAGCCCGGCCGGCAAAACATCAGACAACTACTGTGACAGTAACTAAAGAGGGTCTTGATTGAGGGTGTCTAGCTTTTCAGAGGACAGGAAGCTGAGATTTGACAAATTAGATGGGGCTAGACATTGAAGAGGACTTCAAAGGCTCTGCACACAGGGTTTGGTGGTTTTGAAACATTTCAAGGAGGAAAGTGCATGATGGGGAGAAACTGGGTGAGGAGCAAGTTGTGTAGGGGCTAGGAGCCGTGGAAAGGCATTCAAGCCTGTTCAAACTGTTATGGGAGGCAGCTGGAGGCTGTATGAGGTCCACACAAGTGATGGAGGTTAATGGGGGTCTAGAGTCCTAGTGGAGAAGCTGGGAAGCAATAGATGGGTCAAAGATATATATATATTTTTTGCTTAGTTTTGTGTTGAAGACCATTCAGTGGACAGGCATCAGGCCAGAAGTGGGGGCACTGATAGGTCCACACAGGCACAGTGGGGAATCGGAATGGTAGTAGAGTTGTTTAATGGGTGCCATGGAGAACATGAGGGCCAACATTGAAGGTTGGATGACCAAATCTTATCAAGCAAGGGGGCAGCCTGACCTGTGGTGGCACAGTGGATAAAGCCTCGACCTAGAATGCTGAGATCGCTAATTCAAATCCCCGGGCTAGCCCAGTCAAGGCACATATGAGAAGCAGCTACTACCAGAAGTTGATGCTTCTGGCTCCTCCCCTTCCCTCTTTTTCTCTCCTAAAAATCAGTAAGTAAAATCTTTAAAAAAAATAAAGAGAGAGAGAGAGATGGGCAACATGAAGCTGTGGGTTCAGGACTGAGGTCATGACCTTCACTGTGGTTTCACTAAGTCTCAGCTGAGGGACAGGGGCAGGGATTTCTGAGAGGAGGAGGAGAGTCTCCCTCTCTGGACACAGGACTGCATAGCAGATTATATCCTTTGTGGTCTCAGCAGGCTCGGGGCTGGGTGTCCCCCCTCACTCGGAACTCACCAACCCAGCCAGCAACCTGGCAACGGTGGCTGTCCTGCCTGTGTGTGCAGAGGTGCCCATGGTGGCCTTCATGCTAGAGCTACAACATGCTCTACAAGCCATTGGTCAGTTGGGAAAAGGGTTGTGGGTGAAAACCAACCACAGGTCTGTGTGGGGCATGGTGCATGTGGGTGGGGCATTGGCCAATGAGTGGAGATACCCAGCTGATTCATGAGGGGTTTGGGTAGAAGAGGGCCACAGGAGTGGGGTTGGGTGGTATTCTGTTCTAGGAGAGGCCCCAGCTCTGTAATCTGGGTTTCTAACCTCCTTTCTTACACATCCTTAGGCCCCACACTCCTCCTGAACAGTGACATCATCCGGGCACGCCTGGGTGCCTCTGCATTGGACAGGTGTGTGTTGGCTTGTAGGGGATGGAAGTGCAAGGGATGAGCTTGAAGTCTAGGATTCTTTCAGATCCAAATTTAGATCTAGGCTGTAAACTGAGGTGCATGCTTCCCACCTATCCAGTCAGTGGAAATTTAGCCCTGGAAGGTGTAAGTTCTCCAACCCTGAGCAGTGGAGCTATAATGGTCTCAGGTACATGTGACTCTTGGCCAGCCCCAGGATGACTCTCCCCCCCAACCCCAGCATCCAGGAGTTTCGGCTGTCAGGGTGGCTGGCCCAGCAGGAGGACACCCACCGCATCGTGCTCTACCAGACAGACTCATCGCTGACACCTTGGACTGTTCGCTGCCTGCGCCAGGCTGACTGCATTCTCATTGTGGGCCTGGGTGACCAGGAGCCCACACTTGGCCAGGTCTGGAGACCATGGCAGGGGTCCCCAAACTACAGCCCGCGGGCCGCATGCGGCCCCCTGAGGCCATTTATCCGGCCCCCGCCGCACACCCGGAAGGGGCACCTCTTTCATTGGTGGTCAGTGAGAGGAGCATAGTTCCCATTGAAATACTGATCAGTTTGTTGATTTAAATTTACTTGTTCTCTATTTTAAATATTGTATTCGTTCCCATTTTGTTTTTTTACTTTAAAATAAGATATGTGTAGTATGCATAGGGATTTGTTCATAGTTTTTTTATGAACAGTGAGGGACAGTGAACTGGCCCCTGTGTAAAAAGTTTGGGGACCCCCGATGTACAGTAACCCTATTCCTGAGACCCATCCCCTATCCTCCAGTGTCTGGACCAAGCCACATGCACCCTCACTGTGGGGTTAGATAAAACCCTAGGGGACCCAAGCTCAGCCAGGTGCTGGGCAAGGAGGAAACCTGGCAATTGGTGACCCCCGCCCTCCACTTTCCTGCAGCTGGAGCAGATGCTGGAGAATACGGCTGTGCGCGCTCTCAAGCAGCTTGTCCTGCTACACCGCGAGGAGGGCCTGGGACCCACGCGCACTGTGGAGTGGCTCAACATGCGCAGCTGGTGCTCCGGGCACCTGCACCTGCGCTGCCCCCGACGCCTCTTCTCTCGCCGAAGCCCTGCCAAGCTGGTAAGGGTGGGATCCAAAGGAAAGACCTGTCTCCAGACCTTTCTGGGCTGTGGCGTGTGGCTACTGGAGGAGCGTGGCTTAAGGACCTGTAGACTGGGGCCTGGAGATCCAGATGCTGCCTCCTACGCCCCTGTCCTCATGGGTCGTCTCTCTTCCCATCCCAGCATGAGCTGTATGAGAAGGTGTTCTCAAGGCGCGCAGACCGGCACAGCGATTTCTCCCGCCTGGCGCGGGTGCTCACGGGCAACACCATCGCCCTGGTATTGGGTGGGGGCGGAGCCAGGTGAGGGATTTGGCCAGTTCTGACAGGGTGGGGCCTGGTCCTTAGGGATGGAGCTTACTCCCTGGGCATGATTCCCATAGGGATGGGGCTGGCACCTTGTTCCTGGTCCATAGGGGAGGTGGGAGAAGGGATTCTCCTGGAGATGCAGCCTAAGGGATTCCCATTGGGTCACTGGGTCTTCTCCCCTTTGTAGGGGCTGCTCACACATTGGAGTGCTGAAGGCATTAGAGGAGGCAGGGGTTCCTGTTGATCTAGTGGGCGGCACTTCTATTGGCTCCTTCATTGGGGCCCTGTACGCCGATGAGCGAAGCGCCAGCCGCACTAAGCAGCGGGCCCGGGAGTGGGCCAAGGTGTGTTTGGGCCTCCCTACCCCAGGAGCAACCTAAAATGTCCCACAGGGGCTTCTGAGTTTCTCCTGACCTTTTCATGACTTAAGGACTTTGGGTTATCCCTAGCCACTTTTGTTAGTGACCCTCCCTAATCCCCAACTCCCAGCTTGAGCAGTCAGCATTCTTAGTGACTATTGACCCCAAGTGATTCCTGTTTCACCCCAGCTGGCCTCCTTGCCCCTAGAGCATGACTTCAGTGCTGGAGCCCGTGCTGGACCTCACGTATCCTGTCACTTCCATGTTCACGGGATCAGCCTTCAACCGCAGCATCCACCGTGTCTTCCAGGACAAGCAGATTGAGGTATGCTCTCTCTCCACCCCCACTCTGTTCCTGCTCCTTCCCACAGGTGTCCTTACTTCTCCCTGACCTTGATTCTTGTCCCCATAGGACCTGTGGCTGCCATACTTCAACGTGACTACAGACATTACTGCCTCAGCCATGCGTGTTCACAAGGATGGTGGGTGTCCCTGGTCAGTTCCACAGCAACCACTGTGGCCACGTTGAGGGGGTGCAGGGAGGGCAGCCAAGTGTCTGGGACACTGTTAACATGAGTGACCATCATCCTGACCTGACTGCCGAGCACTAACCGTCACCCACTAATGCCCCAGAAGCCCCAGGTATGTGTGTCCTCGGGTGGGGACCAGGAGAATAGTCAGGTACCTCATCCCCTCACACCATCCCCGCAGGCTGTGTGTGGCGCTACGTCCGGGCAAGTGCCTCCTACTGCCCTTACCTGCCCCCGATCTGCGACCCCAAGGACGGGCACCTGCTGGTGGACGGGTGCTACGTCAACAACTTGCCAGGTCAGCAAGCCCACCAGGCTGGCCGGGCCTCTGAGCGTGTCTGAGAGTGTTTGTGCGTGTCTGTGTCTGTGTATCCTGCCGGGCAGGCTCCCTGTGGCGATACGTGCGCGCCAGCATGACGCTCTCGGGCTACCTGCCCCCACTGTGCGACCCCAAGGACGGGCACCTCCTCATGGACGGCGGCTACATCAACAACCTGCCAGGCAAGTGGCTGCCCACTCGCTCATGTGCACACACACACGCACAGGCAAACAGCAAGCGAGTGGGCCCATGCACAGGCACACGCAGGCAGGCACCCAGGAGGACGCATGTGCAAGCAGTTCTGTGCAGGGCTGTAGACAGACAAGTCACTTACATGCTGAAACAGGTATGTGTAGTTGGGAAGCATTTCCATATGTAAGACACACATAGAAGGCACAGATGCAGATGCACACAGCACAGGACCTGGGGATGGATGGGGCATCTTTTTATGTGCACAGCAGCTATACATGTGCTCATATACACATTCTTGCAGATGCTCGGGTAGCAGGTAGCATACTTATGTGTGCACAAGGTTGATCTCGGGCTATGAGCATTTTTTTTTTTTTGGTTGGGCCATTCCGTTTAATAAAGTCTCAGGACGGCAGACAAGGACATAGGCAGAGGAAACCACTTCTCAGGCAAACAAACAGCAAAATGGCCCCTCACAGTGGTGGGCAGGCAATCTGCACATCCACAATCCGCCATCTCTCCAAGCGCAAGCACCCATAGCCTTATATAAGCCATACACACTGCCGCTGCTACGCACCCACACACCAATCAAAGTGCTTGCAGCCGGTAACCCCACGAGCAAGCCTAACACAGCTGTCCCACGTTCCACCCCTTTAGGGTTGCTTATCTCACAATAGGTACATTACTCACAGATATAAGTACATGTATTGATGAAATTAGGCATATATCCTCACATACCAGTCCATCCACACTCACCCTGCATGCTTCCTTAAAGGTGCATAAATGTACACACCAAGTTAAGCAGTCTTTCTCACTCTCTGACTTATGTACAGATGAGAGGTAGGTGGGCTTGCAACTTAAAATTTTACATGCCCAGAAGTGTTCATACACAAGTAGGCACATTCGCTAGCTGCAATTCCACAGCCTAGAGGTTGGCAAACTGCCCTGCAAGCCAAATCTGGCCCTTGCCTGATTTTGTAAATACAGTTTTATTGACACACAGTCATGCCAGTCATTTACTCATTGTCTGGCTGCTTTTGTGCCACAATGGCTTAGTTGAATAGTTGTGACAGACACCATGTATTTTATAAAGCCAAAATTGTTTGCTCTCTGGTCCTTTCCAGAAAAAACTTGCCAACTCTTGTATAGGCACTCTATACACATATTTGCACTAACATCACCACACACCTGCATGTGTGTACAAACCCATAGATAGACAGGCATACTTGGATGCGCAAGGAAACATAGATGTTGATCAAGGTCCATCCACAAGGACTGAAATTAATGCAGACAGACCCAGGGGTGTGTACAGAGAGATGTAGGCACACAGAGGTGTGTGTGTTCACAAATACACATGGACAGGAGATGCACACACATACAGGGACACGGACAGACACATGGACATGGGTATATGTACCTAGACATGCAGAAAAGCTCATGAGATACACATGCAAAGTCTAACAGAGACTCGGTGTTTTTCTGGGCTGGGCCTGCTTATAGGATCTGTCCCTATACCCTCAGGCTCCCCCAGTCCCCTTCAGGGACCCTCAGTGGACCACACAGAACCATGGACACACCACCCTCCCTTCTGGACCCTCCCCCCTGACCTCCTCTGTCCTGCTTTCCTGCTCTTTATCCTTGCTCTTGCACTCTGTTCCTTGTCACAGCCCCAAGGTACTTCTTTCTACCCAGATTCTCTCTCCTTCCATATCTCTGACCCTTGATCTCTCCCCACCCAAATATCTTGCTAACTCTTCTCCCTGTATTTCTACGTCTCTGTCTTCCTGTGTCTCTGATCCTTCCATCTCTGTCTCCTACTGTCTTTATGATTCTTTGTCTCTCTGTATCACTCTCCTTCCACATTTCTGTATGTCTTTTTCCTCAGCAACTTAACCCTCTGCCTTCTTTCCCTTTATCCCTCTGGCCGTGGTCCCTCACCTAAAAGCTCCCATATCTGATCCCACCTTCTCCACATCATTGGCATTAATTTCCATGCCACTTGCATGCTGGCATATTGTTTGCATGGGTTGTTTTGTATGACCATTTGCATGATGGTGTCTGTGGGACTGGGTTGAACTTTCCTGTTCTGGACCCTGGTGGGGATACTCCCGCTGACCCCCTGACCCCACAGCGGACATCGCCCGCAGCATGGGTGCCAAGACAGTCATTGCCATTGACGTGGGGAGCCAGGATGAGACAGACCTCAGCACCTACGGGGATAGTCTGTCTGGCTGGTGGCTGCTGTGGAAGCGGCTAAACCCCTGGGCAGACAAGATCAAGGTTCCAGACATGGCTGAGATCCAGTCCCGCCTGGCCTACGTGTCCTGTGTACGTCAGCTGGAGGTCGTCAAGTCCAGCTCCTACTGCGAGTACCTGCGCCCGCCCATCGACTGCTTTAAGACCATGGACTTCGGGAAGTTTGACCAGATCTATGTGAGCCGGTGGGAGTGGTCTGGTGTCAGTGTTGGGTTGGCAGAGCTTTATTACTAAAATCTCAGTGACACAAGGGGAAGGATTGTAGAGCTCCTTCCCAAATGGGATCCATGGGGAATAAGACAGTAATTGACTAGTGATGTCTGCATTGGGTGTGGCAATGGAATGTGTTGCCCACATGCTGTGTATGAACTAAGCTTACATGCCAGCTGCACTGCCTCAAGTACTGTGTAGAGATTTCTATATTGGTGGGAATGAGAACAATGGTGAGGGGTGGAACTGGGTGTATATTATATGCCACTTACCCTGAAATACAGCCCGTGCCACCTGAAACTGATGGCTAGCTGTTGCCCAGAGCCCTGAGTAAAAAATGTGTGATGCTCTGTCAGGGCTAAGTGGGAAAGCATGCCATGATAGATTAGTGATGCCTGTTATGGGTGTGGGAGGTGGTGATATCCACAGATGTACTATATATTTGGAGAACTTGAAATAAGGTTGCCCCCCACCATTTCATGTCATTTGGTACTTGCCATACTACATGGGGATGAGCGGGAAAATAACATGGAATGATTAATTGGTAATGTCTGGCAGGGACACAAGATGGAAACATGGGGGCAAGTGTGCTACATATGGCTGACTCTGAAATAGGGGTAGTCTCAGATGCCAGCTCCCCCAAAGCATCAGACTTTTGAAGGGCCAGGGTAGGGGCAGGTATAGTGGAAATAAGCAGAGAGGACAAGGCAGAGAATATGTGGGGGAGTTGCAGCATGGGTGACCCCAGCCCCCTCTCCTCCTGCAGGATGTGGGCTACCAGTACGGGAAGGCTGTGTTTGGGGGCTGGAGCCGGGGTGATGTCATTGAAAAGATGCTTACAGACCGCCGGTCTGCTGACCTTATCGAGAGCCGCCGTGCAGATGTAAGCCTGGGACTTCCCAGCCCCTCTGGGTCTCTCCCAAACCTCTGATGACCCCAGATCTCCCTGGGCTTCGGAGCTCCTTTGACCAGAGAGCTTCCCCCTGGGATCTCTGAGCCCTCAAGGCATCCAGTACCCCTACTCCATAGGAGCCCCTGAGACCCTCACCCATGCCGTTCCACAGGTACTGGCCTTCCCCAGTTCTGGCTTCACTGACTTGGCAGAAATTGTGTCCCGGATCGAACCCCCCAGCAGCTATGTTTCCGATGGCTGTGCTGATGGTGAGGGCATCTTCAGGGGTATAGCTGGGCCTGGGGTCAGTTAGTCAGTGGGACATGGCTGGAAATGCCAGACTAGCCCAGGTCCTCTCACTTTAACGCTGCTCCCTGAATTCAGGGGAGGAGTCGGATGGCCTGACTGAGTATGAGGAAGACGCAAGACCTGACTACTCACGGGATGAAGGTGGCTCTCCTGAGGGTGCGAGCCCCAGCACTGCCTCCGAGATGGTGAGAGTGGACTGCCTGGAGCCCACAGCTGGAGTGACATGGTGGGTGTGTGCTGAGTGATATATACTGAGGTCCCATTCAGTGTAACGCTTATATGGAACTCCTGTTCCTGCAGGAGGAGGAGAAGTCAGTTCTCAGGCACCGGCCCTGTCTGCCACAGCCTTCCAGCTCAGCTGCAGATACCTGAGGACCTGCAGGGGGTCCCCTGGGGTTGGGCTGGGGGTTGGCCCTGTGGGATCACTCCCTTCTGCCTGCTGCTATGCCTGTGACCCCTTCGGGTCCCCCTGGACCTCCCAGGCCCACACACTGGATTATTGCACCTCCAAAGGAGGGCAGCACTGATAACCCTGAACACTCCTTCCCAATAAACCTTTCACTCTCTGACATGGGTCCATGTCATCTGTGGGTTCAGGGCCATCTTGCCCCACCTTCCATACTCAGGATAACGGGCTGGAGCTTGTCACAGTGACCCATGCACCCCTCTCAGGCTGAGCTCCATAGCCTGTGAGTGCCATCCCAGAATCACCTTTCATCTCACTTGGTGCTGGCTCCAGACCACAAGGCCTCCAAATGCCTTGGGTGCCTGACCTGACACCACTCATTTTCCCTATTAGGTTCCATAGCCTCTGCCCCTGGGCTGGTCCTACTGCGTGTAAGTACCCCCAAGTTTTCTGTGTTCCTCCCGTGTGCACTGCTGAGCCTGGTTTCTGAAAGACACTCCATCTGCACATATGTGTACACACACATGTACACACAGGCACAGGGCTCATTAACTTTATTCTCAGAGGCTCCCAGCATTGCCCCTACTGGGTGCTCGGCTGAGGTCACACAGAATGAGCCAGCCCTTACTATGTGCTCTTGCTCATTGTCCTGCTGTGTTGGTTAAGAGCTTAGGATTGTGGAGCCAAATTGCCTGTTGTAAAACCTAGCCTGGCCTCATAGCGATGGCCCGGAGATCCTTACCAAAACTCTTCGGGTCTCAGTTGCTTCACCTATGAAGTGGGGATGCTGATAGTACCTGCCTCATCAGGTGTTTCCATTACTGGATTCTTGTCAGAGGGGATGGATTAGAGAGGCCAGGGTTGGAGGCTGGAGACCAGGGAGAGATGACAAGGCCTAAATTAGGTCAACGGACATCAAGATGGTGCGGAGGGACAATGCCAGAGAAACATTTAAAATTTTTTTTTTTATTTTTTTATTTATTCATTTTAGACAGGAGAGGGAGAGACAGAGAGAGAGGAGAGACAGAGAGAGAAGGGGAGAGGAGCTGGAAGCATCAACTCCCATATGTGCCTTGACCAGGCAAGCCCAGGGTTTCGAACCGGCAACCTCAGCATTTCCAGGTCGACGCTTTACCCACTGCGCCACCACAGGTCAGGCGCCAGAGAGACATTTACCATAAAATTTGGCAGAACATAGAGATTGGTGGGCAGTAGAAGAGGCGAGGCTACAGGTGGGTATCTTGGCATAGGTGATGGGGGACGTCTTTACCGACACAGAATGAGGGGAAAGGAGAAGGAGCAGGGAAGATAATAGGGCTCCATTTAGAACTCCTTGAGTTTAAGCAGCTGAAGGGACCATCGGGTGAGATGGCAGGGTCTCTGAACACTTGGGGGTAGGAACTTAGGTGAGATTTGTGCTGGGAGCTATAAGTCTGGAGCTATAAGAACAGTGGTGGAGACTGATGCCATGGGGATAGATAAAGTCCATGGAGAACATGGCAGGTAAGAACGGACCTGGGGACCTTGTGCATCTTAGTCCTGCTGTGTGCAGTGTTATCTCTACATGCTCCTCTAAGCTCCCCTGCCTTGAAATAGCCTGGTGTTTTAAACCTGCTGGGTGGGTTGGGCTTCCTAATTCTGGTGACTAGGTTTGGGGAGGCTTGTGTTGAGCTGGAGAGGGGCTGGAGCATTCCAGAGTCCCCAAATGTATCAAGTTTGCTAGGGCTTCCATAACAAAGAACCATAGGCTGGGGACTCAATAGAAATTTATTGTCTCTGTAGGCTTGGGGTCTGAGATCAAGTGGCTGCAGGGTTGGTTCCTTCATGACTCGTAGATGGTCATGGTCTTCCCTCTGTGTGTGTTTGTCTTAATCCCTTCTTATAAGGGCACCAGTTATATTGGATCAAGGCCCACTATAACAGGATCATTTTTTACTTAATTACCCTCTTAAACACTATTTCCAAATACACTTCCATTCTGAGGTCCTGGGAATTAGGACTTCAACATGTGAATTGAGCCTGACCAGGAGGTGGCGCAGTGGATAGAGCGTCAGCCTGGAATGTTGAGGACAAAACCCCGAGGTTGCTGGCTTGAGCAAGGGGTCACTTGCTCTGCTGTAGCACTCTCCCCAGTCAAGGCACATATGAAAAAGCAATCAATGAACAACTAAGATGCTGCAACAAAGAATATATGCTTCTCATCTCCCTTCCTGTCTGTCTGTCCCTCTCTCTCACTTTCAAGTAAAAAAACCAACCAACCAAAAAAAAAAAAAAAAGTGAATTGAGTTGGGAGGACATAATTCAGCCCATAAACCAGGGAGAGTGTTTCTAGCATGGTAAGACAGCGCAAAGCACTGGCCTGGAGTCAAACCACCTGATGTGAATTCCCATTTCTTTCAGTTCTTAGATTCTGCGAGCGTAAGACCTGGCTCTTCGAGTTTGACTTCTGTATGAGTTTCTTATTCTTTGTAACTAATGACCACAAACTTGGTGGCCAAAGTAACAATACATGTTTATTCTCTTACAATTCTGGAAGGCAAATAGTTGAATTGATGACTTCTCCCTATAGGGAACCTGATCTCAGAATGTCAGCCCGTAGACAGCAAGGAGGCTGTGCAAGGTGTTACTGAGGCCCTTCTTTCTGCCTTCTCCTCCAAGCCCCCAACATTCCTGCCCCCGCTAGATTGTGAAGGCACATGAAGCTGAAAATAAGCCTAAGTCCCCCCCAATCAATGTCTTGACCCTCATTGCCGTCTGCCCTCACTCTTGTTGCTCTAATAGCCCCAATATCCTCCTTTCCCTAAATTTTGTAGATTTTGTTCCTTGAAGTCTTTTGTTCTTAGCTCTGAGCAGCTAAATAGGTCTGTTCTCAAATATCGCCTCTTTAGGCCATCTGCAGCTGCTGTCTGCCTCATCTCCACCTGCCCTCTGTTTCCTTGCCTCTAAATCACAGTCACTCTCCACAGTCATTTTACTTACTGTCTCACTACCAGACATGCTCAAATGTAGGTTCCCTTATTGGAGAAACCTTCACAGAAGAGCTCTTAATAGGTGCTCAGTAAGTGCTTATTGAATGAAATCAGACTCTGAAGATGAAGCAGAGACTCCTGAAGTGTCCCCCATTCTAGGAGCCTTGAAATCCCACATTGAAACCATGTGATTTCCCCACTTCTTTAAGCACATACGAATACCAGCAACAGCAATAGTAATTATTTTATGGCAAAATTGCCATGTTTTTGGTGTATTTTCTCTGATTTCTCATAGTAGCTCTATGGAGCACACATGATTCTATAGAAGAGAAAACGGGCTCAGAGAGGTACCTAAGCTGCACAGTTGTTAAGAGATGGAGTCAGAATTTATGTTCATAAGCTTACCATTCTATGCTGTTTTCCCAGGAAGTGGGTTTGTTGAAGTTTCCACTGTAGGCTGCAGTCCTGGGAGTAGCACCTGATTCTCAGGAAAGAAGTCCTCCATGGACCTAGAAGAAGTCCCTAGAACATACCACTAAGATGTCCCAAGTCTCACCAGCTTAAACTGGCATCAACCTCCCCTTCCTTCTGTCCCTTGTCCTGGGCAGGATGGGACCCCCTGGTACCTTGGAGTTGGAATGGAGCCTGTTATGGCCTGAAATCCTGAATTGTGCCCCTTAATTCATATGTTGAAGTCTTAACCCCTAGCACTCAGAATGTGATTATATGGAGATAGGGTCTGTCTTTATTTATTTATTTGGGGGGGGGGGGCTACAGACAGGAAGGGAGAGAGATCAGAAGCATCAACTCAGAGTTGCATTTTAGTTGTTCACTGATTGCTTTCTCATATGTACCTTGTCTGGGGGGCTCCAGCAAACCCAGTGACTTCTTGCTCAAGTCAGCAGCCATGGAGTCATATCTGATTCCACACTCAAGCTTGCAACCCTGCACTCAACCCGGTGACCTCTGTGTTTCGAACCTGGGTCCTCAGCATCCCAGGCCATTCTAGCACCTGAGGCAGAGGCCATAGAGCCATCCTCAGCGCCCGGGCCAACTTTGCTCCAATGGAGCCTTGACTGCGGGAGGGGAAGAGAGAGACAGAGAGGAAGAAGAGGGGGAGGGGTGGAGAAGCAGAGCGGCGCTTCTTCTGTGTGCCCTGGCCGGGAATCGAACCCGAGACTCCTACAGGCCAGGCAGATGCTCTACCACTGAGCCAACCAGCCAGGGCTTATGGTATGTGATTTTGATCCACAAACAGGAAACCTTTGGGAGCAGAGAACTCAATGATTAAAAACAGGAACATGGACTTTTCTCAGGGCTAGGGGACGCTACCCCTTATCGGCTGGATGACTCAGATTTCTCACCTGTCTTATACATAATTTTAGTACCCAAATCAAAGAGTTTCTCTGTGATTTAAATAAAATGAAACATTCTTGCAGTAAGGGACACGTGCACTCTGCACATTCTCAACCCTTCCTGGATCAGTCTTATTTCTCCGCCACTAGGGAGCGATCCTGCTCTGGTGTTCGGCTATCTGTCCCCAGGAATGGAGATTTCAGGGTGCAGTTTTCCTCTGTGGGAAAATAAAGGGCTGTTGGTTAAGTGTGCTGCAGTTGAATAATTCCTTGCTTTTTTTTTTTTTTTTTGTCCTTTGGGGTAAACAGCATTTATTGGGAAGTGGGTAGTAATTTTTTTCGTTATTAAATGATTACCTTGTGCTTAAAATAAAATTTAAAAACAAAGCATAAAAGTAAAGGTAATATGTGTTCATTCAGGATACATGTTCATTAGAACAGACGTGAACATTGCTACCATTTTCTTCTACTTTCCCAGTTTCTTACTCTAGGTTCGGTTTAAATGTCTGGTTTTGCTTTTATTGAAACTCATGAAAGAAAAGATGGACAGATCAGATGACATTAAAAAGACAAAAGACCAACAAAGTAACAGCCTGGAAGGAAATATTTGCAACAAATTATAGACAAAGGTCAATAATTGCTAATGTATCTTGAATGCTTACTGCATACTAGGCACTGCTGTAGGTGCTTTATACATACAAAGTAATTTAATGGTCAGTCCTACGTTTGGATACTGTTGTCTCCATTTTACAGATGAGAAACAGAGAACAAAGGAACTAAGTAAGGTGCACAAGGTCCCAGTAAACATAAGAACTTGAATCAGAGCGGCTTGGCAGTCAGGGCCATGCTCCCAATCCCGATGTCATTAGGAGCCGTTATGTAGTCTAGGTTGACTTGGGGACTATGTGAACAGTAAAAATATAAACAATGTATCACAGTAGAAATGCAAATAGCAAAAAATAACATGTCCAACCTTCCTAGTAATTATATTAATTTTAATTTTCTTTATTTTAATTCTTTTTCTCTTTTTATTCCCTAACCCTAACCTATAGTTTTCATTCTTTAACTTGGTAAACATTAAAAATATTGAAAATGTCAAGTTTTAACAGAGAATTAGATGAATGATAAGCATTTTCACATTGTTGGGTGAGGAAAGTGTAAATTATTGAAAGTTTTTTGGAAGGGAATTTGACTGTAGTTGAACAAAAAATTTGAAGCACATCACTGAAGTGGCCATTCTACACCGAACAAGTAATTTTATTTATGTATTAAGTGCCCAAAGATGTGTCCTCATTGCATCCTGGCTCGTCAAGCAAACATGAAATACAGTCTGGATGACTGACAATAGGGACATAGTTAGACAAATTAGAGCACACCATGCTATGAAAACACTGCAGCCATTAAAAGAAAAAGAGACAGACCAGCATTTTCTTTTTCTTTTTTTTTTTTTTTTTTCTTTTCCATTTTTCTGAAGCTGGAAACAGGGAGAGACAGACAGACTCCCGCATGCGCCCGACCGGGATCCACCCGGCACGCCCACCAGGGGCGACGCTCTGCCCACCAGGGGGCGATGCTCTGCCCATCCTGGGTGTCGCCATGTTGCGACCAGAGCCACTCTAGCGCCTGGGGCAGAGGCCACAGAGCCATCCCCAGCGCCCGGGCCATCTTTGCTCCAATGGAGCCTTGGCTGCGGGAGGAGAAGAGAGAGACAGAGAGGAAAGCGCGGCAGAGGGATGGAGAAGCAAATGGGCGCTTCTCCTGTGTGCCCTGGCCGGGAATCGAACCCGGGTCCTCCGCACGCTAGGCCGACGCTCTACCGCTGAGCCAACCAGCCAGGGCGACCAGCATTTTCTGACATGGACAAATCCCTAAGTGTATTGCTCCATGAGACAATGCCAGGGAATCCATGATTGCATTTACGCTAAAAAACACAAATGACACACAAGTATGTACATGCATAAGATGCCCTAAAAATCTGTTCCAAATAGTCAACAGTGGTTCCCTTTCAGGCAGAAGTGGCAGGGTGAGAGTTTCAGTGAGATCTTTGTATTTTCACTTTTACAATGAGATTGTATTATATTGATTTTTTTAATTGATCAATTTCAGAGACACGGAAGAGAGAGAAGCATTCATTTGTTGTCCCACCTAGTTGTGCATTTGTTGGTCACTTCCCATATGTATCCCGATTGGGGATCAAACATATAACCTTGTTTCGGGACAATGCTCTAACCAACTGAGCTAACTGGCCAGGGCTTTGATATTTTTTAGTCCCCGTAAATATCTTGTTGTTAAATATACCTTTAAAGCATGACTCCTCCCTTTCTCTCCCCCCTCCAGGGCTGCATCATTATTTAACCAGTTCTTACTTTCCCTCTCTCTCTCACTCACAAAAAAAAAAGATCTGAATCCACTGTGATTTTATGTTGCATCTATTTTTATACTGACTTATTTTATAGCTTCATTTGTTTCCTTGTAGTTATCTTTTTTTTTTTTTTTTTTTTTGAGAGAGAGAGAGAGACAGGAAGGGAGAGATGAGAAGCATCATCTCATAGTTGCGGCATCTTAGTTGTTCATTGATTGCTTTCTCATATGGGCCTTGACTGGGGGGCTCCAGCTGAGCCAGTGACCCCTTGCTCAAGACAGTGACATTAGGCTCAAGCCAGTGATCATGGGGTCATGTCTATGACCTTGGGCTCAAGCCACAACCTCAGGGTTTTGAACCTGGCTCCTTAGCCTCCTAGGCTGACACTCTATTTACTGTGTCACTGCCTGGTCAGGCTCCTTTATCAATCTTGAATTTATTTTTTAGATGATGTGTCATAGGGTTTGAATTAATTTTTTTCTAAATGGTCAACCAGTTGTTCAAGCCACATTTATTGAATAGTGTATTATTTCCCCAAAAACTTGAAATGCTATCTTTATTATGACATGTTAAATATTATTTAAATGTATTATGCTATACTTTATAGGTAAGAAGAATAATATATAGATAGATTAAAACTAGAGTCTGTGTAACCACATGAGAACTTCATTTATTTAATATGGACTTTTTTCTTAATTTAAACTAACTTTGTCCAGTCTGATAGCATCATGACAAACTGCATGTCTATTCCCTTAATTAGTAAGCCCTTAGGACCTCAGGTTCTGGTCAGTGTCAAACTGTTTTAAGAATAAACCTCAGACTTTCTACCTTAAATCAGGAACAAGACAGGGTTGTCCACTCTCTCCACTCTTATTTAACGTGGTGCTAGAAGTTCTGGCCAGAGCAATCAGACAAGACAAAGAAATAAAAGGCATCCATATGGAAAAAGAAGAAGTAAAGATATCACTTTTTGCTGATGATATGATCCTATACATCGAAAACCCGAAGGACTCCACAAAAAGATTATTAGAAACAATAAACCAATACAGTAAGGTCGCAGGATACAAAATTAACATACAAAAGTCCATAGCCTTTCTATATGCCAACAATGAAATACTAGAAAACGAACTAAAAAAAATAATCCCCTTCACGATTGCAACAAAAAAAATAAAATACCTAGGAATAAACATAACAAAGAATGTAAAGGACCTATATAATGAAAATTACAAAGCATTGTTAAGGGAAATTGAAAAAGATACAATGAGATGGAAAAATATTCCTTGTTCTTGGATGGGAAGAATAAATATAATCAAAATGGCTATATTACCCAAAGCAATATACAAATTTAATGCAATTCCCATCAAAATCCCTATGAGATTTTTTAAAGAAATGGAACAAAAAATCATCAGATTTATATGGAACTATAAAAAACCCCGAATAGCCAAAACAATCCTAAGGAAAAAGAATGAAGCTGGGGGCATTACAATACCTGACTTTATATTATAGGGCCACGATAATCAAAACAGCATGGTATTGGCAGAAAAATAGACACTCAGACCAATGGAACAGAATAGAAAGCCCAGAAATAAAACCACATATATATGGTCAAATAATCTTTGATAAAGGGGCCAACAACATACAATGGAGAAAAGAAAGCCTCTTCAACAAATGGTGTTGGGAAAACTGGAAAGCCACATGCAAAAGAATGAAACTCGACTATAGCCTGTCCCCGTGTACTAAAATTAATTCAAAATGGATCAAAGACCTAAATATAAGACCTGAAACAATAAAGTACATAGAAGAAGACATAGATACTAAAATCATAGACCTGGGTTTTAAAGAACATTTTATGAACTTGACTCCAATGGCAAGAGAAGTGAAGGCAAAGATAAATGAATGGGACTACATCAGACTAAAAAGTTTTTGCTCAGCAAGAGAAACTGATATCAAACAGACAGCTAACTAAATGGGAAATGATATTTACAAACAACAGCTCAGATAAGGGCCTAATATCCAAAATTTACAAAGAACTCATAAAACTCAACAACAAACAAACAAACAATCCAATTAAAAAATGGGAAGAGGACATGAACAGACACTTCTCCCAGGAAGAGATACAAATGGCCAACAGATATATGAAAAGATGCTCAGCTTCATTAGTTATTAGAGAAATGCAAATCAAAACTACAATGAGATATCACCTCACTCCTGTTAGATTAGCTATTATCAACAAGACGGGTAATAGCAAATGTTGGAGAGGTTGTGGAGAAAAAGGAACCCTCATTCACTGTTGGTGGGACTGTAAAGTAGTACAACCATTATGGAGGAAAGTATGGTGGTTCCTCAAAAAACTGCAAATAAAACTACCTTATGACCCAGCAATCCCTCTACTGGGTATATACCCCAAAACCTCAGAAACATTGATACGTGAAGACACATGTAGCCCCATGTTCATTGCAGCACTGTTCACAGTGGCCAAGACATGGAAACAACCAAAAAGCCCTTCAATAGAAGACTGGATAAAGAAGATGTGGCACATATACACTATGGAATACTACTCAGCCATAAGAAATGATGACATCAGATCATTTACAGCAAAATGGTGGGATCTTGATAACATTATAAGGAGTGAAATAAGTAAATCAGAAAAAAACAAGAACTACATGATTCCATACATTGGTGGAACATAAAAATGAGACTAAGAGACATGGACAAGAGTGTGGTGGTTACCAGGGGTGGGGGGAGGGAGGACATGGGAGGGAGGGAGGGAGAGAGTTAGGGGGAGGGGGAGGGGCACAGAGAACTAGATAGAGGGTGGCGGAGGACAATCTGACTTTGGGCGAGGGGTACGCAACATAATTTAATGACAAAATAACCTAGACATGTTTTCTTTGAATATATGTACCCTGATTTATTAATGTCATCCCATTACCATTAATAAAAATTTATTAAAAAAAAAAAAAAAAAAAAAAAGAATAAACCTCAGGACCTGACCTGTGGCAGCACAGTGATAAAGCATTGACCTGGAATGTTGAGGTCGCTGGTTCAAAACCCTGGTCAAGGCACATATGGGAGTTGATGCTTCCTATTCTTCTTCCACCTTCTCTGTTTTTCTCTCCTCTCTAAAATGAATAAAATCTTTTTAAAAAAAAAAAATAAGTTCAGCCTGACCAGGTGGTGGCGCAGTGGATAGAGCGTCGGACTGGAATGCGGAAGGACCCAGGTTCGAGACCCCGAGGTCGCCAGCTTGAGCGCGGGCTCATCTGGCTTGAGCAAAGAGCTCACCGGCTTGGACCCAGGGTCGCTGGCTCCAGCAGGGGGTTGCTCGGTCTGCTGAAGGCCCGCGGTCAAGGCACATGTGAGAAAGCAATCAATGAACAACTAAGAAGTCGCAACACACAATGAGAAACTGATGATTGATGCTTCTCATCTCTCTCCGTTCCTGTCTGTCTGTCCCTGTCTATCTCTGCCTCTGTAAAAAAAAAAAAAAAAAGTTCAAAAAATTATAAAAAAAAAAAAAAAGAATAAGCCTCAGGGCCCTAGCCCATGGCACAGTAGATAGAGCATCATCCTGAAGTGCTGAGGTTGCTATTTTGATTCCAGAGTCACCAGCTTGTTTCCTGGGTTCCTGAGGGTACCAATTTGAGCCCCGGTCAGGGCACGTATGAGAAGCAACCAATGGCACAACCAAATGGAACAACAAGTTGATACTTCTCTCTCTGTGTCTAAAAATTAAATAAAAAATAAAGCCTTGGGTCTGTTGATCAAGGGAATGGAGTTTTGGTAAAACTGAAGATAACATCTTGACCTCAGTGTATTTCAGCCTCAGGCCCTTGAAAACTGAACCAACCTGATCACACCCTCATGAAACCGACAGAATGATGCCCTGGCTAACATTCAGGACCTGATACTACTCCTTACCCTGACCCCAACAAATCAGTAGAGCCTATGACCTCCAACTCCCTTAGTTACTATGATTAATAATTTTTTCTGGGGGGCCTGACCTGTGGTGGTGCAGTGGATAAAGCATCGACCTGGAATGCTGAGGTTGCCGGTTCAAAACCCTGGGCTTGCCTGGTCAAGGCACATATGGGAGTTGATGCTTTCTGCTCCTCCCCCCCTTTCTTTCTCTGTCTCTCTTCTCTAAAATGAATAAATAAAAATAATTAAAGAAAAAAAAGATCAGAGCAGAAATAAATGACAAATACACTTAAAAATTTTTTTTTAATTTTTCCTGTATATAATCTGTTGCCATGCAGGCCATTGGGGAGTCAGGTCTTAGAACACTAGCTCACCTGTGTCTAGAGGCTTGGTGCCATTTCCTTAAATAAACCTTTCCTTTTTTTGTTGCAAACACTTGTTCACATTTTATTGGGCTTTGATGCGCACAGGCAAACAAACCCCTTTAGTTTGGTAATATCTGTTTTTCTCAATTAATGTTTTCTCATTCTTATAATAGTACTGCAATATTTATATTATTGTCATTTTATGGTAGTTTTACTCTTCTTTTTCAAGATTTTATTGTGATGTTCTTGACTGTTTATCCATCTAGATATAGTCTATATCAATCTTCCAGGGCTTTCCCCAAATAATTCCCCAAGCCCATTGAAATTTTTATTTGAAAGTATTTTAAACCTTTAAATCAATTCATAGGATATCAGCAATGTTGTACTGCACACAAAAATTAGGGAATATTTCAAAATGAATATGAAACTAAAAAATATCACCTAATTTTTGTGAGCAATATAAAGTCACCCATCCAGTAAAGGTTTTAAAAGTTCTCCATGTAACTGAAGCCTTCATTTATGTCTCTTGTAATATCACCTCCTACCCATTCTTTTATCTTAATTTTTGTTGCTAGCCCTGGCCAGTTGGCTCAGTGGTAGAGCATCGGCCTGGCGTATAGATGTCCTAGGTTCGATTCTGGTCAGGGAACACAGGAGAAGCGCCCATCTGCTTCTCCATCCCTCCCCCTCTCTTTTTTCTCTCTCTCTGTCTTTTCCCTTCTCCCCTCCTGCAGCCAGGGCTTGATTGGAGTGAGTTGGCCCAGGGTGCTGAGGATGTCTCCATGGTCTCCTCCACTGGTGCTAAAAAATGGCTCCTGTTGCAACAAAGCAGCGGCTCCAGATGGGCAGAGCATTGCTCCCTACTGGGCTTGCCCAGTGGATCCTAATCAGGGCACATTCAGGAGTCTGTCTCTGCCTCCCCTCCTCTCACTAAAAAATTAAAAAGCTAAAAAAATTAATTTTTGTTGCTATTATGAATGAACTAATCAATTATCTCTGGCATTTAGAAAAGCTATTGAATGTTCAATCTTTATTTTGTAACTGGCCACACTTACTAGTTTTCTTTCGAGAGAGAGAGAGAGAGAGAGAGAGAGAGAGAGAGAGAAAGGGACAGACAAACAGGAAGGGGAGAGACGAGAAGCATCAACTTGTTACTGCGGCACTTCAGTTGTTCATCGATTGCTTCTCATATGTGCCTTGACCAGAGGGCTCCAGCCAAGACAGTGACCCCTTGCTCAAGCCAGCAACCTTGGGCTCAAGCCAGCAACCTTTGGGTTCAAGCCAGCAACCTTTGGGTTCAAGCCAACAACCGTGGGGTCATGTCTGTGAACCCACACTCAAGTCAGTGACCCCGTACTCTAGCAGGTGGCCCTGCACTCAAGCTGAATGAGCCTGCACTCAAGCGAGTGACCTTAGGGTTTCAAACCTGGGTCCTCAGCATCCCAAGTCAACACTCTATCTATTGCACCATTGCCTGGTCAGGCCAAACTTACTAGTTCTAATAATTTTTATTTGGTTTTCTAAATAGATAATTATGTCAATGATGAATCCTCTCTGTTCCCCAATAATTGCATGTCATTTCTGATTCATGCCTTGTGGCATTGGCTAGCACTTGTAAAGCAAAGCCAACACTACAGATAATATTGATCATTATAATTTCCTTTTAATTGTAGGAATTCACCTTATGCATGATGTTGGAATTAATTTAAGAGTTTTTAATCAAGAAAAAGTGCCTGACTGACCCTTTCTAATGTGTATTGACAGGTATTGCAGGTGAGCTGGGCTATTCGAGTTTCATTTGAAGGTGATCTCCGTTATCCAAGAATCCTCTCATCTCTCATGGGTTTTGAGAGAGGCTCTATCTCTCTGGACTAATTTGAGATTGTTTCAATGAACTTAGACCTGCATTTCCCAAACTGAATTCCCTAAGTTCTTTCTAGGACATAAGTAAAGAGGGTCTGTGGACCAGTAAGTGTATAACTGGAGCTTAATTAAAGACTTAAACAGTCTTTTCTGATTCATTCAACAAATGTTTGCACCAATTATGTGCAACTACCATGTTGGAATCTGTGGCTACAGTGATGAGAAATTAAAAAAAAATGTCCCTGCCCTTACATTCCTGTGGGAAAGTGAAATTGTTGTGTCATATGATAAGTATATATTTAACTTTGTAAGAAGCTACCAAACTGTTTTCAAAAGCAGCCACTCCATTTCACATTCCCAGCAGCAATGTATGAGTAATTGCTCCACATACTTGCCAACTTTTGGTATTGCCCTAATTTATCTTTTTTTCCCCCTGTTCTAATGGGCATGTAGTGGTATCTCATTGTAGTTTTAATTTGAATTTCTCTGATGACTAATTATGTTGACCATCTTTTCATGTGTTTATTTGGCATTTTTTAAAATGCTCATTTAAATTTTTTTCCCATGGGGTAAAATGGGTTTCTGGTCATTATTGATTTGTAAGAATTTTTAATATATTCTGTATACAAGTCTTTTATCATATATATGTTTTCAGAATATTTTTCCACTGTGGCTTGCACTTTCTTTTTTTATTATTAATTAATTAATTAATTAATTTTCTTTTGTAGCACTGCCACATTGTTCCGCTTCGGCATGATTCTGACTTAGAGATACAGTCATAATTCCACAGATGGTAGCTTCACCCCATTGGCTCCTCAGTTTTTGTCGTAGTTTTTTTTAAATGATTTTATTTATTGATTTTAAAGAAAGGAGAGAGGAAGAGAAAGGAGCATAGCAGGAAGCATCAACTCATAGTAGTTGCTTCTCATATGTGCCTTGACTGGGCAAGCCCAGGGTTTCAAACTGGCGACTTCAGCATTCCAGGTTAATGATGTATCCACTGTGCTACCACCTGCCAGGCATATTTTTATTTTTCTAACAGTGTCATTGGAAGACCAAAAGTTTTACATTTTGATTAAGTTCAATTTGTCATTTTGAATGATCTATTTTTTTGTGTCCTACCTAAGAAATATTGGTCTAAACCTACAGCATGGAGATTTTCTCTTACATTCTCATCTACAAGTTTTATAGTTTTTAGTTCTAGTTTCATGTCTATAATCTATTTTGATTTATTTTTTATATGTGGTGTAAGATAAGGGCCAAGTTTCATTTTTTGCATATAGATACATAATTGTTTTTACACTATTTGTCAAAAATCTATGGAGGACCCTGGCCAAGTAATTCAGTTGGTTAAAGCGTTGTCCTGATAGGCCAAGGTTGTGGGTTCAGCCCTCAGGCTGGACACATACAGGAATCAACCAATGAATTAATAAATAAGTGGAACACCAAATGAATATTCTTCTTTTCTTTTCTTTCTTTTTTTTTTTTTTTTTTTTTTTTTTTTTGTGACAGAGACAGAGAGAGGGACAGATAGGGACAGACACAGAAAGGAGAGAGATGAGAAGTATCAACTCTTTGTTGCGGCTCCTTGGTCTCCTTAGTTGTCCACTGATTGCTCTCATACGTGCCTTGACTGGGGGGCCACCACAGAGCAAGGGACACCCTGCTCAAGCCAGCAACCCTGAGCTTCAAGCCAATGACCTTTGGGCTCAAGCCAGCGACCATGGGGTCATGTCTATGATCCCACGCTCAAGCCAGCGAGCCCGCGCTCAAGCTGGCGAGCCCGGGGCCTCGAACCTGGGTCCTCCACGCCCCAGTTCGACGCTCCATCCACTGCGCCACTGCCTAGTCAGGCTGAATGTTTTTCTCTCTTCCCCTTCCCCTCTCTCTAAAATTAATAAATACAAGAAAAAATTTTTTTTCTCATTGAGTTACTTTGACACCTTTATCAAGAACAACTGATCATGTATATGAGTCTATATTTATGAACTCTTTATTCTATTGATATATGTCTATCTTTATATAAATATAATGTTCTTTTGCTTACTCAAACTTGATAACATGTCTTGAGATCAGGAAGTTTATTTTAATATTTTTTTATTTCTTTATTTATTTTAGTGAGAGGAGGAGAGAGGGACAGACAGACTGGAAGGGAAAGAAATGAGAAGCATCAACTCATAGTTGCAGCACCTTAGTTGTTCATTGATTGCTTCTCATATGTACCTTAACTGGGGGCTCCAGCTGAGCCAGTTAGCCCTTGTTTAAGTCAGCAATCTTGGGCTCAAGCCAGCAACCTTGGGCTTCAAGTCAGCAAATTTTGAGCTCAAAACAGCAACCATGGGGTCATGTCTGTTATCCCATGCTCAGGTTGGCGACCCCATGCTCAAGCTGGCGAGCCCAAGCTCAAGCCAGGTGAGCCTGTGCTTAAGCTGGCAACCTTGCAGTTTTGAACTTGGGTCTTCTGCATCCCAGGCTGATGCTCTATCCACTGTACCACCACCTGGTCAGGCCAGGTAGTTTATTTTAAAAAAAATTTTAAAGAGAGAGGAGGGGAGATGGATAGACTCCCGCTTGCACCTTGACTAGGATCCACAGCAACCCCCATCTAAGGTTGATGTTCGAATCAACTGAGCTATCCTCAGTGCCAGGATCAACACTTGGACCAATCGAGCTACTGGCTGCAAGAGGGGAAGAGAGAGAAAAAGAGAGAGAAAGGGGAAGAGAAGCAGATGGTTGGCTCTCATATGTGCCCTGGCATTGAACCCAGGACACCTGCACACCACACTCTATCCACTGAGCCAAACAGCCAAAGCCTAATTTTTAAAAATATTTTATTAATTGATTTTAGAGAGAGGAGAGGGGGAGAAAGGTGGGGCAGGGGTAGAGAGCAGGAAGCATCAACTTGCGGTAGTTGCTTCTTGTATGTTCCTTGACCAGGTAACCTTGAGCTCTTCCTGTATGTGTTTTGACCGGGGATCAAACGCAACCTCTGTGCTTTGGGACTATGCTCTAATCAACAGAGCTATCCAGCCAGGGTGCATATAAGTTTTAGAATCAGCTCATCAATCTCTACGAAAAAACCTACTGGGACTTTGACTGGGATTGCATTTATTCAATAAATCATTTTCGGAAGAATTGACATATTAATAATATTGAATCTTTTATTCTATAAACATAGTGCATCTCTATGTTTATTTAGGCCTTCTTGATTTCTCAGACCAGTGTTTTATAGCTTTCAATGCAGAGGTCTTGCACACATTTTGTTAAGTTTATCACTAAGTATTTTATGTTTTTGATGTTATTGGAAATGGTGCTCTGGCTGGCTTGCTCAGTGGATAGAGCATCGGCCTGGTGTATGTACATCTCAGATTCAATTCCCAGTTAGGGCACACGAGAGAAGTGACCATCTGCTTCTCCCCCTCTCTTTCCTCCCCCCCACTTCCTCCACTGTAGCCAGTGGCTCGATTGTTCCAGTGTTGGCCCTAGATGAGGGTTGCCAGGTGGATCCCAGTCGGGGTGCATGTGGGAGTCTGTCTCTCTACCTCCTTTCCTCTCACTTAAAAAAGAAAGAGGCCCTGGCCGGTTGGCTCAGTGGTAGAGCATCAGCCCAGCATGTGGATGTCCCGGTTTGATCCCTGGTCAAGGCACACAGGAGAAGTGCTCATCTGCTTCTCCACCCCTCTCCCTCTTGCTTCTTTCTCTCTTCTTCTCCTGCAGCCATGGCTTGATTGGAGTGAGTTGGCCCCTGGTGCTGAGGATGGCTCCAAGGCTTACACCTTAGGCCTAATCAGAGCTCAGTTGCTGAGCAATGGAGCAATGCTCCAGATGTGCAGAGTATCACCCCCTAGTGGGCTTGCCAGTGGATCCCAGTTTGCGTGCATGCGGGTGTCTGTCTCTCTGCCTCCCCTCCTCTCACTGAATAAAAAAAGGAAGGAAGGGAGGGAGGGAGGGAGGGAGGAAGGAAGGAAGGAAGGAAGGAAGGAAGGAAGGAAGGAAGGAAGGAAAGAAGGAAGGAAAAAATATTGATTTTTTAAATTTCCAGTGGTCTGTTGTTTGTATGTACAGACAAAATTCATTTTTACACATCCACCTTGCATCCTACAATCTTGCTAACACTCTCTTTAGGTCCAGAAGCCTTCTTGTGCCTTCTTTATGATTTTCTATGTTGATAATCATATTTTACTTATTTTCTTTCTGTTTATGTTGATTATTATGTTTAACTTTTTTTCCAAATTGTGTGCTTTTATCTCTTTTCTTGCTTCATCACACTTTCTAGGACCTGCAGTACAATGTTGAATAGAGGCAGGTAAAGCAGGCATCCTTGCCTCACTCCCTGTTTCAGGGTAAAACGTTTTTCTTTTACTATTAAGTATGATGTTAGCTATAAGTTTTTCTTTTTTTCTTTTTTTGTATTTTTCTGAAGTTGGAAACGGGGAGGCAGTCAGACAGACTCCCGCATGCGCCCAACCGGGATCCACCCGGCATGCCCACCAGGAGGCAATGCTCTGCCCATCTGGGGCATTGCTCTGTTGTAATCAGAGCCATTCTAGCACCTGAGGCAGAGGCCATGGAGCCATCCTCAGCGCCCGGGCCAACTTTGCTCCAATGGAGCCTTGGCTGCAGGAGGGGAAGAGAGAGACAGAGAGGAAGGTGAGGGGGAGGGGTGGAGAAGCAGATGGGCGCTTCTCCTGTGTGCCCTGGCTGAGAATCAAACCCGGGACTCCTGCACGCCAGGCCAATGCTCTACCACTGAGCCAATCGGCCAGGGCCTATAAGTTTTTCATAGATACTTTTTCTTTGGTAGAGGAAATTCCCTTTTATTCCTATTTTGCTGAGAGGTTTTCCCATCTCATGAATAAGTGTTGATTTTTGTCAAATGTTTTTTATTCATGATTAAGATGATGATTCTCATCTGATTTTTCTTTCCTAAGTTCTTGATATGGCAAATTTGATTCTCAAATGCTGAACCAACCTTGCATTTTGCGGATAAATCCCACCAGATTGTGATGAGTTTTCTTTTCACATATTGCTGGACTCCATGTGCTAATATTTTGTTAATGTTTTCTTAAGGATTGTTCGTGTCCATATTCATGAAAGATACTGGTCTGTGGGTTTTTTCCTGCACTTTCCTTATCTGGTTATGGTGTCAGGATAATACCAACCTCAGGAACAAATTGAGAAGTGTGCTCTACTCTTTTATTTTCTGAAAGTGTTTGTATAGAATCAGTATTCTTTCATTCTTCCATTTTTTAGGATTCACCAGTGAAGCCATCTGGGCATGAAATTCCTTTGTGGGCAGATTGAAATCACAAATTCCATTTTTAAATAGACATGGGGCTTTTTAGGTTATTTCTTATGTAAGCTTTAGTAGTTTTGCAATTCGATTTGTGCCCTCTGAATTGTCAGATTTATCAATGTGAAGTTGTTTATAAAATGTCATCATTACCCTGTTACTGTCTATACTGATCTCCCATCTTTTGTTCAGTGTGCAAATGCTTTTCAAGCCTTTGCTTCTGTCACACTTCCTGTTATTCCATTGAGCCATACAAGTCACATGGCTAAGTCCTGAATCAGTGTGGGAGGGGCCTCCTGGAATGTGTGGAGACAGGCAGGTATAAACGAGTTGGGAGCCATTACTTCAACAATCTATCACACACAGTCCCTCTTAGTGGTAAGTTTCTCCTCCTACGGAACAGAGTTGTTCACATTAGTTGCTTAGTGATTTTGTGTGACCAGTTTTATTCATATAGATGTAACTAGAGTATTGAATATACAACAAGACTGCATTGTGGTATAGTTTACTTGTCTGTACTTCACCCTACACCTGTTCTTCCAGTGTGCTCACCACAACTTTAATTAAATAATTGTGTCTTTAGTTGTTCAATGTCTGTGTTACCACTAGAACAGAGCTCCATGAGAACAGAGGCCAAATTATATCCTTGGCTCCTAGTTCATAGTAGACACTCTATTAATTAATGTATTCTGTTTCTTTCTTTTTTTTTTTCTGAAGCTGGAAACGAGGAGGCAGTCAGACAGACTCCCGCATGTGCCCAACCGGGATCCACCTGGCACACCCACCAGGGGGCGATGCTCTGCCCATCCGGGGCGTCGCTCTGTTGCGACCAGAGCCACTCTAGCACCTGGGGCAGAGGCCATGGAGCCATCCCCAGCGCCCAGGCCATCTTTTGCTCCAATGGAGCCTTGGCTGCGGGAGGGGAAGAGAGAGACAGAGAGGAAAGAGAGGGGGAGGGGTGGAGAAGCAGATGGGAGCCTCTCCTGTGTGCCCTGGCCAAGAATCGAACCCGGGACTTCCGCACGCCAGGCCGACGCTCTACCACTGAGCCAACCAGCCAGGGCTATTCTGTTTCTTTAAAAGATTTTATTTCTTGATTTTAGAGAGAAGATAGAGAGAGAGAAGGGGGGAGGAGCAGGAAACATCAACTCATAGTAGTTGCTTCTTGTATGTGCCTTGACTAGACAAGCCCAAGGATTCGAACCAGCAACCTCAGCATTCCAAGTGGTCAACGCTTCATCCACTGTGCCACCACAGTTCAGACAGTTAATGTATTCTAAATAAAGCCTACATCACTACACTTTGACAATTATCTTCATGTCTATGATATGTAATTTAACATAAAAGTTGAGAAATGAAGAGGATAGCAGTGAAACAGATTTCACAGACATTAATTGAGCACCTACTAGATGCATGATTCTGCTAAAGAAATAATTCTGACCAGCAGAGTTAGAAAGGACAGCATCTTTCAGTAGTGAGCTCCCTATTCATGGAAAGAATCAAGGATGGGCTGGACAAGAAGGAAACAGACATGCTGTAGAGGGGGCTTATTTGAGCTCTGGGTGAAAGTTTGGGGTAGCCGGTGTTCACAGTTCCTTTCATCTCTGATACTCCTCAACTCCCTAGTAGGCATTGAGTTTTGAGGAACATAGGAAGTATAAAAGGAACACAAAGGGACGACCCCAGGAAGTGGAAAGATAGGGCTGGGGGGAGAACAGTTTTAGAGAGAAGCCAAACAAAGGCATGGAGAGTGGCCAGAGAGGCAGAGAGACTTCAGAGGGGAGATTTTAGGTGATGTTTCAATTCCCTCTCATTGCACTTACTTTTTAATCTGACACTCTTCCTCATGCCTCCCCAAACACAAACTCTTGAAACTGCTTTTTTCAAGGTCACTATTGAACACTATGTCCCTGTATCTACTCAGAGTGTTTGCTTGTATCTTCCAGACCCTCCAGGCCAATCCTGAGCCCTGGAGATGACTCCCACCTTCCAGAAGCCCTTGCCTCCTTTGTTTTTCCACCCCAGGGCTCTGTCCTTAGCCTGTCTCATATCCATGGGCTTCAGCTTCTCTGACTCCCACAGCCCATTTCCAGCCCTGGCGATGACATGTGAAGTCCAGATCTGCACAGCCCTGGGGCTCCCAAGCCATGGAATTCTGTCAGATTGGAACATCACAGGACCCCAAAGTTTATATGTGATTTGATTTTTCCTATGTATCCCTTCCCTATGCCCTCAGGGTTCGTAAGGGCCAGTAGGCACAACACTGAACTCCGAGGACAATACAGGAAACTTCTATACTTCACCAAAATCACAAGAATAGCCAGAGCCCCCTTCTCTCTCCACTGCTTCCTCCACCCTCCTTTCCCTACAATCGCCTTGATCTTTGTTGTTGTTTTTTATACTTGTGAAGTCACTGCCTCACTTCCGTCTTCCCAAAGACCTCCTGCCAGAGGAAAGGAAGGGAAGACAGGGATGAAGTAGATGGAAAATTTCTTCCCATCAAGGACATGCAAAGGGAGAGGCACATTTGAGATAATCTCTCTCCCTTGACTGACAACAGAGTACATACACGAGTGTATGTGTGTCTCTGTGTGTTTATGTGTGTTTATAATAAACTTTTCTAGAGCAGTTTTAGGTTCACAACGAAAATGAGCAGAAAACACAGATTTCTCTTAAAGCTTCTGCCCACCTACAGCACAACCTCCCCCTGTATCAGCCTGCTGCGCCAGATGGTGCACTTGTTAATAGTGACCCCACACAGATATCTTATCACCCAGATCCATAGTTGACATTAGGGTTCATCCTGGGGTTGTACATTCTGTGAGTTTGGACAAATGTATCATGACATATATTCATCATCATACAGAGTATTTTCACAATGCTAGAAGTCCTCTGTGCCCCACCTGTTCACCCTTCCCCCTTCCCCTCTGTACCTCCCCCAACAGCACCTGCCAGCCATGCCAGCCACTCATCCTTTTACGGTCTCCAGAGTTTCACCTTTTCCAGAATGTCATGTCCAGAGTTGAAATCATGAAGTTTGTAACCTTTTCAGACTGTCTTCTTTCACTTAGTAACACACATTTAAGCATCCTCCATGTCTTTTTATGGCTTGACAGCTAGTTTCTTTTCAGTGATGAATAATATCCCTTTGTCTAGATGTCCCACAGTTTATGTATCCATTCACCTGCTGGAAGACATCTTGGTGGCTTCCAAGTCCCATTATGTCTGTGTGTGTGAGAGAAGAAAGGGGCTGCACAGCACTTTGGGGTATTGTACATCTGTAGATGCACACAGGCACCTTTCATCATGATGTGTAAAAGATTGTGAACTTCTGCTTCCTACTGAAACTCAACCTGTCCAAGGCAAAACTCATCTCCTCTCCTCCCTCACCCAACATGGCCCCTCCTCTCATGTGCCTACCTCAGCACATGACACCACCATCTACTCAGTTGCAAAAGGTGAAGGCTCCTCAAGGCAGCTCTGAAGCTCACAGATGTGCATGGCTCTTTCTGGACAAACTTTACAGACTTGATTTTGTCCCCTGCATGGTGCATAGTTTTCAATGGGATAGTGATTCAGTCTGCCAGGGAACAGAAATGTGATGTCTGGAGACATTTTTAGTTGTCACAATTGGAGGAGGTGCTACAGGCATCCAGTGGATTGAGATCAGGGATGTTTTTCAACCTCTACAATGCATAGGATGGCCCCCACAATGAAGAATTACCTGTCCCCTAATGTCAATAGAGCTGAGAGTGAGAACCCTGCTTTAGAACTACTCAAAGTGATCCATGGACTTGTTCTGGTCCTGACCCACCTACTACCTGTTCAGATGATGGAATACAGAAAATAATAAGTGTTTAGAAACTTTATAGTATCTTATCATAGTTATTGTATGACTGTTGGGCTCATATTTTGCATGATTTTTAAATTCTTTTTATTAATAGACTTTTTAAAGAACAGGTTTAAATTTACAAAAAAATTGAACTGGTAGTAGTACAGTTTCCATATAATCCCTCCCCCTACACACACACACACACACACTCTCTCTCTCTCTCTCTCTCTCTCTCTTTCTAAAGTCCATGCTTTATTCAGATAGCTCCATTTTTCCCCTAGGACCTTTTTTCTGGTCCAGAATCTCCCATGACATTTAGTTGTCATGTCTCTTCATGCTCCTCTTGGCTGGGGGAGTTTCTTGAGCTTTCCTTGTCTTTGTTGAGCTTGACAATTCTGAGGCACATTGATTAGGTAAAATGGAGGATGCTTTCCTGTGGAAATCTTTCTGATCGCTCCCTCATGATTAGATTAGGGTTATGGGTTTGGAGGGAGGAAGTTCACAGAAGCCAGAACTGTGAACTGTTTTCATCACATTATATCAAGAGTATATACTATCAACCTAATTATGACTGTTGATGCTGACCTTGATCACCTAGCCAGGTATCTTTCAGGTTTCTACACTGAAAAGTTACTTTTTCCCTCCTCTTTCCAAACTTTCTTTTAGAAGGAAATCACTAAATGAAGTTCCACCCCTCCTTGATGGTGGAGTATTTACACAAAATATTTGGAATTCTGAACATCAGGTTTGTCTCTCTCTCTCTTTTAGGTTTTTCTCTTGTTCTTCATTTGTTAATGTATTTGATAATTTATTTAAATCAGCCTGGACTCATGGATATTTATTTTATTCTTGGAGTTATAAGCCAACACTGTATCAATTTTGTTGCTCAAATTGCTCCAGCTTTGGCCATTGCAAGTGCTTCCATGTGGCTCTCCAGACCTTTGACACACCCCCATTGTGGTCAGGTGTTCCTTGCTTTCTGGCACTATGCATGTCTTTTTCAATTTTATGTTCCCAGAAATTAATGTAAATTGCGCTTACTAGACTGGGGAAAAAAAAGTGGTCCCTTTACTGGAGAGACTTTGAGAAGTACTCCCAAACCTTCCAGCATCGGCCTCCATGCGCCTCTCTGTACTCTAGCTATAGTGACTTTCCTGAACCCATTAAGCTTGTGCCTGCCCAGGGCCTCTGTTCTTGCAGTCTCCTCTGCCTGGAATGCTTTTCCTTCAACTGCTGCTTTTCATCATTCCTGTCTCTGTCCATCTTCCTCTCCTCAAAAAAGCCTCCCCCGGCCCTGGCCGGTTGGCTCAGTGGTAGAGCGTCGGCCTGGTGTGCAGGGGACCCAGGTTCGATTCCCAGCCAGGGCACATAGGAGAAGCGCCCATTTGCTTCTCTACCCCCCCCTTCCTTCCTCTCTGTCTCTCTCTTCCCCTCCCCCAGCCAAGGCTCCACTGGAGCAAAGATGGCCTGGACGCTGGGGATGGCTCCTTGGCCTCTGCCCCAGGCGCTAGAGTGGCTCTGGTCACGGCAGAGCGATGCCCCGGAGGGGCAGAGCATCGCCCCCTGGTGGGCAGAGCGTCGCCCCTGGTGGGCGTGCCGGGTGGATCCCGGTTGGGCACATGCTGGAGTCTGTCTGACTGTCTCTCCCCGTTTCCAGCTTCAGAAAAATACAAAAAAAAAAAAAAAAAAAAGCCTCCCCCTCCCAAACCTAAGCAGCCTCTACCCCAGTTGTCTCCAGTCGTACTTTATTATTCTCCCAATATTTTATCCCTTCTTGAAATGATCTTTTTTTTTTTTAATTTTTATTTTGTGACAGAGACAGAGAGAAGAACAGACAGAGTGGAAGGGAGAGAGAGAGGAGAAGCATCAGTTCTTTGTTGCAGCTCCTTAGTTTCTCAGTGATTGCTTTCTCATATGTGCCTTGACTGGGGGCTACAGCTGACTGAGTGACCCCTTGCTCAAGCCAGCAACCTTAGGTTCAAGATAGTGAGCCTTGCTCAAACCAGATGAGCCCACACTCAAACTGGAGACATCGGGGTCTTGAACCTGGGTCCTCTGTGTCCCAGTCCAACGCTCTATCCACTGCGCCACCCCCTGGTCAGGCTGAAATGATCATTTTTATGTATTTATTTATTGCGTCTAAATGCAAGTGTCATAAGAACAGCCAGCTCTTAACATGCACAATATTGTTTGTTTAATTACTTTGAAATATTTCAGAAATATCTCTCAGAGATCCCTGGGGGTCTGATAATAGTATTAACTAAAGCCCACCCCTGCACTTTGGCCAACTTCAGAGAGGCCACCATGGGACACATGGTGGGTGTCCCCCACCCCCCATGTGGGTGGTGAGGGCAAAAACAGTGGCTATACCCAAATCCCATCATTATAGCTTGCTGTGGGCAAAGATACAGAGAGGGGACCCCAACATCCTCTGCTCTGAGATCCCCACAACTGCAGTTCTCACCCAACCCGATCTGAGAGAAGAGGATGTTTAGAGAAGGCACAGCCTCAGAGTGAAAGGGCAGCATAGTGGTTCAGGGGTGGACCCCCAATCTGGGGAACTGGCCTCAGAGCCTCCTTCCATTTACCTTGCCTAGGGATTAAATGAGATTGTACTGAACGTTCAAAAACTCTCCAAAATTGTTACCTGTTAGTATGATTCCAGAAATACATGCCAACAGAACTGTGCAGGTAATTTTGGAGGTGTTCCCCATCCCCAGCTAAATCACCACAGCCTAAAGCAGTGGTCCCCAATCCCTGGGCCACGGACCAGTACTGGTCCGTGGGCCATTTGGTACTGGTCTGCAGAGAAAGAATAAATAACTTACATTATTTCCGTTTTATTTATATTTAAGTCTGAACGATGTTTTATTTTTTAAAAATGACCAGATTCCCTCTGTTACATCCGTCTAAGACTCACTTTTTTTTTTTTTTTTGTATTTTTCTGAAGTTGGAAATGAGGAGGCAGTCAGACAGACTGCCGCATGCACCCAACCAGGATCCAACCCAGCATGCCCACCAGGGGGCGATGCTCTGTTGCAACCAGAGCCATTCTAGTGCCTGAGGCAGAGGCCATGGAGCCATCCTCAGCACCCAGGCCAACTATGCTCCAATGGAGCCTTGGCTGCAGGAGGGGAAGAGAGAGACAGAGAGGAAGGAGAGGGGGAGGGGTGGAGAAGCAGATGGGCACTTCTCCTGTGTGCCCTGGTCAGGAATTGAACCCGGGACTCCTGCATGCCAGGCTGATGCTCTACCACTGAGCCAACCAGCCAGGGCCAGTCTAAGACTCACTCTTGACGTTTGTCTCGGTCACATGATACATTTATCCGTCCCACCCTAAAGGCCGGTCGGTGAAAATATTTTCTGACATTAAACCGGTCTGTGGCCCAAAAAAGGTTGGGGACCACTGGCCTAAAGAGTTAGGTGGCAGGAGAGCCGAGGGAAGCCCCAGGTAGGGAAGGGACTGCCCCAAGCACTCAGGGGAGCTAGTATATCTGCACCTGCCTGGGCCCAAGGAATAGGCCCGCAGGGCCAGGTGGGACCTGATTCCAGCAGCCCTGTGTGGGTGGGGCGGTCTAGCCCAGCCAGGCATTCCAGTTGGTCTGGTGTGGGGGCTGGGCCCCATGAGGCCCCTGGCACTGGTGGAAGGTATACTGGCCCAGTTCCTGCTCCTGATATCCCCAGTTAAAACCCATATCTGAGTGTTCATTGTGTATCCCTGGGGAGTGTGTGCCAGCAAGCAGTTGGCACTGCCTTCACCTATGTTTGACCTTTGGGTCCACAGAGGTCATGAGAGCTTTCCCAGAAAAACAAACAAGCATGTGAACCAGCTGGACATGCCATGCTCATGGGAGGAGCAGGGAATGACAGCAGGCACACCATCAGTGCCAGGACACCTCCCCATGCCAGGAGCCCTGGATCTTCCAATGGTGCCATAGATGAGAAACTGAGGCCCAGTGGGGAAAGGATTTGTCCAGGTCTTTCAGGGGGCTGGGACAAGAGCTGGATCATGTGTATCATACACATCCTCACGTATGCTCAAATGTATGCACACTGGCCTCTTTGTGTGTCCACACCCACTCTGTATAGGCACATCCAGACAGGAAGGCCCACACCCCAGTTCTCCTCCCTTGGGCACACCCACCCCTGCCTGGTCACATGCTCTACACCATGAGACCCAGCCTCAAACATACTTGTGCAATGTATGCTAATTGGACTTGGAACTTCCTACAAAGGATGGCACTCAGGGACCACCACCTGGAGTGGGGGTAGAGTGGGATCTCAGGAAATTGACTGGCTGTTATGCTTTCTCATCTCATAAATTTTCATATAGTCAAGAAAACAATGATTATTCTTTGTGTTGATGGAAGCCCCTCTGTAGTTGTAGATGCACAAACTCATACACACCCTTACATGGAAGTTCACTCACCCAGTCTCACCTCTATGTGACGCATAAATGCATCTAGACACACAAAATACCCACATACAACCACAAACCATTCCAAACACAACTACTTACACATACACCTGCACACAACCACAGCTGTATATTCACAACCATGCACACCCAGACACCCACAAATGCATTCACATGTAAAGAATATGTTCAGATACTCAATTTACATTCAGAAAACAGGTACACATACACATGCACATTATCACACTCATACACACAGATCCATGCAACATCTACTAACTCACACAGATGTAAACATCAGCTTCACATACACAAATACACTCAGAAAATGATACATGTTAACATTCATATAAACATATAACATACAACCAAAACACATAGGTATACTTATTATACACACACAACTACACTTGGAAATACATCCCTAGACATGCAGGCCCCAAAAGACCTAACATATAAATACTGTATAAACACACAGTTAAGAGGCACACAGATGTTTTGACACAAATGCACAATGGAACACATAAGTAAATATTAAACAAATGTCCACAACTAGGTGCTCATTTACAAATATACCTAGTAACATGCACGTAATTGTACTAGATACAACTATATTCACGCACACCTCCATACTGACATACACAAACTCAAACCACATACAAATATATTTACTCACACAAACATGTAGTTCCTAAATAAATATACACACTTGCAATCTCACAGACACATCCAGAAATGGACATTCTTTCACAATTATAGCCAGTTTACACCAGAAATACACATAATGCACAAAAATACATTCCAAAACAGCCCACCACAAACATACACATGTGTACACACCACACTCAAATAGTCATATACAAAAACACTTGGACACAAATACATCCCCCAACAAATTCTGTTGATACCACAAATACACATGAATTTGCAATTTAACACTCTAGATACAAGTAGTCCACAGGTATGCACTCTCAGTGCCTCTCACTCCCTCATTGACCCTATTACACCCTTGTACAAAACACAAGTACATTTAGGTGTTCACAAATACACACACTCACAAAGCCACTGACAAAACACAGATACACACACACTCACCACTCCTATATCCTCAGAACAGAGACCTACACAATACAGATCCTCATACACACAACAGACATGAAAACCACGGACACCCCCACACACGTATGGGCATCCGCAGACATCCACATATACTCGTTCAGCACCTAAATATATTCAGGGACACACACACAGATATGAATACACAAATTCTCGTACGTTCACGATACACAATCAGAAACAGGTGCACCCACACTACCTGTCTCCTGGCCCGGAAGACAAGCCTACACAAATGCTCACGCTCACATCTGAGGATACACACTTGGGCCAGCACACACATTCAGAGTCCCTCATCCCCTCCAGTGCGCTCACTTGCGCGCGCGCGCGCGCGCGCACACGCACACACACACACACACACACACGAGCGCGCACACACACATTTCTCCTTAGCCTCCGTCCCCCCTCCCCGCTGCGGCGAGGGCAGAAGAGAGGCGCGGGCACCGGGTCGGGGGCGGAGCGCACCTGGACTCCGCCCCGGGGCGGGGCTGACGCTGCGTCGCAAACGCAAGCGGCCGCACCTGGCTCGGCGGCGGCGGCGGCGGCGGCGGCGGACCCCTCCGCCCCGGGTGCGAGCGCACCGCAGCCCAGCTGGAGCGAGCGCGGAGCAGGCACCCGCAGCCCAGGCAGCGCCATGGAGGAGGCGGCGCCTCCCGGGCCCGGGCCCGGGCCGCTGCGGAGGACCTTTCTGGTACCCGAGATCAAGTCGCTGGACCAGTACGATTTCTCGAGAGCCAAGGCAGCGGCCAGCCTGGCGTGGGTGCTGCGGGCCGCGTTCGGGGGTGCAGGTACCCGCTGGAGGGGCGGCAGGTGCGGGGGGCGGTACTGGGAGGTCGAGGTCGTTGGAACAATAGCACGGGCAGCTGGGGTCCCCGGACCTCCGGGCATGCTTTTCGGCTCGGGCTGTGGACTTTGGTCGTTCGGCTGCGGGAGCGCGGTGGGGGTGGGGCCGGCGGCCCAGCTCCGCGTCGAAACCGGCGTCGGGGCCCTAGGTGAGCGGGGCGGTGTCTGCGGGTGCCTGGAGTCTCCATTGCGGGCCTTGCCTTGCACGCCCTCCTCCCCTTTAAAAACTCGCATCATGCGCGCGAGGACTCCTAACTCACACCCCAGACACACACCTGGAGGCCCGGACACACACCCCGCGTCGGCGCTGCCTGCGCTGCAGGTGGGGCGGGGAGCTCCGGGAACCCCTTCTTTCGCCGCCATGGCCAGGGCTGGCAGCTGGAACTTACTGTTCCATTTCCAAGATCGCCAATGGCAGGGGCCCGGGTGCAGGCCCTTCTCCCACTCCCTCTCCCAGGCCCACTTGTGTGAAGAAGTCGGGCCACAGGAGTGGGCGGTGTGGGTGGGTGCCTAGGATTGGAGGTCTTGGGCAGGCTCAGTCAGGGACACATGCCGGAGCTGGGAGCCAGGGTCTGGCCGTGGTGAAGATGGGTTAATTAAGGACTGGGCCTTCCTTGGGGGACGCCCTGCCCACCCACTGGTCCTGCCCACTGGTCTTGGCACCAGCTGGGCACAGCCCATCCTCCCTCAGTAGCCTTCCCTGATCAACCTGTTCTGGGTGTGGGTCTTATGATAGCTGTCCCTCTCCTGGTTCACTCGAGCCTGTCTCTTTCTTCCGGTCTCTTTTTCTGCACCCTTGCGTGCAGGGCCCACACTGAGGCCTGGTTGCCCCCAAGGATCTGCTTGAGGAAAAAGGGCAGTTGGTGGGGAGAGACACAGATGGCTCCAGCCCCTCACATCACAGGTTATAGGGACATAGAGGGCTCATGGTTGGGAATCAGAGTTGGGTTTGAGCCCTAGCTCCACCAGACTGTGTACTAACTTTACCAGTTTTCCAGAAGGCAGTCATTCACTTCTGTATCCATTTCACAACTGTGTATGGGACACCCACCATGCCGTGCCAGAACAGTACAAGAGTGGTTGAAGTCCCAGTTAGTACCTTACTTCACAAGGTGGCTGGAAGACAGAGGACAGAGCCCCACTACAGAATTCTTCACACTCTCTGGCACACAGTACATGCTGCATAGATGCTTGCTATGACTGGTGCTGGCATCGGTGTTTTTATTAATAACAGTAATGTTATTCATCTTCCCTTGGCCAGGGGACAGCAACAATTACTCTCCGATTTCACAGAAAGGAAAGTGAGGTCCCCTGAAGAAATTCACTGATGCACTGACCCAGCTCCCTGTGCTGTGTGACACCCTTCCTGAGGGTCAAGTTCAATCTCTTCCCCACCTACCTTCTCTAAACAGAGGGAGCTGAGGAAGATGGGACACCAGGCCCTGAGAGGGAAGTAGGGAACAGAACTCTGCTTGGTTCATGAACTCTGGGACTCTGACCTGATCCCTTTTGGGTGTCTGGCCAGTACTGGGTGCTCAGGATAAATTGGGGGTTGGATGTGGGAGAGTGGGATATGAGACATAAAACCAGATCACTGCTGCCTTGAGTGATAAGTAGAGGGGTGCAACAGAGCCCCCGAGTGGGAGGGAATCTCAGAAGTCTTCCAGGAAGGGGAGGAAAAGGGAAGGCTCCCTAGAAGGAGGACTTTAACAAAACCTATGCATAGGAGTTTGCCAGAGGGAGGAAATCACTTACCAAAGCATGGCATCTAGACCAAGAAGGAGTTCTCCGAGAAGAACAAGGGGGCCCTGGCAGTAACCGAGGGAAGCTAGGGATGAGGGAGGCTGGTGAGACTGAGGAGGACCTCTCAGCCTATAGGTGAAGATCTGAGGGCACTAGGGAGTTGTAGAAAGTGTTTGGGGACTGACAAGAAGTGCCCAGGGGAGATTGTGGCTGGGGAAGGGTAGTTCTGGTGAAGCCAAGACACAGGAGTGATGAGCCTGGGCAGCAATACAGACAGGTGGGCTCAGCAGCGCTCTAGATCAGAGATAAGATAGAAAGGGTCCCTTACTAATTTAGCAAGTTTGGGAAATAGCGCAGTCAGTCTCTAATGTCTTCAGAATAGCAATGCATAGGGAAACTAGCTGTGTGAACTTTGGCAAGTTCTGTCAACTGTCCTAGCCTTGGTTTTCTTATTGGCACAATGGGAACAGGAGTATAAGTGCTGTAAGAAATAAATGACCAAATGTATGAAGGTGGTTAGATGTAAGTAAATGCTAGTGGTGCCTACAGCTGCTGTTCCCTCTGGCCATCAGGAGGCACACATAGCTGGTCTGAATCGCAATGTGCTGGAAATGCAACACACAATGGCTCCTGAAGGCTTGGTATAAAAAGAAAAAAGGAACATAAACTATCTCATTAATAATTTTTTAATGTTGATTACATGTTGAAATGATAATGTTTTGGATGTACGGGAACCTTTGAACAACACGGGGGCAAGGGACACTGACTGCGCCCCATGAGCAGTTGAAAATCTGTGTATAACTTTTGACCCCCAAAAAGCTTAATTACTGTTGACTGGAAGTCTTACCAATAACATAAACAGTTGTTTATTTCATATGTTCTATGTATTATATGCTGTATTCTTACAATAAAGCAAACTAGAGAAAAGAAAATATCAAGAAAATCATAAGGAAGAGAAGATATATATGTGGTTTTTTTAAAATCCATGTATAAGTGGACCCATACTGTTCAAACCCATGTTGTTCAAGGGTCAACTGTATATCAGGTTACATATGTTACTAAATTAATGTTGTTTGCGCTTGCTACGGCGGCATATATATTAATGTTGCTTATTTCTACTTTTTTTTTTACAGAGACAGAGAGAGAGAGGGATAGACAGGGACAGACAGACAGGAACAGAGAGATGAGAAGCATCAATCATTAGTTTCTCATTGCGCATTGCAACACCTTAATTGTTCATTGATTGCTTTCTCATATGTGCCTTGACCACGGGCCTTCAGCAGACTGAGTAACCCCTTGCTCAAGCCAGAGACCTTGGGCACAAGCTGGTGAGCTTTTGCTCAAACCAGATGAACCCTCACTCAAGCTGGCGACCTCGAGGTCTCGAACCTGGGTCTTCCGCATCCCAGACCAACAAAACGCTCTATCCACTGCACCACTGCCTGGTCAGGCTGCTTATTTCTAATTTTTAAATGTGGCTACTAGAAAATTTAAAACTACATATGTGGCTTGCACTGTATTTCTATGGGACAGCACTGCCCTATAGTACATGCTTAGTGAACATTTTATAGTATAGTGTGGTGGGCCTCGACCAGATATAAGGTGGAGGGTTAATTTTTGGCTCTCAGGAGACATTTGGCACTGTCTGGAGACATTTTTGGTTGTCACTTCTTGGGAGGAAGGTGCTACTAGCATTTAGTGATTAGAGACCAGGGATTCTGCTAGCCATCTTACAATTCAGGACAGCTTACTCCACCCTCTGCGGAACACAAAGAAGTATCCAGCCCTAAATGCCAACAGAGCAGAGGTGGAGACACACTGGTATAGAGGAAGTGCTTAATAAACACTAGCTATCAGTAGCAATAATCTCATCTCACATTTTCATTTTGAAGGCCCTGACAAGTCCAGCAGAAAAGAAACTTGTTTAATTTTTGCTGATGGGAACAGGAAATGAGTAGGAGCTGGAGAGAAGGGAAGGAAGGTTTGTCTTTGAAGGATGCCAGGAGATTGAAACTGATTGTTAAAGGAGGGTGAAGGAGAGATGTTGATTTCTTACTGCAGTGGGAACAGAAAGAAGAGGCATGTTTGGAGCAAGATGCTAAGGATTATGGGAGATGCCATGACTTTAGCAGATGTTCAGATGGCAATGGATGCCATCATAGTATATTTGTGTGTGGGGTGAGCATGTCCATTTACAAGGCTGCTAAGACAGCTGTCAGGATCTCTGCCTTAAAGGGTCATGTGTGGAGGGGGCTTAACTGAGTGGTAGGAAGCTGGGAGACACTGGGGGGGAGGAAGGTTTCCAGAAGAGGGAGGTCCTGGGCAGAGAGCCCGGGCAAGATATGGACCACAATTATGTGTTGGATGGCCACTGCTGGCCTTGAGGAGGCTGGGACCTGGAAGGGCAGGAACCAGATCAGGGAGGTTGGGGTGAGGGTAGGCTGGAAGGAAGTGAAGCCTGGAGAACTCTTCTTTCAAGGAGCTGAGCTGAGAGGGGCAGAGAGCAGACACTACTCCACAGGGGTGGTGTGTTAAGTGGGAAGGTCAAGTGTGATCGTAGGGGGTGGGGAAAGAGCCCAGCCAGTGAGGAACTGAAGGCCAGGATGACTGAGTCCTGTGGACAGGAGAAAGAGAGGCACTTGAGGAAGGTCTGGTCATGTCCAAGTGTTCTGAGCAATAAGAGAAATGCCCCCATTCTTCATTGTTTTTTTTTTTCTGTTTTTTTGTTTTGTTTTTTAGATTTTATTTATTGATTTTACAGAGATAAGGAGTGGGGAGCAAGAAGTATCAACTCATAGTTGCTTCACTTTAGTTGTTCATTGATTGCTTGGTATATGAGCCTTGACTGGGCAGCCCAGGGTTTCGAACCGGTGACCTCAGGGTTCCAGGTTGAAGTTCCATCCACTGCACCACCACAGGTCAGGCCTCATTCTTTCAAACACACACAGAACCTCAGTATACAAAACAGCTTTTCAGACTGGAATGAGAGCTGGGCCTCCCTGGAAGAACCGCATGAGAGCAGGTCCCCCCATGTTGGCCTCAGTCACCTCTTCCTCGGCCTTCTTGGATTTTTCTGGCAGGTTATTCTGATCTTTTCCCTCCCCACCCTTATACCACCCCACTCCATGTGGGGATTCCTTAAGCCTCTTCCTATGCTGCCGTCTCATTCAAGGGTTTTTGTGGCTGCTTCTGTGACATGATCTCACTATTCTCCTAAGCCCGAGCCCCTCATTCTCAGCCTCCTATACCCCCATCTCAGTCACCACCTCTTTTCCCCATTTTACCCTCATACCCGATGGAACCCTGGGCACTGTCCTCACCCTCCTCAACCTCCTCCCTTTCGTCACCTAGTTCAAACTACTCACCCCTTCTCAAAGTGTCTGCAGTCTGTCCGTCTCCCCCATTTGGTGCCCTGCCAGCCAGTCCCCAAGTCCACAGCTCATCCCACCACAGCCTCCAAGCTGAGTCTGGATTTGAATTCCAGTTCCATCATTGGTCAGCTCTGTGGCCTTAGGCAGGTTACTTTTTTTCTCTGTGCTTGGATTTTGGAGTTACCGATTGTTCCCTGGCTGCTGCTTCCTAGGGTTGCAGCACCCAGGGCAAGAGATGATCTGATATTGTCATTGCTATTGCTCTTCACCCCTACCTCCACCACCCCCAACAAGACCTCTCCCAGCCTGCCCTAACCCTGCTGTTTGTGCTCTCTCCCACCTCCTGACCTTTGCATGCATAGCCCCTCCCTTCAGCCTGGAACACCATCACCTCTTCCTTTGGCAAACTCCTTTACACTTGTGTCTCCTGTCTCAGCCCAGGTCCTCCCCGGCTCTTCCCAGTGCCATCTTCCCTGGTCCAGGTACCCCTTAATTGCAGCCATGTGATTGTGTGTTTGTGGTGGGGGTAGATTCCCAGTGGCAGTAACCAGCTTTGCCCTCCCTCGCCTGCACAGAGCACGTGCCCTCGGAGCTGTGGGAGCCCTTCTACACGGACCAGTATGCACAGGAGCACGTGAAGCCTCCTGTGACCCGGTTACTGCTCTCGGCAGAGCTGTACTGCAGAGCCTGGCGCCAGGCGCTGCCGCAGCTCGAGACACCCCCCAGCCCCTCTGCACTTCTGGCCCTGCTGGCACGGAAAGGCACGGTGCCCTCACTGCCAGAGCGTCCAGTGCAGGAGGCCGACCTGAGACACCAGCCTATCCTTATGGTAGGCCGCGCCCACTGGGCTTTTCCACTTTCTGGGACTCCACCCACCAGGTCTGCCTCCTTCCAACAGGCCTGGTTTCTCCCATCAGTACTCCTTCCTCCAGTCATGGCTCCTTCCAAAAAATACTACTTGCCTGGGTGGCCCACTAGATCCTAAGATCTCAAAGCCCAGCCCACCAGGAGTGGCTCTTCCAGGCCCTCTGTCTTGGTTCCTTTCCTGAACCCCCCCACCCCCACCCCACTAACCCTGACCCTATCCCTAAAGCACCTCCCACTTCCATATTCTTCCCCCTTATTTTGGTCTCACCCTTCAACTCCTGTCCCCACAGGGAGCCCACTTAGCTGTCATTGATGCTCTCATGGTTGCCTTCGCCTTAGAGTGGACAAAGACACTGCCTGGTCCTTTGGTCCTTGCCAGCTTGGAGCACAAGCTCATTTTCTGGGTGGACACGGTAGGTGGGGTTAGGCTAGGATGGGCTAGGATCCAGGATTGACCAGTGACCAGAGCACTGACTTCTCCTGCCCCCCTAGACAATCCGGCGGCTGCAGGAGAAGACAGAGCAGGAAGCAGCTCAGAGAACATCTCCTGCAGCCTCTGCAGATGGGGTGGCACCAGTGCAGCCCTCGGTAAGACTCAGGCAATAGATAGATGGGAGGACAGTCAGAGGGCTGGGTGGGCAGGGCAGGGCTGTACCATTCATGCACTGAGGGTGTTGGAGGTGACTATCCCTCTCTCTCTCTCTCTCTCTTTACCTCCCCTCCCCTCCCCTTCCCTTCCCTTCCCTCCCCTCCCCTCCTCTCCCCTCCCTTCCCCTCCCCTCCCCTCTCCTCCCATTCCTTCCCTTTCCCTTCCCTTGTGCCCATCCCCTCTCTGCCTCTTTGGCGTCAGTGTCCCACACGCTGGTACTGGAAGCTGGTTCCTGTAAGTGGGGCTGTCTGCCCCCTCTGCCTGCCTTGCTTGTTGCTCTGTGTCTGCCTGCCTGTCTATTCCTTCTCCTACTTACCCCCAGCTGTGAGCAAAGGAGGTGTGACCCCCCCCACCCCCAGTCCTGGGAGACAGAGAGAACTCCTCTGTGACCCAAGAAAAGGGGGGGGGAATCTCTGCTATTCACTGAGAGGGCAGACCCCTCCCCAGTTACCTGGAGGGATGAATCTCCCCTTTCATCAATCAACGGTAGAATTCTCTTAGCTTGTCCACCTGAGCCGAGGTAGGGAGTCATCTGGCATTTCTGAAGGGAGGACTCCAGCCCATTAGACACATGATCCTGATCCTAATGGGCCAGGCACATGGAGAAGACCCCTTTTAGCCAAGAGGAAGTCCCTCAACCCCAGAAGGTGGCAGATTCTTTCTGAGACTTCAGCTTCCCTGAAGAGAGACCCTAGCTTTGGGAGGTGCCATCACTGAAGCACAAGGGGAAAGTGACCCCTGCATGTGGGGAGAGGCTTTGCACTGGATGGGGTCCCCACTTTTTCTCACTCTAGGGCCTTTTTCTTCCCACCCTGGGTCTGGGTTGGGGGTTCCTCTCCTGCCTACCTGCTTCCTTTGCACCCCCTCCCTGAGCTAGGGCCTGGGTCTTTTGTGGGAGGAGGATTCTGTACATGAAGGCTGTTCTATGGGGTCCCTCCAGGCTGGGAGAAGCTGGGATCCCCAAAGCCAGCCAGAGTATAGTCAGGGAGCTCGGACAGCCAAGGGCTCAGGACAGATTTTAGGGCTTTCCTCCCCCCCCCCCCAGACGTGTGCTTGGGTGGCCAGCAAGTCAGCACCCTTCCCGCCCAGCTGACGGCTACTCCTCTCCCCCCAGCACGCAATTGCCTTCTGTTTGAAGGAGTCGGGGAGCAAACCCCCCATGGTAATGTATCCCCCACCCCAGGGTGTCAGGAGCCCCTGCCCCAGCCCCTACTGCTGGCCTGGCTGCTTGCAGACTCTTCCTCTGCCTCGCTGCTGCCCTTCCCCTGCTCCAGGCTGGCCCTCACTCTGGCTCTTGGACCCCTAACTTCATGCCCCCTCTGGGCAGAAACCCCCAGGCTTCCCTGCCCAGCCTGCATGACCACTGACCTGGGGGCTTGCCTGATCTCTGACCTGACCTGGCTCCCACCTGCAGATTCGATACCGCAAGGACCGCACAGTAGCCCGATGTGCCCCCTGCTTTCCCACTGTGACTGGCCTCCAGGACCTGGCCAGTGGGGCTGCTCTGGCTGCCACAATCCACTGCTATTGTCCCCAGCTATTACGACTTGAGGGTGAGTGGACAGGCCTGAGCCAGACCTCGCCCTTGGAAGCCAGTGCCTAAAACCCAGCATGTAGGTATCTGTTCACAGAGTGGTGCAGTCGTTATGAGTGCAGCTTCCAGAATTGGCAGACCTGGATTTAAACCTCTCCCTTCTCCTAATTAGCTGTGTGACTTCACATAAGTGTCTAAACCTTTATGGCTTCATATGAGTCATTCCTGCAACAAATATTTGTAGAGTTAACTGTGTGCTATTTTAGAGGCCAGGGATCCCAGTGAGAACAGTACAGACCTCAGGTGGTTCACATTCTTGTTTGGAGAGAAAGACAGTAAGTTCATCCAGAAGAAAGAATATTCCAGATGTTAGGTGCCTTTAAAAGTGCTTGGTATTTTTTTTTTTTTTTTTTTTGAGAGAGAGGAAGGGAGAGAGATGAGGATCATCAACTCATATCATAGTTGAGTCACTTTAGTTGTTTATTGATTGCTTCTCATACATGCCTTGACTGGGGCCAAGCGTGTCCCTTTTCTCAAGCCAGTGACCTTGGGATCATGTTGATGATTTCATGCTCAAGCCAGCAACCTTGCAGTTTTGAACCTGGGACCTCAGCTTCCCAGGTTGACGACACTCTATCCACTGTGCTACCACTGGTCAGGCCAGAAAAGCTTTTTGAGTTGAGTTCTTGAGGGAATTAGTGCCCAACTTTTGGAAGTAGCAGATGCAAAGACCCGAGGAACAGCTTGTCACAGTACCTGCCTCGTGAAGGGTGCCTGGCACCAGACCCATGGGAGGCCCTCCTTTTTCTGGGACCCCATTCTCCTTCCCATAGACCTGGGCATTCTGTCTCTGCAGAGGTATGCCTCAAGGACCCCATGTCTGTGGCAGACAGCCTGTACAACCTCCAGCTGGTGCAGGATTTCTGCGCCTCCCGCCTTCCTCGTGGCTGCCCGCTGTCCCTTGAGGACCTACTCTATGTGCCACCACCCCTCAAGGTAAGGTCATCTTGGGACCTGGTGGGCCAACGTGAGCATCTAGGGCCCTGGGTCCCATAGGATGACCTTGCCTTCTGCCTCTAGATCAACCTGGTGGTGCTGTTGGCTGAGATGTTCATGTGCTTTGAGGTGCTGAAACCTGACTTTGTGCAGGCCAAGGACCTGCCTGATCGTCATGGTGAGGCATAGCTCTGGGTCTGGGTGCGGTAGGGGAGGCCAAACCTTGCCTGACCCTCCTCTCTCTGCTGCAGTTGCCTCCCCCCAAGCCACAGAGGCCTCCACCCCTCAGAACAGCAGCGGCAGTAGGTATGTTTTTCCCGTTGGGTCAGTGTCCACACCATGATGGGCTTCTCCTCCTGGATGGTCAATGGGATGGGGCTGAGGGACGCTCTACTCTCTATCCTGGGAGAGGTGAGGGAGGGGCCCTGTGGCTGACATGCATCTCTTGGCAGTTCTCCTGTCTTCAATTTCCGCCATCCACTCCTGTCATCTGGAGGTCCCCAGTCGCCACTCCGAGGATCCACAGGTGAGGGCAGGGAGATGGCTTTGTGTCTGGAAACCACCACCCGAAGACTGCCCCAGCTGACTTCATGTAGTCAACTTGTGACCCCTCCATTGGGTCCTTCTGGCACATGGTGACACTGAGCCCCACACTGACCTCCCCAGGGGCACAACAGGAGTCCCTAGTAACACAAAATGGCCCCCAGCTAGCCATCCACATAATGACCCATCAGTGACACTCCCTGGCTAACCCCACTGGGGGTCCTTAGTGACCCCCTTATAATGACCACTGAGAGACCACTCACCACCCCTCCTCAGGCTCACTGAAGTCCTCCCCGTCCATGTCCCACATGGAGGCCCTTGGCAAGGCCTGGAATCGGCAGCTCAGGTGAGTGCATCTCAAGGGTCTGGGCAGTGGAGAGGGCCAGGCCAGGGCGGGGCCAGGGCTTGACCTAGGGGCTGACCCCTCCCTTTGGCCACCCAGCCGTCCCCTTTCCCAGGCTGTGTCGTTCAGCACCCCCTTTGGCCTGGACAGCGATGTGGATGTCGTCATGGGAGACCCGGTCCTACTTCGCTCTGTCAGCTCAGACAGCCTGGGCCCCCTGCACCCTGTGCCGGCAGTGACGCCTGCCCACCTACCACCAGAGCCTGGAGACCTGCCTACTATCGAGGAGGCCCTGCAGATCATCCACAGTGCTGAGCCCCGGCTACTCCCAGATGGGGCTGCCGATGGCAGCTTCTATCTCCACTCACCTGAGGGGCCCTCCAAACCCCCGCTGGCCTCCCCCTACCCCCCCGACAAACCACCTTCCTACTTGCCTCATCTTGAAGGCCCCTCAAAACTATCTCCCTGCCTGGCAGGGGAGGTACTGAAGCCTCCAGCCCTGTCTGAGGGCTCCCTGATGGTGGGGGTTTCATCCCCAGTTGCCAGCAACTCTGAAGTGAAGATGACCAGCTTTGCTGAACGCAAGAAGCAGCTGGTGAAGGCTGAGGCTGGTGCGGGATCTCCGGTATCCACCCCAGTGGCACCTGAGGCCCTGAGCTCAGAGATGAGCGAGCTTGGAGCCCGGCTAGAGGAGAAACGGCGGGCCATTGAGGCTCAGAAGCGACGGATAGAGGCCATCTTTGCCAAGCACCGCCAGCGATTGGGCAAGAGTGCTTTCCTGCAGGTGCAACCACAGGAGGCTGGAGGGGAGCCAGAGCCAGGTCCAGTTCCTGGTGGAGAACGGCCTGCAGGCGAGGGCCAGGGTGAGCCATCTCCAAGGCACAAGGCCGTGACCTTCTCACCAGAACTTGGCCCAGTGCCCCCTGAGGGTCTTGGGGACTATAACCGGGCAGTCAGCAAGCTGAGTGCTGCACTGAGCTCATTGCAGCGGGATATGCAAAGGCTCACTGACCAGCAACAGCGGCTCCTAGCCCCACCCGAAACCCCTGGGCCTACCCCACCTCCAGCTGCGTGGGTCATCCCTGTTCCCATGACGGGTTCCAAAGCTGCATCTGCCAGCCCTACACGGCGTGCCCCAGCTGCCCGGCGCAGCCCAGGGCCAGGTCCCAGCCCAACGCCCCGTAGTCCGAAGCATGCACGGCCAGCAGAGCTGCGACTGGCGCCCCTGACGAGGGTGCTAACACCTCCCCACGATGTAGACAACCTCCCCCACCTGCGTAAGTTCTCGCCGAGCCAGGTGCCAGTGCAGACGCGCTCCTCCATCCTCCTGGCAGAGGGGTCACCACCTGAGGAGCCCATTGCCAGGCCAGGCCTCATCGAAATTCCACTAGGCAGCCTAGAAGAGCCCTCAGCTGAGAATGAGGGAGATGGGAGCCCCCCTGGTGCTGATGATTCCTTAGAGGAAGAGCTATCTTCAGAGGGAGCTCCCCGCACCGGGCTGGGCTTCTTCTATAAGGTAAGCCACCTTAGTGGGTGAGGGGATGGATGGATGGATGGGAGGGAGGGAGGGAGGGAAAGATGGAAGGGATGGATAGATGGTCAGGGAGTAAGGAGGTGGGTGGACAGGTGCCTTGATGGGCAGATGGACACATGGTCAGGTGAATAGGGCATTCCAAAGGATGGGCAAATAGATGGAGCTGATGGATGGACAGAAGGTGGGTGGATGGGTAGCTAGGTAGTCACATGGGAGTGGGCCAACAGGGTGTGTGTGAACAGATAAGTGGGGTGGGTGGACACACTGAAGGTAGATGGGTAGACAGGGGTGTACAGATGGATAGATGAGTGGGTGATAGACAAAATGGACAAATGGGGCAAGGGTCTTCAATGGCATCTCCTTCCCCTCACGCTTTCTCCTTCAGACTCCCTCTTCCTGACCCTATTTTACACCCACTCACTCTTCATCTTCACGAGACCCCCAGCCTGGGCTACCATTTCTCACCTGGATACCTGCAATCACATCCTGACTGGTCTATACTGACCCCCTCCCCCAAATCCCTGGCTATTTTCACAGGAGCAGCCAGAGAGATTTTTGAAACAGATTGGTCTTTGTTGCTGCCCTGTTAAAACCCTTCTCTAGCTCCCCTTGCTCTTAGTGTTAAAACCATTCCTTAGGCTTTGCTCACCCTGATCTTGCTCTGTGCCAGCTCCCCCCAGCTTTGCGTCCCAGCCACACTAGCCTCCGTTTCACATGCTTGCTAGGCTTGTTGAGGCCTTGGGGCCTTTGTTCTGTTTGCTTGGCTTGCTCTCCTCACCTCTCCCCAGTTAAGTCCTTATTATCTGGGTTGCTTCCTCCAGGAAGCCTCACTTGGTGCCTCTCTGCAGTGTAGACTGGTAGCTGCCTTTTCATAGATCGTCTTCCCTACTGGGTTAAGTGTCTTTTGGGAGCAGCACCCAGGTCCTCCCTGTCCCTCTTACACCAGGACCCAGAACACAGGGCTATGCATAAAGTAAGTGTCTAGAACAATTACAAAATCAAAAGGACAGGTGAGTGGCTGGCAGGTTGGGTTGACTGATCAGACTTTAGCTGTACCAGACAGACAGCCAGATGGACTCAGTGCCTGCCCCCAGGATGAAGACAAGCCTGAGGACGAGATGGCCCAAAAGCGGGCCAACTTGCTAGAGCGGCAACAGCGGCGGGTGGAGGAGGTGCAGCGGCGGAAACAGTGGCAGGAGGCTGAGAAAGAGCAGCGAAGAGAGGAGGCTGCACGGTGAGGCTGGTCCTAGTTCCAGGGACCCCTGCCACCAGGAACTCCATGACCTGTCTGACTGCTTCATTCCCTCCATCTGTAGGCTAGCCCACGAGGAGGTGGCCCCAGGCCTCCCGGCCCCCACTGCCAGGGCCACAGCTGAAGAAGAGGTGGGCCCCCGGCGTGGGGAGTTCACACGGCTTGAGTATGAACGCCGGGCCCAATTGAAGCTGATGGACGACCTGGACAAGGTGCTGCGGCCGCGGGCCTTGGGGACCGGAGGGCCAGGCCGGGGTGGGCGGAGGGCTTCCCGGCCACGCTCTGGTTGCTGTGATGATTCGGCCCTGGCTCGAAGCCCAGCTCGTGGCCTGCTGGGTGAGGACCCTGTGGGGTGTGACCTGCCCAACGCCCCTTTCCACAGTTTGCAGAATGAGGCCTGTGGGGAGGGGGTGGATGTGTTGCAGGGCTGCAGAGGGCCAAATGTGGGTGAAAAGGGTCTCAGGTAGAAGTAGCCTGCTGCCTGCCAGGTGGACTTCCAGAGGGATGTGAGGCTGCTGTAGGGTGAGGGCTGTTGGGGGAGCTGGCCCTGAGTTCTCTCCAGGGCTTAACGGATGAGGCCCTTGGGTATGTTTGGGGGTGAGATATTTCTGCTGGGGGCTGCACAGGGTGAGGGTCTTGGGCAGGGATGCCCTCACATTTCCGCCCTAGACAGCTAGCCAGGCAAGGCCCAACTGGGCGCTTCTGGAGGTAATGGGGCTTCAGTTAGGATCTAACCCAATGTCCTCTGTCCCCAGGCTCTCGGCTCAGCAAGGTCTACTCCCAGTCCACCCTGTCACTGTCAACCGTGGCCAGTGAGGCACCCAGTAACCTTGGTGTGAAGAGGTCCACATCTCGGTGAGTTTGGCGTAGGCAAGTGGCGTCTCAAAATCTGTGTGTGCGTGTATGAGATTTTGAGCAATATGACATGAGTGTGCTTATCTGCCATTAAAGGGCTGAAAGGACACGTGTGTGCACAAGTGGAACTGTGTACCTGATGGACGGGACCTATGTGTGTGCCACTGCGGCCGAGTGTTCAGCGTGCCTGAGGGAAGGGGCTGGGAGCACACCAGGGCCACTGCATGGACTGGGGGTAGATACCACATACATTTGTCTTCCATTCTGCACAGGATTCCAGGCTCTACCTTCCCTGGTCCACGGCATACTAACGGGGCAGCCTCACCCACCAGTGACTGCACCTCTGTGCCATCCCTTTTCCCCTGCAGGGCTCCATCCCCATCAGGCCTCATGTCCCCAAGCCGCCTGCCCGGAAGCCGTGACCGTGACTGGGAGAATGGCAGCAACGCCTCTTCCCCTGCATCAGTGCCTGAGTACACAGGTAAGTGGGGCTTCAGGTGGCAAGCGCTGGGTGCTACCTGTCCCTGGTCATCCCTGGCTGACTATCCCACCCTCTAGGTCCCCGGCTATACAAGGAGCCTAGTGCCAAGTCCAACAAGTTCATCATCCACAATGCCCTGTCACACTGCTGCCTGGCAGGCAAGGTGAATGAGCCACAGAAGAACCGCATTCTTGAGGTCAGTCTGCGCCCAGGGGGTGGTGAGCCAGTGGGAGGGTTGAGGCTTTGCTGGGCTGGCAGGCTGGCTGACTGCCTCCTCTACCCACCAGGAAATTGAGAAGAGCAAGGCCAACCATTTCCTGATCCTCTTCCGGGACTCAAGCTGCCAGTTCCGGGCCCTCTACACCCTGTCGGGGGAGACAGAGGAGCTGTCTCGGCTGGCGGGCTATGGCCCCCGCACGGTCACACCCGCCATGGTGGAAGGCATCTACAAGTACAACTCAGACCGCAAGCGCTTCACCCAGATTCCTGCTAAGACCATGTCAATGAGTGTGGATGCCTTCACCATCCAGGGACATCTCTGGCAGAGCAAGAAGCCCACTACCCCCAAGAAGGGGAGCAGTACCCCCAAATAGCCCTGCCCCGGGTGGTGCTTGGCCACCACCCTCTGAAGACAGCCTAGAGGACATTCAGTGGTATTCCTGGGTCCTATCTGTCCCCAACCTTGTCTGGGTGAGGCTGGAGTCCCCACCCTCTAACTTTCGTCTTGTCCTGCTGTGGAGGCTGAGCTGGGAGGTTCAGGGACTCAGGGCTCAGCTCAGTCCCCCATCTGTCCTCCCTACCTTCTTGAATAAAATAATTTAAAGAGACCTTGAGTGCCAATATCTGCCTGAGGCTGGCTGGGACACTTGGTGATACCTGCCTGAGATGGTTTTCCCGTTTCCTCTTTGCTCTTTTTTTTTAAATTTTTTATTTATTTTTATTTATTCATTTTAGAGAGGAGAGGGAGAGACAGACAGAGAGACAGAGACAGAGACAGAGACAGAGAGAGAGAAGGGGGGGAGGAGCTGGAAGCATCAACTCCCATATGTGCCTTGACCAGGCAAGCCCAGGGTTCTGAACCGGTGACCTCAGCATTTCCAGGTCGACGCTTTATCCACTGCGCCACCACAGGTCAGGCCTCCTCTTTGCTCTTGATCCTGCTCGTCTCTTCAGCTCCCTGGCTGGCCCCAACACAGCTCTAGCCAAGGTCATGACTTCCTTGCCAATGCCCCTACCCCATCCCCATAACCGTTTCTCAACCCCTTTACTGACCTCTTAGATACAGGAGGCTTCTGATCAGCCCTCCTCTCTCAGGGCCTTCCCCATCCTTGCTTACTTCGCTTTCCTCCTCAGTGTGGTTGTCATTTGCCTCGCCTGGCAGTTGGTCCATGGCCAACCACTAAACTCAATTTTTCTCCTCCAGCTGCCTGCCTACCTTTCTAGGTTCAGTTACTGCCCCCGAGCCGGGGAGTCCCATATTCTCTCCTCTAAGCTCCACATCTGAGGGTCCAGCTGCCTCCTAGCACAGCCACTGGTGGACATCTCAGATGTAGGCCCTACATAAGTGAGCTTGAGCCAGGCTGAGCTCCATCTCCCTGCAGCTCTGACATGCTAGGTGAGGGACCAGCTTTCTCAGTGCCACCAGCTTTCTCACTGCACATTTCACCTTCTGAAGCCCTCCTCTCTCTTTGCCGCTTCTCCCTGTTCACATGACCACCCTCAGTCCTGGCCAACAGCCTGAGCCCCTCCACATTCCCAGTGCCTCCTGGCCCAAGCCAATCCTCCATAGCAGCCTGCGTGGCCTATTCAGGACACAAATCTGATTACATCCCTGAATGCTTAAAATCCTTTAATAGCTTAGAACCCACTAATGGCTTTCCAGAGCTTAAGACTAAGGGCCACACCCTGTATTGCCCCTGGCTGAGGTCTGGCTCCTGGCCTCTGTCCAGGACAGAGGCACCTTGCTAGCTAAGTCCCAGGGACTGCCTACCTCCCAAGCTTGCTGACCAGTCTTCCTAACAGGAAGCTTGGAATCTCTACCTGCTGATTGGGGTGGTAGACATATCTTACAGGTCAAGGGGTGGTGAGACCTGAACAGTTGGGGGCAACCTGCCTCCCACTGCCCCAAGGCTCAGGGATTAAAGAAGCCTCAGGGCCCACAAGTCCAGAACTGGCTCTGCAGGGTGAGGATGGGCGTACACTCTGGCTGAGAGCCCAGAGCCTGGCTGTACCACCTCCTATACCAGCCAATCTGGGGGTGGAGGGGGTTGGGCCCAGGGCCAGAGGGAAAATGAGTTGGCAGTCCCTGGAGGCACCTAGGTGGCAGGAGAGCCAGGCAGGAAGGAGGCTTGGACCATGTCATACAAACAGCCTTCATTGTAGGGGGGAGGGCAGGGTGTCAGTCTTCTTTCAGGCACCCAAACACAGAAGCCGGCACGCTCTGCTGCTCCAGCCGCACCTCTGGGGGGAGATGAAGAGGACATGGTCACTGCAGCTTTCCAGAATGGGGTCCCACCCCTGCCTGCCCTCAGCACCCAGCTGGGCTCCCAGCCCCTCACCATTGGGCTCCAGGTCCATCTCGTCCTCATCCTCATCCTCGCCCAGCTCTATCTCCTCTGGGTTGGCCTGCTGTGCGAGCTGGGCCAGCTCCTCCCGGGACGCGTCGCTCCTGGAACAGGTGGAGATCAACTATTCAGCTGGCCCGGCCCAGGAAGCTCCCTCCTGAGGGAGAATGGGTTCGCTCCCACCCCCAGCCCTCACCTAATGAACAGGATCTTGCTCTGGGCCCGTGGGGGCTGGTCTTGCTCCGCCTCGGCCGCCAGCTGCTCGGCCCGCTGCTCTAGCAGCTTCATGTCATCCATGCCACTCTGCCCGGGGGCCAGGTCAGACACTGGTGGAGAAGGGGGCAGACACAGTGGATGGACACTCTCCACAGCACACCAGGTGCCGGATGACCTCCATCTGCCCCAAGGCCCCAGCCCTTAGGAGTTTCCAGTCTCAGGCAGAGAAGCAGAGTTGAACCGTGATGCTTCAGACCCAGGAGGTCAAGGGTGGGCAGAGGGTGGAGGCAGGAAGATAGGCCCTGAGATGGGACTGTGTTGCCTGAGGGCAGACCAGGCCAGGGTGAAGGGTGGCTGCAGCTGCTCACCAGTGCCTGTGGCGCTGCCCGACACCTTGAGCATCTGGGAGGCCATGAAGTTGACCTGCGTGTTGTACGTGGCCTGCACACTCCGGCGGATCCGCAGCATCTCCCGAATGGTGTCCTCATTGCCATGCCGTACCTCGAAGTCCTTCCATGTTTGCCAGAAGGCCCCAGTTGTCTGTGGAGGATGGGGGTGCCTGTGTAGGAGCTGGCCAGCTCAGCTGCAGCCTCCCCACTCTTGCCCACATTCCCTGGGCTTGTGCCTACCCGGGGGTCACAGATCTGGGAACAGAAGCTGTAGATGGCCCGGGCGCGGTCAATCTCCCCCAGTTTGCACTCCATGTCTGCAAACCGAAGGCACATCTCCCGGGCGTGCTCATCTGACAGCACCTGGATGATGCAGGGTCACCAGAAACAGTGTGAGATAGAAAGAGAGCTGCCGCAGGGGGTCCAAACACACTAGGCTGGTCCCTGAGCTTCCAGAATGATCCCTGCCAGCCCCCAGCACAGGCATGCTCAGATCTGTAGCCTGTAGGACCCTTCCCACTTTCTAAGGGACCTGCAGTCCCTGCTCTACCCCCCACCATGGTGGGCACCTCAATGGCTTTCTGGTAGATGCCACGGGTGTGGGTGACTCCATATATCTCCGCTGCCCGCTTGATGTAGATGTTGAACATGTCATACTGCTGTGCGGGCTCCACGGCCTGGGTGGCGCGCTCGTACACAGCCATGGCGTGCCGGGCCAGGCCCCACTCTTCCTCCAGCTGTGCGTACAGCAGGTACAGGGCTGTGGCAGGACACAAGGGGTCAGAGGACGGTGGCCTGGCCCTCCACCCCACTGCCCTCCACCGAGCCACCTGGCCCTCCTCACTCTTTGCATATTTGGGAGGGCAGCCATCCAACGCCTGCTCAAAGAGGTCCCGTGCTCGCTCTAGCTTGCGGCCCCCATAGCGGGCAATAAATTTGGTCAGATAGGTGCTCCAGATGTCAGACACATTGGGCCACTTGAATAGCGAGATGCCACGCTCGTATGCCTGCTCAAAGAGGAGAAGTCATGTGTGAGTCTGCAGGGCAAGACCTCCGGGTGCTGTCTGCCAGTACACCGCCCGTGTCTCCTTCAGGCTTGGTGAATGGCCTCTTCCCTGTCCACCCCTGCCTACAATAGTGGCACAGTCAGAAGGGTTTGTATGCTGCCTGTCTCCCTCAACAGAGGAGAGACCCCAAAGACAGGGCTGGATTAGGACTCACAAAGCCATGAGTAGGTGACATAATGGGTGCAAAAGGGGTGGATCCTCAGCTCTGAAGACATTGAAGCCCAAGCCAATGGGCAGGGCCTGTCATCCTGGCATGGGCAGCACGCGTGTATGTGGACAACCTTCCTATCCGTGTATGTGCAGTATCTCCATGTACACATGCACTCGTGTAACACCCTACACACTCAGACCTGTCACCCGAGCAGCAGAGCAGGGATAGCCCACACAACCCACACCAACACCTTCCCTCTACTTCTTGCATACACAGAAGCAGGACTCAGCACCTGGGATGGGCTAAACTGTGTCCCCTGAAATTCATGTTGAAGCCATAACCCCAGCTTCAGGCCAGAGAGAGGCTTCAGAAGGAACAACTCCAGCTGACACCTTGATCTCAGACTTCCAGCCTCCAGAACCATGAGACAGTAAGTTACTGTTGTGTGAGCCCATGGTACTTTGTTATAGCGGCCCAAGCAGACGAATATAGTGCCCAAAACAGTAGGGTAGGGCAGCACTGCCTAGGACCTCCTCCTCAGCCCTCCTCACCTTGAAGCTCTCCTCAAAGTACTTGTGCTCCTCCAGGAACATGGCATAGTTGATGACGATCTGAGGGGTAGCGATGCGCAGGTCCAGAATGCGGTCATACACAGCTTTGGTGGACTGTGGGGGCGGGAGCAGGTCAGAGCACACCCTGGGGCTGAGTTGGTGGCCCCACCACTCTCCCATAACTCGTTGGGTCCTGGTGACTCACCTGAAAGGTGCCAAGGCTCTCCTCCAGGTCAGCAAGCATGGACCACACCTTCAGTGACTTATACACGCGGTTCTGCACGGGCTCTGAGCCATCAAAGTATTCAGCGCGGCGGGCAGGCAGTGCCGTTGCCTTCTGCAGAAACATGCCAGAGGAGGGGAGAGCAGGAAGTGGGTCCCAGTCTGGGTCACACCCCCACAACCACTGCCTACAACCTTGGTGGTGTTTACCCGCAGCAGCCGTAAGGCCTGGTCGTAATTCTCATGCCGCAGCTCCAGCTCACCACACTCGCACCACACGCTTGCCAGGTCGTCCACCTGCTTGAAGCTCACCCTGGTGGCCTTCTCCAGGATGATACGGGCCTGCCAGGGTAGGCAGAGGTGAGGCTGAGACCCTGCCCACCACTCCCACACCAGGTCCTCTGAACAAGAATGTGTATGTACACATACACACACAAATGTACTCACATCATCCAGCTGTCCATTATCCTCATAAAACTTGGCAAATGCGACCCACAGTGTGTGGGGTTTGCCTGTAGCCTTGAAGGGGTCCACTGTCTGCACGGCTTCTGTGTACGTGTTGATGATCTGTGCAGGATGGACAGGGGACAGGCTGGGCAATGAGGACCACGTCAGGTAAGCATGGGGTGGGACTCTGAGGGGCAGGGCCACCACACACCTCCCGGGGGCGGCCCTGGTGCAGGGCCACACGCTTGTGCCACTCATGCACATGGTGCGGGTTCTGGCGCAGCAAGACGCTGTTGAGGAGCAGAGGCCGCCGGCTGATGAGCTGCTCAAAGCGGGCCAGGCGTAGCTCCAAGTCCACGTCGTCTGGGACCCATGGGGAGGGCCAGAGGGGTGGAGGTGAGGGCCTCGGTATACAGCCACTTCCATCTCCCAGCCCACTCTCCCCACCTGCCAGGACTGTCCCAGCAGCTCACCCTCCTCTTCCCGCCCCAGCTCAGAAGTGGTCTCCATCTTAGCTGCAATCATGCTCTCCTCGAACTGGGCATAGCTATCAAAGACCTGGGTGAAGTCCCGCACAGTCATCACGGTCCGGATGGCCTCCTCGTACATGTCCCGAGCCTGTGGAATACAGGATTAGAAACTTATCACAAACCTTAGAGAAAATTGCTGGAGCTGCAGCCAAAGCAACAGCCAACCAGGAAAACTCTTTAAATTCCCTTGCGTGAGTTATATTAGAAAATAGAATTGTGCTTGACTATATCCTAGCTGAGCAAGATGAGATTTGTAGTCTTAATACCTCTTGTTGTACTTGGATAAAACACCTCTGGTAAAACAGAGACGGAATTAGATAAAATCTGGACACAAGTCAAATGATTAAATACAGTGCCCACTAATATCTCATGGTTCTCTAATATCTTAGTTGATTGCCCTCAGGTATTAACTCCTACTTCAGATCTATTCTTCAATTTGAATTTAACCTTTTATCATAGAAATTTTTTTTTAATTATTTGTATTTATTTACTCATTTTAGAGAAGAGAGACAGAGAGAGTGAGAGAGAGAGAGAGAGAGAGAGAGAAGGGGGGAGGAGCAGGAAGCATCAACTCCCATATGTGCCTTGACCAGGCAAGCCCAGGGTTTTGAACCAGTGACCTCAGCATTTCCAGGTCGACGCTTTATCCACTGCGCCACCACAGGTCAGGCTATCATAGAAATTTTTGTTGTTATAAACTTAGATCTGCAGAGCGCAATCTTTTAAAGATGTTACTCTGATAATGGTGGCTCCACATTCTGAAATGTTGAAGGCCTTTGAAACTTCATATAAGAAGCCTCAAGAAACTATGAAAGGGACCTTGCCAGTTAGCTCAGTCAGTTAAAGCGTCGTCCCAAAACAACAAGGTTACAGGTTCAATCCCTTGTCAGGACACACATGGGAAGCAACCAATGAATGCACAACAGAGCAGAACAACAAATGAATGTTTCCCTTATCCCTCTTCTCTCCCCCTTTCTCTGTATCTCTTTAAAAAAAAATCAATAAAAAAATTAAGCCTGACCAGGTGGTGGCGCAGTGGATAGAGTGTCGGACTGGGATGCAGAGGACCCAGGTTCGAGACCCCGAGGTCACCAGCTTGAGCTCAGGCTCATCTGGCTTGAGCAAAAGCTCACCAGCTTGGACCCAAGGTCACTGGCTCCAGCAAGGGGTTACTCGGTCTGCTGAAGGCCCGCAGTCGGGGCACATATGAGAAAGCAATCAGTGAACAACTAATGTGTCGCAATGTGCAACGAAAAACTAATGATTGATGCTTCTCATCTCTCTCCGTTCCTGTCTGTCTGTCCCTGTCCATCCCTCTCTCTGACTCACTGTCTCTGTAAAAAAAAAAAAAAAGCCCTGGCTGGATAGCTCGGTTGGTTGGAGCATCATCTGGAAGCACAGAGGTTCCCAGTTTGATCTCCAGTCAGGGCCCATACAGGAAGTTCAATATTCCTGTTTCTCTCTTCCTGCCTTTTTCAAACAAACAAACAAACAAACAAACAACCAAAAAAAACCCCCAAACTACAAAAGATGTTTGCCTGTAAAGGAATATGGTGGTAAAGCTTTACTCTGTTTTGACACTCTTGTTCAAATGTGGCCTAAGGGTCTTAAAAAAATAATTTCCTGCCTCTGTGGGATATGACATACCAGCAATAAGCCTTCCCAGTGATGAGGGACTGACAATGGTAAGACATACTGAAAATGAACCTTGCCAGTTATGGACGACCAAAGGTGCTTTTAATAACTGATCAGTATTGCTTTCCAGTAAGTGATCAGCAATTCTTTCAAGGAAAGATCTCAATCAAAAGGGCGGGGAGGGGGATATTAAAAATAACATAAACAGAGCCAATTTAAAATGGAGTTGGAGCTGCCACCCAGAGGGACTGTCATGCACATCTTACTCTTCAAACCCCGGGATAGTTAAGACAAGAAAAAATAACCTCTGGACTGAGCCTAAAGCAACTTGTTTCCTAAACAACTGTTTGCAAAAATAAGAGAGCAGATATGACTACTAGACTGAAAATTTAAAACATTCTTTAGAATCAGCATCACTATGTTAGCTTATCTACACCTATAGATATTCCTTTCTTTTAGTAACATAGTTGTTTCTCTTCCTTTTCTCATAAGTACCACTTTCCTTCAGTGCTTCCCAAATAGCTATTCTTTTGGATCTCAAATATATGCTGCTGCCTGCTCGGCACTTGACTCGCTACAGATAAGGGCATGACTGTCACTCTCAATTTTTCAAATGAAGACACCCAGGCTTAGCGGGTCCAGGGCAACACAGCCATGGAGAACTCAGGTCTGGCTGACCCAAAGGTGAGATACTTGCCAGCAGGACTTCAGCAAGGTAAACGCACGTGTGTACATGCTGGCACATCTGTTTCCTGCTCACACATGTAACAAGATGTGTTCTAAGTACTGTGCATTGGTGGGAGACCCTACCCCTTACCCAGTGTCCCTGCGCACCTTCTCAAAGTGGCCGCTGCGGATGTAGTAGTCAGCCAGTGAGCACCAGAGCTTGCCCAGCTGGTCGGTGAAGCGGGTAAGGCCCCCTCGGATGATGGCGTCCACGTTGAGTGACTGCACCTTGTCTGGGTTTTGGGAGATGAGGTCACAGAGCTCGTGCCACAGCTGCGAGGCCCAGGAAGGAATCTCAGCCCTAGTCTCTAAGAAGATAAGCCTGCCCCACCAGCCGGTTTCCCCATGGCCCACCTGATAGTTGGACTTGCCAGCCTTAGACACGAAGCGCTCATCATTTACCACAGTTGCCAGGCGCTGTGCAGCCTCATCCAGCCGGTCGCTAGACTTGAGGTATTCGATGTACTCCTCTGCGCTCTCAGGGCTCAGCTGAGCACCAGCCCACCATTCCGGCAGTCAGTGGAGCCACAGGGCCACACTGCTCTGCCCCTCACCCCACTTGGCAGCTCTGGGCCACCTGTCAGCCTACCACCACTGTCTTGGCCAAGAGCCAGCCTTAGCCACACCTGTCTAGCTTAGGCCCTACTGGTCCAACCTCAGCCTCATGGGTCCATTCTTGGTCCCACTGATCCAGTCTGAACCACACCGGTCTAGCCTTAGTCCTTGCTAGTCCAGCCTAGGCTCCATGGGCCCATCCTTGGTCCAATTGAGCCAGCCTCAGCCCCATGGGCCCAGCCTGGGCTCCATGGATACATCCTTGGACCCACCAGTCTACCCTGGGTCTCACTGGTTTAGCCTCAGTCCTGACTGCTTCAGACTAGGCACCAGGGGTCTAATACCAGCCCTGACTTAGACATGAATGGTCCAACCTACAGAGGCCAGGCCATGATTTCATCACAAACCCCTATCCAAACAGCACTGTGCTAAGGGTTTCACAATGTATACCAGAAATTTTAAGTTTGAGAAAACTATGTAACAACCCCACCCTATTTGCACCTTGACTCTCCACCCTACCTCTTATACATTCCCATAGCTGTATGCCTTCCACAGCTTTACCACATGGTCAGCTCATATGCATCTGTTTACCCAGTTAGAGTAAAAGCTCCCTACAGGCAGGGACTGTCTTAGTTATACTACCCCAAACTATTTAAAGAATAAACAGATAAAATGCAAACAAAAGCCTGCCTGTCTCAAGGAGTCTTTCTCCCATATCCCACCTGTTAGGTAACATCCTGCATGACACTAGTGTCCCAATGAGCCAGTAGAAACTCTTGACTTGGGGGACTGGACCACCTGCCTGAGCCTGACCGCCCTCACCCACCATGGGCTTACCTTGAGGAAGCGCCGGTAGCCACGCACTGCTGTCTCAGGCAAAGGGTGTGAGCGCAGGAAGCGCAAGTACAGAGGCCAAATACGAGAGTGCTGTGTGATGGGCAGTGCCCGGAGGGCACGGTCGAATGTTCGGCGGGTGTGAGTGACACGGCCCTGGTCCATCAAGAACTGGCAATAATCTAGCCACAGACGTGGCATCTGGAGGCAGGAAGAGAGGCAGGGTCTGAGTTGCTGGCACCACAGCATGGCAGCAAAGATACCAGATGGCCTACAGCCAAGCCAAAATGCACCAGGACCCAGCACCCCATCCCTCTATCCCTGGGATTAAGTCTAGCTCAACCTCAAGTGCATAGAGGCAACAGTACTCCAACCCTCCAGCTTCGTCCACCTTCCAACTCGTCCCTTGGTCCAAATCTCCCCACCCCCAACCTTGTGCATGAACACAAAGGCCCTCTCATGGCAGTTGTTGACATCTTCATAGGCAGGATCGGTCACACAGCGATGCTTCACCTGTGCCCGGCGTGCCTTTAGGTAGCGATACCACAGTTTGTAGCTGGAGAATTAGAGGAAGAGGCAGACATTGATTGGTCAGCTTTATGGAGCCCACAATCCTTTGCATTACCTCATGAGGCAACTGCTGGAAGAAGGGGCCTGGGAGGGGTGACAAAGATCAGCAATGGGGGGATAGGCTGGGATATCAGGGAGGGTGTGCTGACCCATCAGAGGATGTATACTCAGTGATGGAACATAGAATAACCACCTAGGACCTACTGACCAGTTCCATTCTGACCTGGACAGTTGTGGTTGTGGTTGGATTGGGGTTGGAGCTGGGGACTGGAAACTAGGGTTGGAGCTGGGGCTAGGTTGGAGCTGGGGTTGGGGATGGGGACAGTGACTGGGGCTGGGGCTAGGTTGGAGCTGGGGTTGGGGTTGGGGACAGTGACTGGGGCTGGGGCCAGAGACTGGAGCTGGGGCTAGGTTGGAGCTGGGGTTGGGGTTGGGGACAGTGACTGGGGCTAGGGCCAGAGACTGGGGCTGGAGCTAGGTTGCAGCTGGGGTTGGGGCTGGGACAGGTAGGGCAGCTGAAGGTGTTCCCACCTGCAGGGCAGCAGCTTCAGTGCTCGCTCATACAGCTGATTGAGCCTGGGCTTCGGGGCCCCCTGTTTGAACTCAATGTAGCGGAGCCAGCATTTGACCGAGAACTGGTTCCGCATAATTTCCTCCTCATAGGGGAGGTCTTCTTCATCCTGTGGAGCCAGGTAATAGGGAAAAGGAAAATCTACCCTCAGAGTCTGAGCACAGCACCACCCACTCCGAACTCCAGACCTTTACCCAGATCCCAGGGCCCACCCACAGAGCCAGGTCACCAGGTGCTCAGATAACAGGACTCTGGTCCAGATTTAAACCTCGGAATTCTACTGCCCACAATCTGACCCAGATCATCAGACTCCTTAGTCATAGAGTTCTAGGCCAGACATAAGACTGTCACTCAGACATCACTCATTTGGTCTTCCAAATCAAGCTACCCACTCTCTGGCCCAGATCACCAGACTCCTTAGGCTCTCTGGTCCAACACCAGCACTCTGCCCTGGACAACAACCCTTATCTCCTCACAACATGCCTTTTTCTAAACACCAGGTCTAGTTTAACTGTGCCCCAGAACTTGGAAGCTAGATCTTTATCTCATAAAGACAGGTATGGATTAGACACGAAGACTTTAGCTCTGAACGATGAGGAACTGAGTGAAGACATAAAGTAAACTAAATCACATATTAGGCCACAAAACAGCCTCAATAACTTCAAAAAGACTGAAATCATATCTAGCATCTTTTCTGACTATAATTTCTACAACAGAAATCAGCTACAGGAAAACACACAAATATGTGGAGACTAAACAATGTGTTACTAAACAATAAATGGATCAAAGAGGAAATCAACAAGTTTGAGACAAATGAAAATAAAAACATAAGTTTTCAGTTTATGGGATGCAGCAAAAACAGTTATAACAGGGAAGTTCATAGCTATACAGGCCTATATCACAAAATAAGAAAAGTCCCAAATAAACAATTTCTAACTTTACACCTAAAAAAAACTAGAAAAAGAACAAACCCCAAAGTAAGCATTAGGAAATAAGATCAGAGCAAAAATAAATAGAGATTAAACAAACTAGACAATCTATGAGAAATAGATTTCTTTTTTTTTTTTTTTTTTTTTTGCAACAGAGACAGAGAGACAGAGAGGGGGACAGATAGGGACAGACGGAAAGGGAGAGATGAGAAGCATCAGTTCTTCATTGCAGCTCCTTAGTTGTTCATTGATTGCTCTCTCATATGTGCCTTGACCCGGGGCTACAGCAGACTGAGTGAACCCTTGCTCAAACCAGCCACTTCTGGGCTCAAGCCAGTGACCTTGGGTTCAAGCCAGCAACCTTTGGGCTCAAGCCAGTGACCATGGGGTCATGTCTATGATCCCATGCTCAAGCCAGCTTGGGTTTCGAACCTGGGTCCTCTGCATCCCAGTCCGATGCTCTATCCACTGCACCACCACCTAATCAGGCAGAAATAGATAAACTTCTAAAAGCATATAATGTGGCCCTGGCCGGTTGGCTCAGTGGTAGAGCGTCGGCCTGGCGTGCAGAAGTCCCGGGTTCGATTCCCGGCCAGGGCACACAGGAGAAGCGCCCATCTGCTTCTCCATCCCTCCCCCTCTCCTTCCTCTCTGTCTCTCTCTTCCCCTCCCGCAGCCAAGGCTCCATTGGAGCAAAGATGGCCCGGGCGCTGGGGATGGCTCCTTGGCCTCTGCCCCAGGCACTGGAGTGGCTCTGGTCGCAAAAGAGCGACGCCCCGGAGGGGCAGAGCATCGCCCCCTGGTGGGCAGAGCGTCGCCCCCTGGTGGGCGTGCTGAGTGGATCCCGGTCGGGCGCATGCGGGAGTCTGTCTGACTGTCTCTCCCCGTTTCCAGCTTCAGAAAAATACAAAAAAATTAAAAATAAATAAATAAATAAATAAAAGCATATAACGTACCAATACTGATCCAGAAAGAGATAGAAAATCTAAACAGATCAATTACTAATAATGAAATTGAAGCAGTAATCAAAATACTCCCAACAACCTGACCAGGTGGTGGTGCAGTGGAGAGAGCGTCGGACTGGGATGCAGAAGACCCAGGTTCAAGACCCCGAGGTCGCCAGCTTGAGCATAGGCTCATCTGGTTTGAGCAAAAATTCACCAGCTTGGACCCAAGGTCGCTGGCTCAAGCAAGGGGTTACTTGGTCTGCTGAAGGCCCATGGTCAAGGCACATATAAGAAAGCAATCAACGAAAAACTAATGATTGAGGCTTCTCATCTCTCCGTTCCTGTCTGTCTGTCCCTGTCTATCCCTAACTCTGACTTTCTCTCTGTCTCTGTAAAAAAATAAAATTAAATTAAAATTAAAAAAAAATACTCCCAACAAATAAAGTGCCCAGTGGAATGACTTTACAGGTGAATTCTACAAAATATTTTAAAGAAGAATTGATATCTATTCTAAAAAAATTAAAGAGAAAGGAGCAGTTGCAAACCCATTCTACAAAGCCAGCATTACTCTGATACCAAAACCAGACAAAGTGCAGTAAGAAAAAGTTGCAGACCAATAACCTTGATGAACACAGATGCAAAATACTCAACAAAATATTGGCAAACCAGTTTCAACAATACATTAAAAGGAATATACACCATTACTAAGTAAGATTCATCCCAGGGACGCAAAGATGGTTCAACATCCATAAAGCAATGTGATACATCACATTAACAAAATAAAAGATAAAAATCACATGATAATCTCAAAAAATGCAGAAAAAGCATTTGACAAAATTCAACATCCCTTTATGATAAAAACTCTCAACAAGTGGGTATAAAAGGAACATACATCAACACATAAAGGCCAAATATGACAAACCCACAGCTAATACCATACTTAATGGTGAAAACTTGAAAGCTTTTCCTCTTGAGTCAGGAACAAGACAAGGATGTCCACTACCACCCTTCTATTTAACATAATATTGGAAGTCCTAGCCATAGCAATCAGACAAATAAGAATAAATAAAAGGCATCCAAATAGGAAAGAAGTAAAACTCTCAATGTTTACAGTTGATATAATACTATACATAGAAAAGACTCCACCAAAGAACTATTAGAATGAATAAATGAATTCAGAAAACTTGCAGGAGGCAAAATCAATATACAGAAAATATATTGTGTTTTTATACACCAATAACAAATGATCGTAAGGAGAAATTAAGAAAACAATTCTACCTGACCAGGTGGTAGTGCAATGGATAGAGCATCGTCCTGGGACGCTGAGGACCCAGGCTTGAAACCCCAAGGTCTCTGGCTTTGCACAGGCTCATCTGGCTTGAGCGTGGGATCATCAACATGATCCCATAGTTGCTGGCTTAAGCTCAAGTTCACTGAGGGGTTATGGCTCGGGTGGAGCCCCTCCCGGGTCAAGACACATATGAGAAGCAATCAATGAACAACTAAAGTGCCACAACTACAAGTTGATGCTTCTCAACTCTCTCCCTTCCCTTCTGTCTCTTGAGCTTGCGCGCGCGGGTGCACACACACACACACACACACACACACAAATCCCAGTTACAACTGCATCAAAAAGAATAAAATACCTAGGAATAAATTTAACCAATGAGCCATGGCTGGATAGCTCAGTTGGTTGGAGCATCAACCTGAAGCACAGAGGTTGCCAGTTTGATCTCCAGTCAGGGCCCATACAGGAACAGATTAATGTTCCTGCCTCTTTCTTTCTCACTCTCTTTCTCTCTTTAAAAAAGTCAATAAAAAATATTTTTAAAAATTTAACCAAGAAGGTGAAAGACTTGTACTCTGAAAACTTTAGGACACTGAAGAAAATACAAATATATGGAAGGATATAGGATGCTCATGATTTGGAAGGGTTAATATTGTTAAAATGTCCTAACTACTTAAAGCAATATACAGATTCAGAGAAATACCTGTTAAAATACCAATGGTATTCTTCTCAAAACTAGAACAATCAATCCTAAAATTTATATGGAACAACAAAAGACCCCAAATAGCCAAAGAAACCCTGAAAGAGAACAAAGTGGGAAGTGTCACACTCCCTGATTTGAAACAAAGCTACAATAATCAAAAACAGTATGGTACTGATATAAAAGCAGATATACAGATCAATGGAATAAAATAGAGAGCCCAGAAGTAAGTCCTCACTTATATGGTCAATTCATCTATGGCAGTGGTAGTCAACCTGGTCCCTACCGCCTACTAGTGGGCGTTCCAGCTTTCATGGTGGGCAGTAGCAGAGCAACCAAAGTATAAATAAAAAGATAGATTTAACATAGTAAGTTGTTTTATAAAGATTTATTCTGACAAACTTAGCAAAAATATGACATAAAGTACTTGGTAAGTAATTATTATTATATGCTTTAACTTGCTGTAACTCTGCTTTATAAATTTTATAAAGTAGTTACTTCCCTACTTTATAAATCACCATTACTATGGAACCAGTGGGCAGTTAGGAAATTTTACTATTATCAGAGATACAAAAGTGGGCGGTAGGTATAAAAAGGTTGACTACCCCGATCTATGGGGAAATAGGCACAGATGTACAATGGGGCAGACAGTCCCTTCAAAAACTGGTGCTGGAGCCTGACCAGGTGGTGGCGCAGTGGACAGAGCATCGGACTGGGATACGGAAGGACCCAGGTTCGAGACCCCGAGGTCGCCAGCTTGAGCACGGGCTCATCTGGCTTGAGCAAAAAGCTCACCAGCTTGGACCCAAGGTCGCTGGCTCCAGCAAGGGGTTACTCGGTCTGCTGAAGGCCCGCGGTCAAGGCACATATGAGAAAGCAATCAATGAACAACTAAGAAGTCGTAACGCGCAACAGAAAAACTAATGATTGATGCTTCTCATCTCTCTCTCCGTTCCCGTCTGTCTGTCCCTGTCTATCTCTGCCTATGTTAAAAAAAATAAAAAAACAAAACACAAAAAAAACTGGTGCCGGGAAAACTGGACAGATACATGCAAAAAAGTGAAGCTAGATGACTTTCTCACACCATAATCAAAAATAAACTCAAGATGGATTAAACCCTTAAATGTAAGACATGAAACCATAAGACTCCTAGAAGAACACATAGGCAGTAAACTGTTTGACATCAGTCTTAACAATACCTTTTTGGATATATCTCTTCAGGTAAGGATACAACAACAAAAATAAATGGAACTACATCCAATTGCAAAGCTTTTGCACAGTGAAGAAAACCAACAACAAAACAAAAAGACAACCTACTAAATGGGAGAAGATATTTGCAGATGATACATTTAATAATGCATTAACATCCAATATATATAAGGAACACAGACAACTTAATACCAAAAGAACAAAAAAACAACAAAAAAAAAAACAGCCCCTGGCTGGGGGCTCAGTGGATAGAGCATTGGCCCAGCTTATGGATGTCCTGGGTTTGATTCCTGGTCAGGGTACACAGGAGAAGCAAGCAGCTGTTTCTCTCAACATCCCTCTACCCCTTCTTTTCCTCCACAGGCAATGGCTCCATTGACAGCATGACCCCAGACTCTGAGGACAGTTAGGTTGGTCTGAGCCATCAGCCTCAGGCACTAAAAATAGCTCAATACTTGAGCATCAGCCCCAGATGAGGTTGCCAGGTGAATCCCGGTTGGGGCGCATGTGGGAGTCTGCTATCTCCTTCCTTTCACCTTTAAAAAATCCAATTAAAAATGTGCAGAATAGACATTGCTTTCTTTCTTTTTTTATTTTTATTTTTTGAGAGAGACAGATAGAAGGGAGAGAGATAAGAAGCATCAACTCATAGTTGCAGCACCTTAGTTGTTCATTGATTGCTTTCTCATATATGCCTTGACTAGGGGGGCTCCAGCTGATCCCATGCTCAAGCTGTGATCTCTGGTTCCGAACCTGGGAACTCAGCATCCCAGGTCAATGCTCTATCCACTGTGCCACCACCTGACCAGGCTGAGTAGATATTTCTTCAAAGAGGACATACAGATGGCTAACAAACATGAAAAGATGCTCAATATTACTATCAGGGAAATGAAAATCAAAACCACAATGAGACATCAACTCACTCTGTCAGAATGACTATCATCAAAATATCAACAAATAACAAGTGCTGGTAAGTATGTGGAGAAAAGGGAAGCCTCTCTCACTGCTGGTGGGATTGTAAATTGGTACAGCCAATGTGGAAAACAGTATGGAGGTTCTTCAAGAAATTAAAAATAAAACTACCTTATGACCACATCTGGGTATTTATTTGAAGAAAACAAATTTGAGGCCCTGGCTGGGTGGTCTAGTAGGGAAAGCCTCCTCCTGGTACAGAGGTCATGGGTTTGATCCCCAGCCAGGGCACCTATGAGAAGCGATCAATAAGCGCATAACTAAATGGAACAACTACGTGGAACAAGTTGATGCTTTGCTCTCTTTCTCTCCATCCATGGAAAAATTAAAAACAAACACAAAAATCTGAAAAAGACATATGCACCTGTACATTCACTGCAGCATTATTTACAACACCCAAGATATGAAAACAACTTAGGTGTTAATTGATAGATGAATGAATAAAGAAGATGTGGTACATACCGTATTTCCCCATGTATAAGACACTCCCATATAAAAGACGCACCTTAATTTTGGGGCCCAAAATTTGAAAAAAAATGTATTACCTAAAGTTACTGAGCTCAAGTTTTATTCATCATAAAATTCATACAAGCACGAAAAAGTGGGAAATGCAAGTAAAAAAAATCTACAACTACTGTATAAGATGCACCCAGTTTTTAGACCCCAAATTTTCCCCAAAAAAGTGCATCTTATACATGGGGAAATACGGTACATATACAGTTGAATATCATTCATCAATAAAAGAGAATGAAATCTTACCATTTGTGACAACATGGATGAAGAGGGTATTATGTTAAGTGCAATAAGTCAGACAGAGAAAGACAAATACTGTATGATCTCATTTATGTGTGGAATCTAAAAAACAAAATAAATGAATAAACAAAACAGAAAAAAAACCATAGATACAGAGAACACATTGATGGTTCAAAAAGATGGGTCAAAAAGAAGAAAAAATATCCCCAAAACAAGGGGGGAAAAAGTAAATAAAATGGAGTCACTATAGTCAAGCTGCTAAATTAATAAAATCAAGTAGGTTAAGACAGAAGAAAACTATTCTTTTAACTATTCTGGGAACTTGACCTTTTGAACTTTTCAGTGCTGTGTCATTACCTGGATATGTAGCGCTCACAAAAATTAGAGGATATTTAAAAATGAATATGAAGCGATAAAACATCAGTTTCTTGAGTATCAATATCTGGACACACAGATAACCAACCCTCTTACTACTTAGTATCCAGACCACCTGACATGACCAGACCTCCTGCTGCTAGTACTCATCTTCTAGAGACCACTAACATCTGACTGGTAACTGTCCTGGACCAATTTTGTCAAGTCTTTGATTCTTCAGGATCCCACTGGCCATCGCCAGGCTTCTCCAAAGCCAGACACCAAGACTTTATCCCATAAACTGTAATGCTCAGGACCGTTACCCAGAACCCAAGCCTTTACCGCAGAAACCAGAGCCCTAGCCTTGTCACCCACCATGCCTGATCCCCTGGGAATCCAGGCCCTATGTCTTCACGCGGGCCACCCCCAGCTCCGCAGCGGACTCACAAAGACAAGGTCCGGCCGGTCCTGCCGCGAAAGTCGCGCCATGATCACCATCTTCCTAGCTCTCCAGCACGCAAGAGTCGCGTTATAATGACGTCTCAATTTGAAGATCGTCCCCGTGTCGTGTGTCCCCCACCACCACCCCCCGCTCCTCGAGCCAGACTCATTGCCTATTGGCTGACGACTTCCCTAAAGTGCAGTCCGGGTTTGACTTTCACTTAGACTCCGCCAGCGACCGGAAGCCGAGAGTGGGAGCCCGAAGATGATGTCATCCAGGAGCTCCTAGGCTAATCAGCTTCAGTGGTCGAGCCCGTGAAGTCCCAATGAGCTCAAGTCTTTTTGGAGGCTTGGCTTTGGACGGAATCAGCTTTGTAGCCTCGGAGAAGCGAAATGGGAGTGAAGTTGGAGGTGTTTCGGGTCAGTGGGCTCAGAACAGGGCGGCGGGGCCGTCATTCTTGATCTGAGGAGGAGGCTCTGAATAGGGGGAATTCCACTCGTTCTGGGGAGAAAGATCCTGAGATTTGGGAAGGCCCCTTAGGGTTGGAAACCCAGAAGGGGGGACGCCAGGTTAGAGGGGCTCTAGTAGAGAAACGGCCTCTAAGAGGGGTGACCTAAGGAAGAAGGCTCCAGACTCTGGGGGGAGCTCTTGGCTCAGGGTGGGTGAGTGTGTCTCTGATAGGGAGACTCCTAGACGAGTAGACTCTGAGGACTGAGGGGTTTAGAGTGCTCCTGGGATCTGACTTTGGGAGCGAGGGCAATGAGGTCTCAAAAAGGTGCCTATAATTGTGGTAGTAGTTCTTGTGCTCTTGGGGTCAGCGTGTATGTATTTGTGTCCTTCTTTGAGAGGGAGTCTCCCAGACTCAGGGAGCTTTCAGCAATAAGGTCTCCTGGATTATGGAGGCCAGACTGCCATAATCATGGGATTCTTAGGGAGCCCTGAGGCAGCGCTCCTTAGCTGTGCTAGGGGATGGTCTTCCAGGTTCTGAGCGAGCTCTGCTCATCCCCTTCCCCTCCCCCCCTTCCAGATGACACTCTACCTCACCTTCCCTGTGGCCATGTTCTGGATTGCCAATCAGGCCGAGTGGTTTGAGGACTCTGTCATACAGCGCAAGGTGGGCACAGGGAGACTGTTCATGGGTTCATTGCAGGGGTTGGGGGAGGGCATGGGGCACCAATGTATGCCTTCTCTGAGCTGACCTGCCTTAGGTCTAGGGCTCTGGAGGCTTCTGGTTTATCTGTGGCTTTATCCCCACAGAGGGAGCTGTGGCCACCTGAGAAGGAGGACCAGGTAAGTGACATACTCTTCCTCCCACCAGAGGGGGAGAGGGGCATAGGTTCCTGGATCCATGATGGCTTTTTTTCCCATTCTTTTTCCAAGTGAGAGGAGGGGAGATAGGGGGACAGACTCCCACGTGTGCCCTGAACAGGATCCACTGGCAACCCCAACTGGGGCCAGTGCTCTGCCCATCTGGGTCCATGCTGCAACCGAGCTATTTTTAGCACCTTAGATGAAACCAATGGATCCATGGCTGCAGGAGGAGAGGGCGGGTGGAGAAGCAGATGGTCACTTCTCCTGTGTGCTCTGTCCAGGAATTGAACCCAGGACATCCACGTGCCAGGCCGACACTCTACCACTAAGCCAACTGGCCAGGGCAATGGTTTTGAGCAAAAATGTTACCCTTGTTTGTGAGCAGGGAACTGAGAGAAGAGGGGTATGTGGTTTTTTTTATTGTCCTCTTTCTGAACAAAGAAGCTGATCCCACTTGGACCCTGCTGTAATTGACATAGGGCTTCCAGTGTAGACACTGAATTCTGAACCCGTTATCTGGGGGCATAGGAGTCAGGGTGGTGGGAGAGAGGCACAGGCTCTGAGGTATGTCCCACCCCTTCCCACCATCAGCGCCAAGAGCTAGAAGAATTCAAAGAGAGGATACGGAAACAGCGGGAGGAAAAGCTTCTTCGTGCTGCCCAGCAGAGCTCCTGAGATCCCCAAGTGCCTGAAACAACACACACCCAGTTCTTTGTTTCTCATGGGAGTATTTTATTGTCTGCTTTTGGGGGTCACAAGTGGAGCACACGATGGCTTAGGCCCTCAGGGGGCTTGTGTCTGGGGCTGGGGGCTGCTGTTCCGACGGAAGGTGAGAGCAGATGGGTCCTGAGGGGTCAGAAGGGGTTGGGAGCTGAGGGTCCCAGCTCGTTTCTGCACTCCATCCTGTGGATGAAGAGGGATCAGCCAAAGGGAGAGACCAAGGGCAGCACCGGCCCAAGGTGACAAACAATGGAAGGAGGGAGGGTACAGGTGGGAACTGTTGTCCCACCTTCCACCATCTGCCCCCACTATCTTCTATATACCTTACTCAACACTTAGGGTGGTATTTGGGTGTGAGGTGGGGGGGGTGTCTTGGGAATCCCACTGAGGTCTTGATCAGAACCCAAGCTAGGAGACATTACTTGTGAAATAGACACACATGAGTGTATGAACTTGTGTTCCCTCCTCCCCGTGGGTGTCTTACTAGGAGGAGGGTTTATTCTCTCAACCCTCCCTGAAGTCCTCAGTCATGGGGGGCAAGAGCCATGAGTTCCAACCATGGCTCTGACATTAACATATCCTCTGTATGACTTTGTGGCCCCCTTGGCCTTATCTGAGCTTTTATTCTCCTTTCTGAAGTCAGGTATTGGGTTGGCTAGGGCCTTATAACAGGGCAGATACTCCTATCAGGCACTCATCCCCAGGGTGCACATGATGGATAGAGGTGGGGCTGGGGCCTCATTCACTTCTGGCTGGGGATGGTAGGCAGGGCTAGGGGAATCAGCATGGCTGGTCTTCCTCAACCCCAGCAGAACATCACCTACCTTGGGGCCTACAGGCTGGAAGCCAGGCAGGGCACTGACTGTCACACGCTGGTCATCCATGCGGCGACCTTGGGTGCTGGCCAGCATGTCCATAAAACTGTCCATCTCTAGCACAGGGCCACTCTCTGCATGAAGCAGAAACGGGGACAAACATACACCGATGCCAGGGGACACAGCCCAGCTGGGGCCCCCAGCCCACACCTTCCTCCCTACTCAAGTTCTCCAGAAAGCACATTCATCTCCCCCCTCCATCCCTTGCCACTAGATCCACAGCATTTTTGTCCCCAGTTGCCTGCTCACTCTCAGGCAGCTTCTTACATACAGACTCCACCAGATGGTCACGCATCCTATACCTGTATGCCCTGCCCCATTCATGCTCCCAGACAGCATACCCACCCAGCACACCCCACTGCCCACTCTCACGGTTCTTGGAGGTGGTGCCTGGTCCTGCCTGCAGTGAGCAGCGCTGCTCTTCCATTCGGTCGCCCTGCACATGGCTCAGCAGGTTGAAGAAGCCCTCTTGGTCTGGGGAGCCCGCCTGGGAGACAAACACCTGGTCCAGCTGGCCCCACAGTAGGGGGACCCCTCACTAGCGCCCACCATGACTCCAGGGTCTGCCATCCCCTCCTCAGCTCTCACCATGGTCCCCGCTGATGCGCTGCTCTGCAGAGCTGCTGTGAATGAGACACAAGTCTCCTTCCCAATCCCAGCCCCCAAGGTCCGGCCAGCAGTACTACTGCACGTGGTGCTGCCTCGAGGGAGATGCTGCTGGCAGCGAATTGTCCTAGATTGGGGCCTGACTATAAGACACCAGCCAGGGAAACATACCAAGGACTACCCCAAAATCCCAGCATCCTGCTTGCTCACTGGGGCCATCCCTGAGAGCATTGGCCTTTGCCCTGTGCCTGGGTTAGGCACTGGACCCTCATGCCCACTAGCACTTCCTTGGGCAGCAAACTGGGTCAGGGTCCCAGGAGACTCAATCACTAATTAGGTGCCCTACAAACTAGTCTTGTCATTCACTGCTCTTGAGTTGGGGTTGTGTGGGGGTGAGATCTGCTTACCTTGACACAGGGAGCTGAACCCCCATCCACCTCTTCATGGTCCATCTTTGTTCCTGCTCCCTGGGACCCGTCCACTTCTCTGTTGGCCTCTGGCCCAGCTCTGTGCCAGAGAAGGCTTTTTAAAAGACTGACGTGGATACCCAGCCCCAAATCCCCAGCTCACACCCCATCTGCTCCCACCCAAGCTTAAGCTCCATAAAGATGATCCAGATAATTGTTTTTGTTGTGCAATGCTGATGCTGCAGTGGGGGTAGGAAACCAAGTGACCTGGGTTGGGACCTTTCTGACCTAGCAGGACTCACTGTGTCCCAAGAATTCTTAGGTGAGGTGCAGCAGCAGGCCAGAGCAGTGTCCCCAATAGTGGGGAGTGGGGGCTGGCTGGGCCTCACTGGGAAAGGACAGGCCAACAGGGCAGCTTGGGTGGGGTCTGCAGCCCAGCGGTGGGAAGCAGTGTAGGTGGTCTCACCCTGGCAGTTGCCATCTGCAGGTGGTAGGGGAAGTTGGACTTGAAGACTACTGAGGCATCACCAGTTGGCCTAGCTCCATCTCTGTCTTCTGACAACCTCTACCCTTACTCACTGTCCCTGGGCCTCCCATAGGCCCCAAGGCAAGGTCTGGGATCTCTTGTCTCCCCAACACCAATGCAAAGTTCAGCTCTCTGATTTGTACCCCGCCTGGGGACAAGAAGCTATATTCTTGGGGAGGAAGGCAAGTAGAAGAGACCTACCCCTATCCCCAACCCCTAGCAGCTATAGGAGATGATGACTCTGGAAGGATCCCACTCATACCCTGTCCTTTCTCAAGATGTTTTTCTGGGAACCAGTTAAAGTTTTTTTCCTGGAATAAATGGGCTACGTTGTCACCACCCCGGCCTGAGTGCAAAGATTGGTCTTCCTCCCTGAGCAGTCCTTCCTTACCCAGGATCCATGGTCACACCTTCATAGCCCCAAATCCTTGATGCCATTGCAATGCCCTGCTCTGCCACGGATGTATTCATCTCCTGGGGCTGCCTTAATGTGCCACAAACTGGGTAGCTTAGAACAACAGACATTTATCGTCATATAGGCTGGAGGCCAGAAGTTTGAAATCACATTGGCAGGACTGCGCTCCTGATATTTGTTGGGAAAGATCCTTCCTTGCATCTCTCAGCTTCTAATGCTTGCCAGTTGATGTTGGTGTTCCTTGGCTTGTAGCTACAGTACTCTAATCTCAGCTTCTGTCATCACATGTGTCTTTATCTTCACATGGCTATCATAAAGACAGGGACACCAGTCATATTGTATTAGGGACCCGGTCTATGAGGGGGGGCATACCACCCTGAATGCGCCTGATCTCGTCTCGTCTGCATTAGGGACCCACCTTAATGCAGTATGACCTCATCTTAACTCGTCTACATTGATCCTATTTCCAAATAAGGTCACATTCTCACATCCTGGGGATTGGGATTTCAACATACATAATTTGGGGAGTGGGGGACAGGAGCCCATTCAACCCATACCAGCTGAAAAGTCTGGTCACCAGTATCAACTATAGTGTGGGGTGGCAGGCCCTAGAGACTCTCACCCCCAGGAGGCAGACTAAGGTAGAGGTGATATCCTAGCTCCCCCCTTGGTCCTGACAATCTATCCTCCCCCACTGCCAGCCACTGCAGAGGTCCCCTTCTTTCCCTGCTCAGAACTTCCCTTTGGCCCTCACTGTCCTCAGAAGAAAACCCAAACACCTTGGGGTAATGGGAATGTTCTAGAATAGATGATGATGGCTGCACAACTCTATACTAAAAGCCATTAACTGAACACTTTCAGTCAGTGAATTGTACAAATGCAAAATAGATATCAATAAAACCTTTAAAGAAAAGAAGGAAAGAAGAGAGAGGGAGGGGAAGAAAGGATGGAAAGAAAAAAAGGAACAGAAAGAGAAGAATGAAGAAAGGAAGGGGAAATAAAGGAATGAAAAGAAAGATGAAAAAGGTACCCAAATACCTGTTTGGGGTGGCCAGCCCTCTTGGTTTGTCTGGGAATGTTCTCATTTTAGCAGGGTCCTACATCCCAGGAATCTCGCAATCCCAGCAGATCAGGATGGGTCAGTCCTACCTTGTCTCACAGAAGTCTGACCCTATAGCTCCTCAACCTCACCTGCTGCCCAGCACCCCTTTCCCTATCATCCTTTTCCCCACCACCTGCTCTTCTCTGCCTAGACCACTGCATGGCTGCTGCTCGATGTTATTCTGGGTTGTCTAAAGGCCAACCCCTCAGAGAGTTCCTCTGGTACCACCCCCTATACTTGCTACCATATCACTATTTACTTTCTTTAGGGCAGAATTATTTTCTATCCCCTCCCCCCCTAACTCAACTATAAAGTCCCATATGGCAGATCTTTATTATCTGTCCCTTGTAAATGGCAAAGGGCCTGGCACCTGGAGGGAGACAGACAGATAGACAGGAAGGGAGCAAGATGAGAAGCATCATCTTAGTTGCGGCACCTTAGTTGTTCACTGATTGCTTTCCCATACATGCCTTGACTGAGGTGCTCCTGCTGAGCCAGTGAGTGACCCCTTGCTCAAGCCAGTGACCTTGGGCTAAAGCCAGTGACCATGGGGTCATGTGTATGATCCCACGCTCAAGCCAGCACCCCTGTGCTCCAGCTGGTGAGCCCGTACTCAAGCTGGCGACCTTGGGGTCTCAAACCTTGGTCCTCCACATCCCAGTCCGATGCTCTATCCACTGTGCCACTGCCTGGTCAGGCTGATTGACTCTTAATAAACATTAAATGAAGGAACCAGTTCAGGACTCTACCTTCACATGTGTGCATCACACTTTAAATCTGAGACCTCATTCATATAACTGCTGCTGGACTGTGCCCTGAAATTTTGAGTCAAGTGTGAGTTGAAGTTATCTGAGTGTGTTAGCGGTTGAGCATGCCATTCAACCCTCGCGTGTATTAAGCCTACCAATGGGATTGTCACCTGTGAGCTTATGTGTGCAGCCAGTGAGCACAAGGCTGTGAGGAGCATTCCTCCTGGGACAGACTCTTGATTCAAATCCCAATAAGCCTACTCATTATGCAGCCTTGGACACAGGTCCTACTGAGCCACGGTTTCATTGCCTACTCCCCGCCAGGCTCTCTGGGAGGATGGAGTGATAATGTGGCAAGGGTCTCTGGTACACAGTGGGTGCTGGCTTATCTCCAACCCTCTTCAGACCAATTCCCGAGTTTATCAAATGTCGCCAGAGCTTGCTGCTGCTACTGCCGCTAAACTGTGGGGTACAGAAGGTAAGTGGGTCATAAGTTTGTAAACCTGCGGCCTTGTGTGGGTACATAAACTTGCGGGTGTGCCTGGGGAAGATTAAGGGGTTATTATTGCTTTACAATCCCACTTTCTCACTGCACACAAGCAGGGGACGTGTGTCGTCGGGGTGGGCCCTCCAGCGACTTGGTGCGGGTCTCTTTTGGTACATCCACTTGTCCACTCTGAAAGGCGCCCACCTTCCTTCCTGAGAACCTAGGTCCGGCAGGGGCGGGGCCAGGTCCGGGGGGCGGGGCCGCGTGGGTGAGGTGCAGGGCCACGCCCTACCTTGGACAGACCCGGAAGCGGCGGCGGCGCCCGTTGGGGAAGATGGCGCCCTCGGGGCTGAAGGCGGTAGTGGGGGAAAGTGAGTGTCGCCCGGGGCCGGGCTCTTGAGTCCCCTTGGGGGCGGGGGCTAGGGGCGCACGGACAAGGACCCTAAGCGACGAGGAGTTGGGGCTGGGCTTGGCGTTGAGCACCTGACCCTCGATAGGGCGGGTGGGAACTTGGTTCCAGCTGGACGCCCTGGTTCTCGGGTGCCCGAGCTGAACAAAATTGGGGGACTGGACTCCAGGGACTCAAGGGGTGGTGCAGACAGGTGCCGGGGCCCGGTTCCTGAACCCCTTAAGGCCGGCGGGGGAAGGGCATAGCTGGACGCCCAGACTCCCGGGTCTCTGAGCTGGGCGAAGTCCTGGGGGTTGGATTCTTGGGGCCCAAATCTTGGGTACTGAGGCCGGGCTGGATCAGCGATCCCAGATGGTGTGAATGCTCGCTCAGGGGGTATGTCCAGGCCCCTGTTCAGGACCAAGGCTGCGGGAGTCCTTCCTCTTTGAGCCCCATGTAACGTGAGGACCCAGGCGTCCAGGCCGTGCGGGCTGGGTTCTTGGGGGAATGGGTGAAGATCGCCCCCCTTTCTTAATTTTGGGTGGTTCCGGCCTCAGCTGTCCCTTCTGCCCTGGCGGTCCTGATAACAGTGATGACACTCTGGCAGGGCGGGGCATCTCTTCTCTACTCCCCACCTCGCTGGGCAGGGCAGAGTGTGGCTCAAACCCGAAGCACCCCAGCTGAAAAATGAGCTTCCTACATACTGATTAACAGAGAGACTGGAAAGTCATTGGTTCCATTTTATAGAATAGGAAACTGAGGCTGGAGGTTGGGTGAAGGAATGACCATAGCTAGGTACTTTTCAAATCCAGGAACCAGAGGGTCCTGCATGATAGTCCTGTGGAAGCTGATGGAGGTGGAGTAGGTAGGGGCTTTGATCAAAACCTCCACACCAGGAGAATTTGAGGTAGCCCATGGAGAACCTGAGTACCGCCCTGGAGGCATGAAGACATATATGGAAGCCCTGACTTTCCAGTTATTGTTCATTTAAAGTATATTTATCCAGGGCTTCTTATATACCAGGCTTTGGGCCACTTAGGCACTCAGGGTGCTTAGTCTAGTCACTGCTCTCTTTGAACCTCAGTTTCCCTGTCTAAAAGTTGGGGGTGATACCAGGAGCTACCTCACAGAAAAAGGGGAAGGAGTAAACAGGAATTAGGATGGAAGTCCAGCCCAGGATCCAGAAGTTTTGGGGGTGTGGCAGGGCCAGAGGACCTAGCATCCTGAGCCCCCCCTTCCCTACAGAAATTATGAGCGGAGTCATTCGGAGTGTCAAAAAGGACGGGGAGTGGAAGGTAGGGGTGAGGCAGAATGCTTTGTCCAAACCCATGTGAGGGGCCCTGAATGTGGAAACCCCCTGCAAACTCCCTGAGGAGGCTGGGCGGGTCTGGGATGGGATGGGATGGGGGTGGGGTCCTGGATCCCCCTGTTCAGCCAGCTCTTGAAGCTGATGGTCCTGCGCACAACACCAGCACCACCTCTAGAGCAGCTTCAACCTCTCCTGCCCACTTGTCTCTCTGTCTGTCTGTCCATCCATCTGGACAGGTGCTTGTCATGGACCACCCAAGCATGCGCATTTTGTCATCCTGCTGCAAGATGTCAGACATCCTGGATGAGGGCATCACCAGTGAGTGGACACTACCATCTTGTGCTCCCCAGATGGGACCTGAGTGTAGGAGCGCATGATGTGCAGATTGCCACACAGGACTCCAGGCTGTGGTCTCTGAGGAGACAGCCTCCCCAACTGTACAGGCCCTGTGTATGCAGCCCTGTGTAGAACCCTCAGGGTGAACTCAGTGTGGGGCACCCAAAATGCATAGCTTTATATGCAGTGTACAGAACACTGTCAATGTCTGGTACTTGCCATGTGTTCCAGTCCCAATGTCACCTTCACGTGTCCTTTCTTTTGTTCTTACTAGTTGTTGAGGACATCAACAAGCGGCGAGAACCTATCCCCAGCCTGGAGGCAATTTATTTGTTGAGCCCCACGGAGAAGGTGCCTATGTGAGCGAGTGTGTGGGAGTGTGCATGGGTCCTTGCCTCTGCATGTGTTCACGTGTATGGGGGCAGCATCTGGGGGCCTGCGGCAGAGGATGGATGGGTCAGGGGGTGCAGGGCCAGGACTGGAGAGTGATGCGCATTCCCCAGTCTGTGCAGGCCTTGATCGCTGACTTCCGGGGCACCCCAACCTTCACCTACAAAGCAGCACACATCTTCTTTACAGACAGTGAGTGAGGATAACCTGAGGAGAGCGGAGGAGTAGGGGTTGGGCTAGGAGTGTGGGGGCAGCTCTGGTCTAATATCTACTCTTGCTCACTCCAGCCTGCCCTGAGCCTTTGTTCAGTGAGCTGGGCCGCTCCCGGCTGGCAAAGGTGGTGAAGACGCTGAAAGAGATCCACCTTGCCTTCCTTCCCTACGAGGCCCAGGTACAGCCCAGCCTAGTCCTGGGCAGGGTGTGGGGGTCTGTGACCAAATGACCCAGTTTCCATCAGAAATGGACCCTGAGACAAATAAAGGGGACAGCGATTCAGAAAGGAAAGGCGCCAATATGGACCAAATGAGCTCTTACCACTGTGGACACCTGGTGCTGGGTCCCATTGGGCAACCACAAGTGGCAATGTAGAGTGGCCTCTGAGTTGTCCTGCCCAAGGGGGAGGCACTGGGGTATTTCCCTACCTCCTCCTCCAGGCATGGGTTGTGGTGCCCCAGCCTGCCTCCTGAATGGCAAAGCAGGCTCCAGGGAGGCCCCAGGGAGTGCTGGTGCCTGGTGTTGGGCAAATGCACACCTACAGTGGAGACTCCAGCACTAGTGTTCTTGCAGGTGTTCTCCTTGGATGCCCCTCACAGCACCTACAACCTCTACTGTCCCTTCCGGGCCAATGAACGGTCGCGGCAGCTTGAGGTGCTGGCCCAGCAGATCGCCACACTTTGCGCCACGCTGCAGGAGTACCCAGCTATCCGCTACCACAAGTGGGGACTCCACCCTGATACTGTCCCCTGACCTTGACCCCATCCTGCATCCCACCTTTTCACACTCTCTTTTGACCCCAGCCCTCACCCTACTACCTTACTTCTATCCCTAACCCCATCCTTGACCCCCAGTCTGTGCTTAGTCCTTCCCAATTCTATGCCCTGAGGCCCAATGTCTTCTCATCCTACCCCCAGGGGCCCAGAAGACACGGCCCAGCTGGCCCATGCAGTCCTGGCCAAGCTGAACGCCTTCAAGGCAGATACTCCCAGTCTGGGTGAGGTAAGGGAGTATGCTGCAGAGGAGGGGCAAGGCCCCAGCCAAGGTCTTGGTTAATGGCCTCATCCCTGCCCTTCCCTCACTACCCCTAGGGCCCAGAGAAAACCCGCTCACAGCTGCTGATCATGGACCGGGCAGCTGACCCTGTGTCCCCACTGCTGCATGAGCTCACGTTCCAGGCCATGGCCTATGACCTGCTGGACATTGAGCAGGACACATACAGGTAACTGGACCCTGGAAATCCCTTCTGCCATCACAACCAACCTGGGACCCTGGTCCTCAGCTAGTTCTCCTGACCTTCATGTCTGCCCTCCTGCAGGTATGAGACCACTGGGCTGAGCGAGGCCTGTGAGAAGGCTGTTCTGCTGGATGAGGATGATGATCTGTGGGTCGAGCTGCGGCACATGCACATTGCGGACGTGTCCAAGTTTGTGCATGGGGGGGGGGGCGACACTGGGGTATGGGTCTTTCTGCAACATGGTCCTCACCTGGATCCCCACTACTAACATCACCACCCCTCTCCCATTGTGGGTCTGGTATAGGGCCTTCCACCTTCAGTGGGTGAATCCCCTCTTCAAGCCTAGCCCCTCAGCCAGCTCCCTACTGTGTCCCCAATGTGGGCTTGCACATGGCATGGTGCAGGAATGTGCATACCCTGGATCCTGTGACCCCCAGCCATACAACCCCTACAGTGCCCTCAAACTACAGTCTTGGCACCAGCCCCCAGCCTCATCCCTGTCCCCCCTCACTGTCAGGAAGGTCACAGAGCTTCTGAAGACATTCTGTGAGAGCAAGAGACTGACCACTGACAAGGTAGGGGCCAGCCTGCATCAGAATGAGCAGCTTGGGAGGAAAGACCCCTCCCCACAGAGCAGGAGTGGGACCTCAGTCTGGTTCCCAAATCTGGAATGAGGACTTCATCCATGCACTGTCCCTAGGCCAATATCAAAGATCTGTCCCACATCCTGAAAAAGATGCCGCAATACCAGAAGGAGCTGAACAAGGTAAGCATGGGCCAGGAACTTGCTCCCCACCCCCCCACCTACCACCCTGTCTTACCTTGACTCAGTCTCTGTTACCCCTGCTCCTACCCCAACCGCACAGTATTCTACACACCTGCATTTAGCTGACGACTGCATGAAGCGGTTCAAGGATTCTGTGGAGAAGCTGTGCAGTGTAGAGCAGGTGGGGCCCCTGGAGGGAACCTGGCAGGACAGGATGTGGCCCATGTGAGGGGAGGGGCTTGTTGGTAGATAGGGGTAGAACCTTCAGAGATCTAGTACTAGGATGAAGTGGCCCTAAAGTTCTTACCAAGGACCCTGGGGATGTACCTGCCATGCCCCGACCCCCAGTGGCTGACAGGACAACTGACCTCGAAATCCTCCAGGACTTGGCTATGGGCTCCAACGCAGAGGGTGAGAAGATCAAGGATGCCATGAAGCTGATTGTGCCAGTGCTGTTGGATGCTTCAGTGCCTGCTTATGACAAGATCCGGGTCTTGTTGCTCTACATTCTTCTTCGGAATGGTGGGTGGGTGGGGGGAATGGGAGGACTTTGGGAGACCCTGATTCACCAGAGTCCTGGGAATCTCTTAACCCCACAGCTCCCCTGTCCTTGAGATGCCCCCACTCACCAGGCATGCTAAACCTCACAGATACCCTGTTCCATCCTGGGTCTCCCTCCACTGACCTGGAGAACCCCTCATTAACATGAGATTTCCATTAACATATAAACCATCAAAATCTATGACTCCTTCAATCTTGGTCCCTCAACTAATTCCAGAGTACCCCCTAATCTTCCCCTTCTAGACTCCATCCCCACCCAGAATTCTAACATCAGAACTGCCCCTTGCACCAGCCCTGGTGGCTTTCTCGGTCCTGAGCATCTCCCCACTTTAGGTCCTGGGACCACCTCACAGCACCCCTAACCCAGGAAGACACATGGTCACCTTTTGTCCCTTGCCCTCCCAGAGCTCACCTCCTCATGAGAATCTTACCCATGTAAGCCCGCCCATCCCCCTTCACCAGGTGTGAGTGAGGAGAACCTGGCCAAGCTGATTCAGCATGCCAATGTACAGGCACACAGCAGTCTCATACGGAATCTGGAACAGCTGGGGGCCACTGTCACCAACCCCGGGGTATGCTGGGGGCAGAGCCTGGGTGGAAGGCAAATGTGGGCAGGGGAAGTAGTGCCTGAAAAGAGGGCATTGAGTCCACCTGGGCCCTGGAGGGTGAAGGGCACACCATAGGGCTGGGGTCCACACAGTATGGTGCGGGTTGGGGGGAACGGAATGCTGTTCATTGATTGGTTTGGGGACCAGGGAGCACCAGGGCTATCCCCAACTCTGGGTCACATGATAAGTAGGGGGTGAGGTGTAGTCAGAGCCCAGGTCTTGGTGGTGGTGAAGTGTGGGGTATGTGGTCTGAGTTGCTAGGGGTGGATATCAGTGTTGTCAGTGTTGGGTGAGGGCACACAATTGACCTGGACTCCTGGACATCTCAAAGGACTCACCTATGCAACACACACACACACACACCCTCAGCTTTCTGCTTATCAAAGGACTCTCCTATGCAACACACACCCCCGCACACACACATGCACCTCAACTTTCTGCTTTCTGCTTATCAAAGGACTCTCCTATACAACACACACACACACACACACACAGTTTCCTTTGTTCACTCTTCTGCTTAACCTCTTCTGTCTCTGGCATTACACATCCTACCTCCCCCGCCCTGGCCTTCTCTGCAGGGCTTCAGCCCTGGGTGGCGCCTGTCCTGTGTCTCATCTCTCTCCTGGTCCCCTGTCCATATCTCTCTCCCACCTCTCCATTCTGTTTCTCTACATCCTCCCATCTCCTTCCCTATTTTTCTCTCTTTGCCCCTTTATCTCATTGCCTCTGTATTTCTTCCTCCCTACCTCCTTATCTTGTTCTCTCTTCTCTTTTTCTGCAAAGCCTCCCCCAAGCAATAGGAGTCCCCAACCTCATCTATGAGCCACCTGCTCCCCAGTTCCCCCACAAACCTGCCACACTCCACCTGTAGGGCTCTGGGACCTCCAGCCAGTTGGAGCGGAGGGAGCGCTTCGAGACCACCTATCAGCTGTCCCGCTGGAACCCAGTCATCAAGGATGTGATGGAGGTACCATTGGTAGGGATGGGCACTGGGAGGGTAGGGTCTGGGGCCTGACCTCTCCTACCCCACCAAGTCCTGCCCTGATCTAGGCATCAGCTCAGCCTCCTTCATGCTCACAGGGCTAAGCCTTGGGGCTTAATGGAAAATCCCTTATTACAGGCATCCCCCAGCATCCAATCTGCTCTGTCAGGGGGGCATCCCAAACCCCCACCCAAGGAATTGGGGCAGTACAGGGGCCCCTTGCAGGAATTGTCCCATTTTCTCTCCACCCACTAGTCCCCTCTTCTGTCCCCCTTTATCCCCTAATGTCTTTACCTCTCCCTGGGAAAGCTCCCCTTTTCCCTCTTTGCCTTCTCCCACCAACCCCTGCACATGCTAGGCCCCCAAGGCAGCAAAACAAAAAGGACTAGGTAGGGGCCTGGCTTTCTGGCTTCCTGCCTGCTGTCCCCTTGGAGTCCTGGAACCTCTACCTGCTAAGGGGGGCAGTGACCTTGGCTCCTTCATTGCCATGGACTCTGGATGCCTGGGTTCCTGGGTCTCAGAGGGGCTGGGGCCCACACTCCTGCATCCCCCAGGGGTTCAGAGTCCAGACTCCTGGGGATGAAGATGTAGATGGTGGCTCCTGTCTGCTAAGATCTTGGCTCCTGAAACACCCAGTGAAGGTATTCCAGAGCCTGGGCCCCATCACCCAGAGCTTCTCTTCTGAGTGTCCCTCTCTGGCCCTCAGGATGCTGTAGAGGACCGGCTGGACCGCAAGCTATGGCCCTTTGTGTCTGACCCTGCCCCCATGCCGAGCTCTCAGGCTGCAGTCAGGTGAAGGCCCCAGGGATGTCCCCTACTGGTTGGTGCCTAGGCCATGTTAGATGAGGGGCACGGAGGGGGAATCTCCTGTTCAGACTGACCTCTATCTGCCTTCCCCATCTTCTACCCATACAGTGCCCGCTTTGGCCACTGGCACAAGAACAAAGCTGGTGTGGAGGCACGGGCGGGGCCCCGGCTCATCATCTACATTGTGGGTGGTGTGGCCATGTCAGAGATGAGGGCAGCCTATGAGGTGACCAGGGCCACTGATGGCAAGTGGGAGGTACTCATTGGTGAGTAGCCAGGATTGGGGTCCCTGAGCTGGGGTGGGGCCAGGACCCAGACTTCTCTGTGCTTGGGTCCCTGAGAACCTAGGGCTGGGCTCTTAGGTGCTTTGAATGGTGGGCTGACAGCTGTATTCCTAGTACTTTATAGCCTGGGACCTCTGCAGGGCTAGCATCTGAGAGCCTGGATGAGGGGAGGTGACTGGACACCACCTGGGTTTCACCGGGGCTAGAGCTTGGGTTCCCAGGGAAGGGGTCATCTGGAGCCTGGATATCTATGTTTCTAAGGAGTGCTCAGAGTCAAGACCTAGTCTCCCAAGGGCCCTGGTGGGGGAGGGTGTCAGGGGCCAAGGCAGCAATCCCACCTTCCCAACCCTCTCCTCTTGCCCAGGCTCCTCACACATCCTCACTCCAACTCGCTTCCTGGATGACCTCAAGATGCTGGACCAGAAGTTAGAGGACATTTCTTTGCCTTGACCCTCCCATCCCAACTCTGACCTGTACCCTTCCCTTTCCAGAAAAATAAATGCCTCTCTTCTCTCTGGGGCCAGCACCCCATTTGCTTTCTTTCCCAGGGAGCTGTAGTGGGCCCGTCTCCCATGGGTCCCGTTTCCTTGCCTGAGCCTCAAACCCCATCACATCCTGTTGTCCTGCCAGAAGGCATCTGAAACCCAAGTGAAGATTAAGAATTTGAATATTGACTCCAAGATTGACTAGCTGTTTGAATTTGGCCAAATTGCTGGGTTTCCCTTTCCCCCAAAATGTGACCTGTAATGGCCATTGCTTTGTAGAGGAAATAACTGATGGTGGCAGAAAGCTGATGGGTGACAGTGGCTGTCACTAGAGTTACCTTGGCTAGTCCAATGAGAATGTTGGTAGTATCTTTGACAAGCAGAATGTGCCCTGTATGCTCCCTCCCAAACCCCCAGGAACTGTCCTGACAGGGCCTGCAGCCCCACAGGCTGGGCTTCTACAGCTCCCTGGATCAGACTGCATTTATGTGAGGACGAGCACAGAGACGATTATGCCTGATACCCCCACAACAGCAAGTTAGCACTCTCACTGCTCACCCTCCTCTTCACCTCTAAGGTGTTCCCAGGGTCTCCTAACTGCAGGATTTATCAGAGCTTTTACTGGGTATATTTGTTTTCCCTCCCTTCCTTCTTCCCTTGCCTCCTTTCCTTACTTGCCTTTTTTTTTTTTTTTTTTTTTTTTTTAAGTTAGAGGAGAGTAGATAGAGACTACTGCATGTGCCTTGACTGGGATCCACCTGGCAACCCCGGTCTGGGGATGATGCTTTAACTAACTGATCTGTCCTTAGTGTTCAGGGCTGATGCTTGAACCAATCGAGGCCACTGGCTGCAGGAGGGGAAAAGAGAAGGGAGAGAGGGAAGAGAAGAGAAGCAGATGGCCACTTCTCATGTATGCCCTGATCAGTGTTCTATCCACTGAGCAACTGGCCAGGGCCACCTAATCTCTTAAAATGAAAGCAGCCATATCAGATTAGGTTCCACATTAATGATCCCATTTTAACTTAATTGTCTCTTTGAGGGCCCTTTCTTTAAATACAGTCACATTCTGAGGTACTGGAGGTAAGGGCCTCAGCATATGAATTTTTTTTTGCGGGGGGGAACAATTCAGTCCAGAACACCCAGTTAAAATGATGCGGATCTTTGTGTGGGGCACAAATGCACAGCCAGGCAGACAATTGCAGCAGAGGGGTCTGTGGGAGGCCAGAGGACACCCTAATCAGCCCAGTCTGAAGGCAGTCAGGGAAGGCTTCCTCAAGGAAGTGAAATTTGAGCAGAGAATGAAGAGTCGGGGAGGGAAGAGGGCACAGTGGAGGCAGAAGTAGGACGGGAGTGAAGCCAGAGGTATTGAGGGACCACAAGGTCTGAGAGTCACACAGGGCCTGGTAGGGTGGTGGTGAGAGCTTTAGTGCTTGGGGAGGGGACCCTGGGTGGGTGGGTAAGCTAGTTTAACACCCCCACACACCCCTCCTGCCCATGCCACCGTTGGGTGGAGAGCTGCTTATTTCCATTTGGTCAACTCTGGGAATGTAGTCCATACAAGGCTGGAATCAGGAGGGCATGGGCTGGAACAGGACACTCAGGACCCTCCTTCCCTGCTAGCTGAGGATTTGGCCCTGATTTTGAGGTCAAGAATTCAGGGAAATCTAAGGATACCCTTTCTAGAAGAATGGCACACACAGCAGGTGGGGCCTTAGAGAGGCACAAAACTGAGCAATGCTAGGACTTCTCCCACCAGCGCAGAAAGGGGTGTACAAAGTTGTCACCTGGTGGGGGCTATGAGAAAGTGGGAGCAAGTCCCTAAGATCGCTAGCCTTGGATGCACGGCTCACCGGAAGGGGCTGTTTTCCTATAGGACCCGCTTGTGTAGGTAAGCACTGTGAGCACCGGTTTCTTTGCCCTTTCTTCTCTGTAACTGAGTGTGAATGTCTCAAATGAGGAACATCCAGTAAGGTCAGAGGTTATTCAGTTCAAGCCGCAACAAAACTATTGCTTAAACCGCCTCAACCTTTGCCCTTTATACTCAGATGATGATATGTCTCCAACCTAAGGATATTTTGAGTCCACAAATATTCTTGGGTTCCTATGGGCAACAGCAGTATCAGGCTCTGACAGTGTCCCAGGCGTCATGCCAAGCCCTCCTCACACATAACCTCCTCAAAACCCTCCTATGAAAATAAAATCCAGCCTCCCTGTGTCTGCGTCTCCTCCCCAGCTCCATTCCCCACTCAATTGTTCAGCCACAGCTGCTCTAGCAACACGACTGTTCTGCCACAGGACCCTGTTCTTTGCCTGCAAGGCCATTCCTCCAAATTTTCCAACTCTCCCTCCTTCCTGTCTTAGCTCTAATGCCACCACCTTCGAGAAGCCTATGCTTCTTCAGGGGCATTTATCACAACTTGGCTTGTTTTCTTTGGGGTTCTCTTCCCATCCCGGGGAATGGTCCCCATTCTGGATTTGACTGGTTGATTCCTTGTAACTTCATATAGCTTGTTCCTTAGTATCCCCTGAGCCTAACTGATGAAGGGGTGTCCTCTAGTCCCCACCAACTCTCCACATAAAGATGTTAAAAGCCATCAGTCCTTACCACCTGGACTCATTTTCTCTTGAAGATGATTTTCTAACCTTACATTCCTTCCACGGGAATTAACAGGTCCTTCTGGAAAGAACTGCCCCTCAGCAACTAGTGGGTTTGTATGGAAAGTAACAGCTTGATATATTTTATTTCTTTTATTTGTTGATTTTTTTATTTTTAGAGAGGAAAGGAGAGGAATAAACATCGATTTGTTCCACTTATTTATGCATTCATTGGTTGACTGATATATTTTCTCTCTATTCAAGATTCCCAGGAGTCAACTGGACACATGAGATCATCAGGGAGGCCTGGAGTGGGACAGACCTCAGGCTTTTCAGTGGTCACATTATAAGCATATAGGAAGCACCCAGGAACCACTAGCTGCCATAATAATAATAATATAATAATATAGATTATAACAAGATATTCTTGACATAATAATGTTATGATTATTTAATTCTAATGGGAGTAGCCCTGGACTGGGCAATTGTTCCCAGTGTGCTAAGAAGGAGGCCCCACAAGTGAGAAGAAAGGTTTACTCAGACTAACCTCTGTGTTTTGGGCAGTTGGAAGGGCTTCTGGGATAAAGTGAGCACCCATGTTCTTGAGGTTGGTAACACATTACAGGGTGGGAGTTTGCCACCTGTGCTGTATATGCAGGGACTTCTAGAATAATATCTCATTCAAATAACAAGAGGGAAAAGTCTGTGGTTTTAAACTTGTTCAACTTGAAAAATGTGAGGGTCCTGGGTCTGATGGTGCTGCCAGCTGGGCCAGTTGGGGTGGGGAAACCTGGAGGGGCCTTGGGGGATGGTAGTGGAATAAGACATGCTCTAGTGTTACCAGAACAAGCTGGTATTCGTGTTGTCTATCACCCTTCTTTTGCCAATTTCATGAGAGACAGCGACCAAGTAGGTGTAAGAGCCTTTTTATTTTATTTTTTATTTTTTTAAGATTTTATTTATTCATTATAAAGAGGGGAGAGAGAGAGAGAGAGAGAGAGAGAGAGAGAGAGAGAGAGAGAAGGGGGGAGGAGCAGGAAGCATCAACTCCCATATGTGCCTTGACCAGGCAAGCCCAAGGTTTTGAACCGGCAACCTCAGTGTTTCCAGGTTGACGCTTTATCCACCGTGCCACCATGGGTCAGACTGTAAGAGCCTTTTTAATTCAAATTGCAGCAACTTGAGAAGGCAGGGGACTCCTGTCCAAAAGAACTGCCTTAACACTTTCCTGGTGCATTTGTTTTTTAAATAGGGTTCAGGGTCAGTTAGTGATGATATAAAGAAAGTCCATGCAGTTAGTCATGTAACAATGTGCAGGAGGTGGGAGTGCGGTTTGCAGGGATATCTCCCAGAATGTCCTGAAACTGGCACAGGTCTATCTGGTGTCCTTGATGTTGCTTGCTCCAAAATGGCCAGCGTCTGGTGCTGGGAACTAGCTGCAAGGGAACTCCCTGTATTTCCTAGGCAACAAAGTATAAAATTCTTTTTTATTAAGTGAAAGGAGGGGAGATAGTGAGACAGACTCCCGCATGCACCCCGATTGGGATCCATCCAGCAGCCCTTGTCTGGGGTTGATGCTTGATCAACTGAGTTATCCTCAGTGACTGAGGCTGATGCTTGGACCAACTGAACAAGCCTCAGTGCCCAGGGCCAACACTCAAACCAGTCGAGCCACTGGTTGCAAGAGGGGAAGAGGGAGGGGAAGAGAAGCAGATGGTTGCTTCTCATGTGCCCTGACCGGGAATCAAACCCGGGATGCCCACATGCTGGGCCGATGCTCTATGCACTGAGCAAACTAGCCAGGGCCAACAAAGTAAAAATTAAGTTTTGTGAACTAAGTAAGCTTCTAGTTATCTGTAGTGCCTTAACCCCTTATAGGAAATTCTGTAACTGAGTTCTTACAAGAAATTATTGTAATTTAACCCCTTACATAATCTATTCATTACAACTAAGAAGCTACTATTACTGAATCCAAATTTCTAATTTTGGGGTTCCCCTATCACTATGCAGGAGAAGGGGCTTTTTTGGCCCCAGGGCAGGAAAAGGAAGTGACTGTGACTTAATAAGACAAAGAAAGCTCATGGAAGTGTGAAAAGTGAAAAGGTGGGGAGGCCAGCATCCCAGGAAAACCCAGACATTCAGAAAGCGGAGCAAACTCTTTTTTTATTTCTTCCTCCCTCCCTCCCTCCCTTCTTTCCTTCCTTCTTCCCTCCCTCCCCCCTTCCCTCTTCCTTCCTTCCCTCCCTCCCTCCCTCCCTCTCTCTTTCCCTTTCTTTCTTTCTCTTTATTTTCTTTCTTCTTTCTTTCTTTTTTTTTTGTAAAGTTGCTCAAAATCTTTAGTTAACCAACATCTACTGTGAGGACATTGTGTAAAGTAGTCTGTGGTGAGGAAATTCTGCTGTGAGTGGGAAGGTTCCGCTCCAGTGGGGCCCGAGATGGGGTTCCCTGAGGCTAGAGCACTGGGGACACAGGACAAGAAAGGGACATCATGGCTGGGAGTCCCTTCAGCTTAGGTGACCACAGTTGAGACCACTGAGAGTCTTAATTTCTGTTGGTGATTGAGGAAAATAATGATTTAAGAAGGCAACATATGAAACGTTTACTATGTGCCCATCTGTATAGTCTATGTAGATTCACATTAAGTACTTGCTTAAAGAAATAAGACAGAGAAAGGAAAATCCTGTACAATCTCACGTATATGTGGACTTTATTTTCCCCCTCCAGCTTTATTTAAATACAATCAACATATAGCATGTAAATTGAAGGTGTACGCCATAATGATTTATTTATTTTAATTTTTATTTATTGATTTTAGAGGAAGGAAGAGAGAGTCAGGAACATTGATCATTCCTGTATGTGTCCTGGCTGAGGATTGAACTGGCAACCTCTGCATTTCTGGATGATACTGTCTAACCAACCAAGCCATCTATCCACCCAGGTCTATTTATTTATTTTTCATTTACTTTTAGAGAGAGAGAGAGAGAGGAAGGAAAAGAGAGAGAGAAACATCAATTTGTTGTTCCACTTATTTATTCATTGGTTGATTCCTTTTTTAAATTTATTGCTTTTAGAGAGATAATGAAAGGAAAGGGAAGAGAGAGACAGGGAGATAGAGGGAGAGAGGGAAGCATTCATTTGATGTTCCACTTAGTTGTGCGTTCATTGGTTACTTCCCATATGTGCCTTGACCAGGGGTAAAAGCCACAATGGTATTGTTTCAGGATGACACTCTACCTGACTGAGCTACCCAGCGAGGGCCCTACTCCATAGTGATTTGATGTATATGTATTGCAAAATGATCACAATAAGGTTAGATAACATGTCCATCTCCTCATATAGTTACATTTTTGTTCTCCCTTAAAGAACATGCAGTTTTATTTGAGTGACAGGTAAGTTAACATACAATTAAAATACATTATAGTTACATTATCATAGTGATTCTTAAGTGAAGCACCTAGATTTTATGAAGAAGGTGGTAGATGAATCAAAAATGCTTTATGGAGGTGTTGACATTCAACCTGGAACTAAAAGTCAAGGTAAGGGAAATACATTCTAGCCACAGGACATGGTAGTACAGGATCTTTGAAGTAAAAATAAGCATGCAATTTAGAGAACAGCCAGTACTTTAGTATGGCTGCAGAATAGAATATGGAGTGAGATTTGATGAGGGTGATAAGAGAGTCAAGATCAGGAAGGGTTTCAAAGCCATGATGAGGCATTTGGAAAATATACCAAATACTAAAAAGTTTAAGAGGGTGATTGATACAATCAGAATTTCATATTAGGAGTATAATTCTAGTTGATATGGAAAGATTGAAAAAGGACAGGCCTATAAGCAGTGACATCTGTTAGAAAAGTAATTCACTTGTAAGTAGAAACTAGAATTTGATGGCTGAATCCAAAGGTGTATTATGCTAGTGGAGATGAATGAAACTCAGAAATCTATATGGTTGACAAAATTTGAGGGATAAATCAAATGGGTCAAATTTCTTGCTTGAACAACTAAATGGAATTAGTGTCATTACAGAAACAGAGGATGTGACAGGACAGATTTGGGGGGAAATATTCAGGATTTGAAGTGTTGTAAGGTGCCTCCAAGCTGTAAAAGAGGAGACATATAATAGAACTAAGTATCCTGGTGCAGAACAACAACAACAACAACAACAAAAATGTCTGAGGTGGAAATATATATTTGGGAGTTATCAGTAGACAGATGCTAACTGAAGACTTGGAGTAGATGAGATTAATCCTGACACACATGGCATTTTAAAGGATAAGTGGATGGAGAAGGTCCTGTGAAAAACAATAAGAGACAGGAGGCAAAAAAGAAGACCTTTGGAAAGCACAGAGTCATAGCTCCAAAGCAGGCAAGACTTCACATGAGATAAATACTGAACCTTGTCTATTTTAACAACAAGTTTATTAGTGATCTTAGCAATAATAGTTTCAGTGAAATGTGGGTAGGAGACTACATAAGAGTTTGTGGTGTGAATGGGAGATAAAAATGTAGAAATACTCTTTTTGTTTGTTTGGTTTTTAAGTGAGAGAAAGGGAGATAGAGAAACATACTTTTGCATGCGCCCCGACTAGGATCCACCTGGCAACCCCGTCTACGGCTGATACTTAAGTACTGAGCTATTTTTAGCACTTGAGGCTGATGTGCTTGGTTGGGACCAACTGAGCTATCCTCAGTGCCCTGGGCTGACCTATGAACCAATGGATCCATTGGCTGTGAGAGGGGACGAGGAGAGAGAAGGAGGAGGGGTGGGAGAAGCAGATGGTTGCTTCTCCTGTGTATCCTGACTGGCAATTGATCCTGGGATGTCCATATGCTGGGCTGATGCTCTATCCACTGAGCAACAGGTCAGAGCCCAAAATACTAAGTTTATAGGAAATGCTTTTAAGAACTTTGGCTAGGAAGTGGAGGAGCAAACATGAATGCATTGGGTTGAGGGAGGAAATAAAAAAATTGAGATAATGAGACAGAAGCATGTTTAATAGCTAAATGGAAGAAACTAAAGATTAAGATATTTCTAATACAGGAGAAAGAAGGAATATTAATAACAACACAGTTTTTACAGAGGAAAGAGAGGGAAATAGAAGCTTTAACACAAATAAAGGTATTCACTTTAAACAAGAAAACAATTTTGGCAAAAGAAATGGAGACCTGATGGATATACATGCAGGAAAAATTTTTAAATGAGGGGAGAGGAAGTAGAGTTTTTTCTAATCCTATTTTCTTTTTTTATTATTAATTTTAATGAAGTGACATTGATAAATCAAGATACATATGTTCCCTTTTCTCCACATCTTTGCCAGCACTTATTCTGTGTTGTTCTTTTTTTTTTTTTTTTTGTATTTTTCTGAAGTTGGAAACGGGGAGGCAGTCAGACACTCCCGCATGCGCCTGACTGGGATCCACCCAGCACGCCCACCAGGGGGCGATGCTCTGCCCATCTGGGGCGTTGCTCTGTTGCAACCAGAGCCATTCTAGTGCCTGAGGCAGAGGCCACAGAGCCATGCTCAGCGTCTAGGCCAACTTTGCTCCAATGGAGCCTTAGCTGCGGGAGGGGAAGAGAGAGACAGAGAGGAAGGAGTGGAGAAGCAGATGGGTGCTTCTCCTGTGTGCCCTGGCCAGGAATCAAACCTGGGACTCCTGCACGCCAGGCCAATGCTCTACCACTGAGCCAACCAGCCAGGGCCTGTGTTGTTTTGTTGATGAACACCATTCTGACTGGTGTGAGGTGATATCTTATTGTGGTTTTATTTTGCATTTCTCTAATGATTAGTGATGTTGATCATTTTTTCATATGCATATTGGCCATCTGTATGTCCTCTTTGGAGAAGAGGACATTACTTTTGTCCATTTTTTTTTTTGTATTTTTCTGAAGCTGGAAACAGGGAGGCAGTCAGACAGACTCCCGCATGCACCCGACTGGATCCACCTGGCAAGCCCACCAGGGGGCGATGCTCTGCCCATCCGGGGCGTCGCTTCTGTTGCGACCAGAGCCACTCTACCGCCTGAGGCAGAGGCCATGAAGCCTTCCCCAGTGCCCGGGCCATCCTTGCTCTCATGGAGCCTTGGCTGCAGGAGGGGAAGAGAGAGACAGAGAGGAAGGAGAGGGGGAGGGGTGGAGAAGCAGATGGGCGCTTCTCCTGTGTGCCTTGGCCAGGAATTGAACCCGGGATTTCTGCACACCAGGCCGACGCTCTACCACTGAGCCAACCGGCCAGGGCCTGTCCATTTTTTGATTGGATTGTTTGTCTTCCTGGTGTTGAGTTTTACAAGTTCTTTATAAATTTTGATTATTCACCCCTTATCAGATGTATTGTCAAATATGTTCTCCCATTGTGTAGTTTGTCTTTTTATTCTGTTCTTATTGTATCAATATTTAGCTGTGCAAAAGCTTTTTAGTTTGATATAGTCTCATTTGTTTATCTTGTCTTTTATTTCACTTGCTCGTGGAGATAAATTGGCAAATATATTGCTGCGAGAAATGTTGGAGAGCTTACTGCCTATGTTTTCTTCTAAGATGCTTATGGTTTTACGGCTTACATTTAAGTCTTTTATCCATTTTGAGTTTATTTTTGTGAATGGTGTAAGTTGGTGGTCTAGTTTCATTTTTTTTTTTTTTGCAGGTAGATAGATGTCCAATATTCCCAACACCATTTGTTAAAGAGTCTGTCTTTATTCCATTGTATGCCCTTACCTCCTTTGTCAAATATCATTTTTCCACAAAGCTGTGGGTTTATTGCTGGGTTCTCTGTTCTGTTCCATTGATCTATTGATATATACCTGTTCTTATGTCAATACTAGGCTGTTTTGAGTAGAATGGTCTTGTAGTATAACTTGATATCAGGAAGTGTGATACCTCCCACTTTATTCTTCCTTTTCAAGATTTCTGGGGCTATTCGTGTTCTTTTTCGGTTCCATATAAATTTTTGGAATATGTGCTTTATATCTTTGAAGTATGTCATTGGTATTTTAATTGGTATTGCATTGAATTTATAAATTGCTTTGGGTAATATAGACATTTGAATGATGTTTATTCTTCCTAATCATGAGCACGGTATATGCTTCCACTTGTTTGTATCTTCCTTGATTTCTTTTATCCATGTTTTATAATTTTACGAGTACAAGTGTTTAATCTTCTTGGTTAAATTTATTCCTAGGTACTTTATTTTTTTTGGTTGCAATAGTGAAGGGGATTGTTTCCTTAGTTTCTCTTTCTGACAGTTCATTGTTGGTGTATAAAAATGCCTCTGATTTCTGAGTATTAATTTTATATCCTGCCACTTTTCTGAATTCATTTATCAGGTCCAGTAGTTTTTTACTGCGACTTTAGGGTTTTCTATATACAATATCATATCATCTGCAAATAATGATAGTTTTACTTCTTTTCCAATTTGGATGCCTTTTATTCTTCCTCTTGTCTGATTGCTGTGGCTAGGACTTCCAGAACTATGTTGAATAAGAGTGGTGAAAGGAGGCACCCCTGCCTTGTTCCTGATCTTAAGCGGATTGCTTTTAATTTATGCCCATTGAGTATGATGTTGGCTGTGGGTTTGTCATAGATGGCCTTTATCATGTTGAGGTATGTTCTCTGTATTCCCACTTTGCTGAGAGTTTTGATCATGAGTGGGTGCTGGATATTATCAAATGCTTTTTCTGCATCTATTGAAATTATCATGTGGTTTTTCTCCTTCCTTTTGTTTATGTGATGAATCACATTGATTGATTTGCGAATATTGTACCAGCCTTGCTTCCCCAGAATAAATCCCACTTGATCATGGTATATGATTTTTTTCATATATTGCTGGATCTGGTTTGCTAATATTTTGTTGAGAATTTTAGCATTTATATTCATCAGGGATATTGGCCTATAATTTTCTTTTCTTGTGTTGTCTTTGCCTGGTTTTGGAATCAGAATTTTGCTCACCTCATAAAGGGAGCTTGGAAGTCTTCCTTCCTCTTGAAATTTTTGAAATAGCTTGAGAAGGATAGGAGTTAGTTCTTTGAATATTTGGTAGAATTCACTTGTGAAGCCTTTAGGCCCAGGACTTTTCTTTGTTGGGAGTTTTTTGTTAACTGTTTCAATCTCATTTGTTGTAATCAGTCTGTTTAGGTTTTCTGATACTTCCATGTTGATCTTTGGAAGAATGTATGTTTCAAGGAACTTGTCCATTTCATCTAGGTTGTCTAGTTTTTTAGCATACAGTTCTTCATAGTATTTTCTTACAATATTTTGTATTTCTGTTGTGTCAGTTGTTATTTCTCCACTCTCACTTCTTCTAATTTTATTTATTTGAGTCCTCTCTCTTTTTTTCTTGGTGAGTCTAGTTAAAGGTTCATTGATCTTGTTTACCTTTTCAAAGAACCAGCTCCTGGTTTCATTGATCCTCTGTATTGTTTCTTTAGCCCCTCTGTCATTTATTTCCACTCTGATCTTTATTATTTCCTTCCTTCTACTAGCTCTGGGCTTTACTTGCTGTTCTTTTTCTAGTTCTTTTAGATGCAGGGTCAAGTTGTTTATTTGAGCTTTTTCTAGCTTTTTAAGGTATGCCTGCAATGCTATGAACTTCCCTCTCAGGACTGCTTTTGCTGTGTCCCATAAATTTTAAGTTGATGTATGGTCATTATCATTCGTTTCTAGGAATTTTTTTTATTTCTTCTTTGATCTCATTGTTAACCCATTTGTTATTTAATAACAAGCTATTTAGTTTCCAAGTGTTTGAGTAGTTTTCAGTTTTTCTGTTGTGGTTGATTTCTAGTGTCATGCCATTGTGATCAGAGAAAATGCTTGATATGATTTCAATCTTCTTAAATTTGTTGAGACTGCTTTTATGCTGTAACATGTGGTCTATCCTAGAGAATGTACCATGAACACTTGAAAAGAATGTATATTCTGCTGTTTTACCATAAAAGGTTATGAAGATATCTATTAAATCCAGTTGATCTAGTGTGTCCTTTAGGTCTGTTGTTTCTTTGATAATTTTCTTTCTTGAGGATCTATCTATTGATGTTAGTGGGGTATGAAATCCCCTACTATTATAGTATTGCTGTTGATCTCGTCCTTTATATCCATCAAAGTCTGCTTTATATTACCCAGTGACCTTTTTTATCTCTTACCATAGCCTTTGTTTTTTTTTTGTTTTGTTTTTTGTTTTTGTTTTTTGTATTTTTCTGAAGCTGGAAATGTGGAGAGACAGTCAGACAGACTCCCGCATGCGCCCGACCGGGATCCACCCGGCACGCCCAGCAGGGGTGACGCTCTGCTCACCAGAGGGCGATGCTCTGCCCCTCCGGGGCATCGCTCTACCGTGACCAGAGCCACTCTAGTGCCTGGGGCAGAGGCCAAGGAGCCATCCCCAGCGCCCAGGCCATCTTTGCTCCAATGGAGCCTTGGCTGCGGGAGGGGAAGAGAGAGACAGAGAGGAAGGAGGGGGGGTGGAGAAGCAATTGGGCGCCTCTCCTATGTGCCCTGGCCAGGAATCGAACCCGGGTCCCCCGCACATCACACCGACACTCTACCACTGAGCCAACTGGCCAGGGCCACCATAGCCTTTGTTTTAAAGTCCATTTTGTCTGATATAAGTATTGCTACCCCAGCTTTTTTTTGCATTTCCATTTGCATAAAATGTTTTTTTCATCCTTTTACCTTCAGTCTATGTGCACCTTTTGTTTTAAGGTGTGCCTGTTGTAGACAGCATATGTATGGGTCCTGTTTTCTTATCCATGCAGCTACCCTATGTCTTTTGATCGGATCATTTAATCCATTTACATTTAAGGTTATTATTGATATGTAGTTGTTTATTGCCATTTTATTCTTTAAAGCTGTATTCCTCTTTTTCCCTTTTAATCAGTTTACAGCAAGCCCCTTAGCATTTCTTACAGCATTGGTTTGGTGGTAGTGAATTCCTTGAGGTTTTTTTTCTTTGTTTGTTTTTTGTCTGGAAGCTTTTTATTTCTCTATCAATTTTAAATGATAGCCTTGCTGGATAAAGTATTCTTGGTGTAGGCTCTTGTTCTGCATTACTTTGAGTATTTCTTGCCATTCCCTTCTGGCCTCAAGTGTTTCTGTTGAGAAGTCAGATGTCATCCTTATGGGGGCATCCTTTGTAGACGATAGCCTTTTTTTCTCTAGCAGCTTTTCATATTTTCTCTTTATCACTTAACTTTGGCATTTTAATTATGTGTGTCTTGGTATAGATTTCTTTATTTTATTTTATTTTATTTTTTTTAAATATTTTTTTTCTTAAAGATTTTATTTATTCATTATAGAGAGGAGAGAGAGAGAGAGAGAGAGAGAGAGAAGGGGGAGGAGCAGGAAGCATCAACTCCCATATGTGCCTTGACCAGGCAAACCCAGGGTTTTTGAACCGGCGACCTCAGCGTTTCCAGGTTGACGCTTTATCCACTGCGCCACCACAGGTCAGGCAAGGTATAGATTTCTTTGGGTTTCTCTTTAATGGAGTTCTCTCTGCTTCTTGAACTTGTGAGTCTTTTTCCTGCATTAATTTAGGGAAGTTTTCAGCTATGATATAATTGAACAGAGTCTCTATCCCATGTTCTTTCTCTTCTTCAGGAACCCCTACGATGCAGATGTTATTTCTCTTCATGTTGTCACAGAGCTCTCTGTGTCTGTTTCCTCAGACTTTCCCAGTCGCTTTTCTTTTTTCTGCTCTACTTTCGTGCCTTCATTTATCTTGTTCTCTAACTTGCTGATTCGATCCTCAGCTTCATCCATGCTGCTTTTAATTCCTTCCATTGTGGCCTTCATTTCTGATATTGTATTTGTCATTTCTCACTTATTCTTTTTTATTATTTCAATGTCCCTTTTTATATTTGCTATGTCTTTATTTAGGTGTTCCTAATGACCATCTATTGTTGTTCTAAGATCTTTGAACATCCTAAAAATCGTTATTTTAGACTCTGCATCTGGTAATTTGGTTATATCTGACTCATTCAGGTCCTTTTCTGCAGATTTATCTTCATTCATTTGTGTTACATTTCTCTGCCTTCACATTTTGTCTGTGTATAAGAAGGTTTTGGCCACTGGAGTCCAATGGGTGTGGCCTCTGTGTTCCCTAGGCATGGTCTGTGTGCAGGCCCACCATCCCCTCTGCCTAGGGTGCTCCGATATGGTGCTATCCTGCTGGGTTTGTCGCTGAGGCTTCTGCCTCTCCTCTACAGGAGGGGTTGTGATCATGTGCCCAGGTCTACAAGCCTCAGTGGCCTCGGCCTTCTCCCCCCCCTTGCTCCAGCGGGTGGGGTTATGTGCCATGCCCCTGCCCCAACCCTTGGCACAGCAAGCAGGAGTGAGACCTCTGCTTAGATGTGGGTCTCAGCCTGTTTCCGGCTCCCCCCCAGGAGGAGCCTGCTGGTGGGTTGGCTGCAAGCCTCTGTTTGCAGGCCAGGTGGTGCTGCGCACCCGCGATCAATCATGGTTCTCTGCCTGTTCTGGGCTTTCGCCCTGCCCCCAATTGGAGGAGCCTGCTGGGGTAGGCCAAGCCTCAGCTCTGTGGGCCAGGGCAGGTCTGCTTGTGCTCAGTCTTGGGACTCTGTTTGTTCTCGGCTTTCTCCCCATCCCTGCAGGAGGAGCTGGCTCGCATATCCTGCTGCAAGCCTGGGTTCTGCGGGCTGGGGGAGGCTGTGCACCTGAACGCCCTTGCTCAGAGGCAGGTCTCTGTCTCTTCCCAGGCTCCCACCCTTCCTCCGCAGGCGGGGTTGCAGGCTGACCCGCAACTGGGTCTGACCACTTTCGTGGGTCTTCTCCATCCCTGCCGGGTAAGACTGAGCTCACACTGGGGCTTCAGTCATGGCTAGTGGGCTTCCGCCCTCTGCTGATGGAACTGCACTTCCTTGTCCCACCGCCTTCCGCCCTCCAGCAAGCCCTCAGCTGTGTGGTTGAGGACGCTGCTGTTCAGACCCTAACACTCGGTACTGTAGTTCCAAAAGCTTCCTCTTTCTAAGCCGCTCTGCTCTGAGTGCTGCAGGAGAGCTTATTTGGCTGGTGTCCTATTTTCCTTTGTTGGTATTGCTGTTTCCAGGGGAAATATTCACTTCAGATTTGGGGAGTGACTCGTCCCAGGGGTTAGGGTGGCTGTCCCTCAAAGTGTTTCTCCCTGTGCCTCCTAGATTACACTCTCTTGCCACTCCGGTACTCTCCTCTCTCCCTGTCCCTCGGAGCCCTGGGTAAGTGGTTGTGATGGGCTGCAGTTCACTCCAGGGAGCTGGGCAGCCCTCTCCGCGTTTCTGCTTTTTCTACCAGTCTCAAATTGGTTTTTCCAGATGATGGTTCTTTCTTTTTTTAATATTAATATTTTTTTATTAAATTTAATGCAGTGACATTGATAAATCAGGGTACATATGTTGAGAGAAAATATCTCTAGATTATTTTGACATTTGATTGTGCTGTATACCCCTCCCACAAAGTTAAATTGTCTTCTGTAACCTTCTATCTGGTTTTCTTTGTGCCCCACCCCTCCCCTAACCCCTCTCTCCTTCTTCACCCCCTCCCCCCTCCCCCAACCCCCCCCCGCCCCTGTTGCCATCACATTCTTGTTCATGTCTCTGAGTCTCTTTTTTATGTCCCTTCTATGTATGGATTCATCTCAGTTTTTTTTCTGATTTACTTATTTCACTCCGTATAATGTTATCAAGGTCCATCCATGTTATTGTAAATGATCCGATGTCATCATTTCTTATGGCTGAGTAGTATTCCATGGTATATATGTACCAAAGTTTTTTAATCCACTCGTCCTCTGACGGACACTTGGGCTGTTTCCAGATCTTCGCTATTGTGAACAATGCTGCCACAAACATGCGGGTGCATTTCTCCTTTTCGAGCCGTTCTATGGTGTCCTTGGGGTATATTCCTAAAAGTGGGATAGCTGGGTCAAAAGGCGGTTCGATTTTCAGTTTTTTGAGGAATCTCCATACTGTTTTCCACAGTGGCTGCACCAGTCTGCATTCCCACCAGCAGTGCAGGAGGGTCCCCTTTTCTCCACATCCTCGCCAGCACTTATTCCAGATGATGGTTCTTAAAATTAAATTGTAATCCACTTTGGTTCTGGGAAGTGGAAGTTGGTACGTCCACATACTCCATCGTCATCTTGCCACCTCTTAGTTACCTTTTTTTTTCCTGATTTTTTTTTTCTTTTGGTATTTTTCTGAAGTTGGAAACAGGGAGGCAGACAAACTCCCGCATGCGCCCAACTGGGATCCACCTGGCATGCCCACCAGGGGGCGATGCTTTGCCCATCTGGGCCGTTGCTCTGCTGCAGCCAGAGTCATTCTAGTGCCTGAGGCAGAGGCCACAGAGCCATCCTCAGCGCCCGGGCCAACTTTGCTCCAATGGAGCCTTGGCTGCAGGAGGGGAAGAGAGAGACAGAGAGGAAGGAGAGGGGGAAGAGTGGAGAAGCAGATGGGCGCTTCTCCTGTGTGCCCTGGCCGGGAATCGAACCGGGACTCCTGCACACCAGGTTGATGCTCTACCATTGAGCAACCGGCTAGGGCCCAAATGTGTAGTGAGAACTTTTAAAATCTACTGTTAGCAACTTAAAACTATTTTATTTACTTATTGGTATCTAGAGAGAGAGTCCCCCTGGTCAAGGCACATATAAGAGCAATCAATGAACAGTTAACTAAAGTGATGCAACTGTGAGTTGATGCTCTTGATCTCTCTCTCTCACACAAGAAAAAAGAAAGAACTGGTAAATATGTGAGGTGATGAATGTGTTAACTAAACTTACGTGGTAATCCTTTCACAATATATAAGTGTACCACATCATCACATTGTACAGCTTAAACCTACATGATGTTAAATGTCAGTTCTATTTCAACAAAGCTGGGAAATCAGCCATTAGACAGAATGAAATCTTACCATTCATGACAACATGAATGGACCTAGAGGGTATGTATTATGCTATACTGAGTGAAAGATAAATATCATATGATTTTACTTATATGGAGAATCTAAAGAACAAAATAAACAAATGAACAAAGTGGAAACCGACTCTTAGATACGGAGAACAGACCTATGATTGCCAGAGGGGAGGGGGTTTTGGAGGGCTGGGTCAAAAAAGGTGAAAGGATTAAGCAGTATGGATTGGTAATTACAGAATAGTCACAGGGATGTAAAGGACAGCATGGGGAATATAGTCAGTTATAGTCAGAGGTGGATTTAAGAGCAGGCACGCCAGGCATGTGCCCTGGGCCCCAACTTCTGAAGGGCCCTGCAAAACCCCAACTTTATACTTTTTTCTAATGACACCGTTTGTTTTCATATGTGCAATTTTAACATTAATAGTATATAATATTTTTATTTATTTAAAAATATAGTTAATATGTATTTTTATTTTCTCTCTTTTCTTTAAGGGGCCCAATATTTTCTTATGTGCCTGGGGCCTCAACCGACCTTATTCCACCTCTGATTACTATATTGTAATAATTATGTAATATAGGAAAGGAGCACGAGAATGAAACAAATAGACCAAACTGAAGCCATGCTAGACTCAGAGCTGGCTATATCCCACCAGGTAGGAAACTTGGCTAATCAGTCATGAGATAAGCTTACTATTAATAGCTTGCCCATACCACAAGTGTTTACTCATACCATGAAAGAAAAACAGACCACAAAATATACCTTGTAAAGGTTAAAGTTAATTCCAATTTTCCCCCACTTTCTAGTTCCCCATACCAGTAATTTTCCATAGAAACTACAAACAGATATAAGCTCAGCCTCTAGAGATGTTTGAGATCTCTCCTCCTTCTCTTGTTAGGAGAGTCCACTCCTCCATCACTTCATATATTTTCCAGTTCTTTCTTTTTTTCATGTATGAGAGAGAGAGAGAGAGAGAGAGAGAGAGAGAGAGAGAGAGGAGAAACATCAATTCATAGTTGTGTCACTTTAGTTGTTTACTGATTATAGAGTGGCTTTTCTTGCTTGTCCTCTCTGCTCTATAAAACCTGCTTTTCCACTTCACTCCAAGGCTCAGTCTTGAATTCTTTCTTGCGTGAAGCCAAGAGCCCTTTTGGCTCAGGAGTCCCCAATAGGGACTCACCTCTCCAGTATTATAGGCATGGTGCCAGGGGGGTACTAGACTTATTGAGGGAGCACTTTGTAAAGTATATGATTATCTAACCACTATGCTGTATATCTGAAACTAATACAAAATATTGACTATCAACTGTAATTGAAAAATAAATTCTTTTTTAAAAGCTACAGTAAACTACTCCTTAATCCTCACCCTGCACCATAGTCCCTAATAATACTCCCATTTTACAGATGGAGAAACTGAGGCCCAGAAGTGCTTGGTCACTTGCTCAAAGCTGCACAGCTGGTAAGTGGCTGGGTTGGGATGCCATCCTAGGAAGGCAAAGGAAGGTCACTGCAGCCTCCTCAGCAGCCTTGAACCTCCTTGAATGTCTGCTTTTGTTGCTTTGGTGCACTGAGCAGGGGCTAGAGAGACAGCTTATTGGTGGGCAGGATTCCAAGAGTTGGGCTGCGTGTTGGAGTTCCACAAAACTGTTCTTGCTCCCCCTTATTCTCCTCACCCCTGCCTCATGTACCCTCTACCCCATCATGTAGGTGGGATAATACTTTGATTGAAAGTAAGGACTTTGGAATTTCACAAATCTAGATCTGAAATTTCTGCTTTGAGAGAGACTCAACTTTACCCAGCATCAAGTTTTTTCTCTGTAAAACTGCACATGGCTGTTGGGAGAATCTGGGGAGGTCGCAAATGGGAGACACTGGAGGACTGGGTGGAAGCTGAGGAGTCAGGGGTCTGTGGCTCAGTTTTATTCCAGGAACTGTGGTCCCAAGCTCCCCTCTTTCTACCCCTTCCCATTCCTTTCATTCACAGTTCCTCAATTGCAGGAAGGGTTTTACTTCATAAAACCACCCCCGAATCTCATTTTTTGGTTAGGGAGTAGGAATATGGGGGAACTTTTATGAGCTTCAGAATTCTTTGAATTCCTTTTTAAAACAGGGACATTTTACTTGTCATTTCTTTTTTTTCTTTTTCTGAGACAGAGAGAGAGAGACAGATAGGGACAGACAGACAGGAAGGGAGAGAGATGAGAAGCATCAACTCTTAGTTGTGCCACCTTAGTTGTTCATTGATTGCTTTCTTATATGTGCCTTGACCCCAGGGTCTTCAGCTGAGCCAGTGACCCCTTGCTCAAGCCAGTGACCTTGAGCTTCAAGCCAGCGCCCTTGGGTTTCAAGGCAGTGACCTTGGGCTCAAGCCAGTGACAATAGGGTCATGTCTATGATCCCACGATCAAGCCAGCAACCCTGTACTCAAGCTGGTGAGGCTGTGCTCAAGCCAGATGAGCCCACGCTCAAGCTAGTGATTTCAGGGTTTTGAACCTGAGGCCTTAGCCTCCCAGGCCAACACTCTATCCACTGTGCCACTGCCTGGTCAGGCTATTTCTGTCATTTCTTAAAAAAAAAAAGATGTAAGGAATATTCTCAAAATAACATTTTTTTCTTTTTCTCTTACTTTCTTTTTTAAAGAAAAGCTGGGATAGCAGCTCTGGCCAGCCAGCGAGCACCTGAGCATCCCACCTAACCCCACACCCCACACATACTTCTTGGGGATGAAATGTGCAGAAGCCAGACTGTCCAAGTTCAAATCCCAGCTCCTCCAGCAACAGGCAAGTCACAACTTCTCTGGGCCTCAGCATCCCCTTTTGTGAATTGAAAAGAATAATCATATCTAGCTGACTGGGTGGTGGTGGTGATTAAATGGGGTGCTATGTGTAAATTGCTCAACAAAGGGATAAGTGTTCAACAAATATAGATGTAATTACCTTAGAACTCATCGGAGGACCTGGAAGTGAAATATTGATTATATTCTATAAGGAGGGAAGAGCCTGGGAAACACTGAGCAGTGGTGGTGGGTTCCTGCAAAGGAAAACCTCAGGCAAGTAACACTGGAAACTGCCATGACTTCACCACTCACCCTCAAGGCTCTCAGTCTTCCCTGCCCCAAGGCACAATCTGGCCCCAGTGGTCCTGCCAGAGCCCCTTGCCAGTCCTTTCCCAGTCTTCAAGGCAGATCCATACCCCACTCCCAAGTGTTTATATAAATGAGGCAAAGCTCTCCAGCTCTTTGCTAAAGAAATCTGGCAGTGCCCTGGCTGGTTGGCTCAGTGGTAGAGCGTCGGCCTGGTGTGCAGGAGTCCCGGGTTCGATTCCTGGCCAGGGCACACAGGAGAAGCGCCCATCTGCTTCTCTACCCCTCCCCCTCTCCTTCCTCTCTGCCTCTCTCTTCCCCTCCTGCAGCCAAGGCTCCATTGGAGCAAAGTTGGCCCGGGCGCTGAGGATGGTTCCTTGGCCTCTGCCTCAGGCGCTAGAATGACTCTGGTTGCAACAGAGCAACGGCCTAGATGGGCAGAGCATCGCCCCCTGGTGGGCATGCTGGGTGGATCCCGGTCGGGCGCATGCGGGAGTCTGTCTGACTGCCTCCCTGTTTCCAACTTCAGAAAAATAAAAATAATTTTAAAAAAATCTGGCAATATTTCAAGCCTTTCCTTTTTTTCTGGTCATTCATGTGGGAGAGACAGGAAGCAAGTGTCAATGTTCTTTTCTGATTTGGCAGAACCACAGGTCACCACAACATTGTCATCAGGCAAGTTATCTAGCAAAGCAACCAATCAGAAGTGCACATTGTTTCTGATGGTCAGTTTCACAGAATGTGGCAACAGTTTCTGGTGTCCCAGTGATACAGGGCCCCTTTGTGCAAAATAACCCTTCAAGGACAGATGTATATTAACAGAGAGAGAAGGAGCTTGTAACAGTTATGAATACTACAAGGTCTTCAACACACAGGATAAACAGTTGTATGAAGCAGAAAAATATTTCTGTGGCTTGAGGACACAGATTTTCTTCAGATCTTTAGGAAACTACTTATTTCCCCCTAATTATAATTTAAATTATTACTTGGTGGCAATGGTCATACAATTACATTTGTTGAATCTCATAGAACTCCCTAAAAAGTGTGAATGTTGCTGTATATAAATTGCACTGATTAAACACAATACTTGGGAAAAAACAAAACATTCATGCAGCATGGAGGTATAAAATGCATCCAGTTGAACACTTAAGATAGGTGAGTTTGACTGTATGGAAATTATACCTCAGTAAAATTAATTTTAAAAAATTATTCAGTGAGAGGAGGGGAGGCAGAGACAGACTCTCACATGTGCCCTGACCGGGATCCACCCGGCAAGCCCACTGGGGGGTGATGTTCTACCTATCTGGGGCGTTGTTCCATTGCTGAGGAACTGAGCTCTTCCTAGCACCTGAGATGGAGGCCATGGAGCCATCCTCAGCACCCAGGGCCAACTCGCTCCAATTGAGCCATGGCTGCAGGAGGAGGAGGAGGAGAGAGAGAGAGAGAGAGAGAGAGAGAGAGAGAGAGAAGTGAGAGGGGGTGGGGTGGAGAAGAAGACAGGCACTTCTGTGTGCCCTGACCAGGAATTAAAATCCAGGACAGCCACATGCCAGGTTGACACTCTACCACTGAGCCAACTGGCTAGGGCCAAATTAATTTTGAAAAATTACAAGTATATGCCTGACCTGTGGTGGCACATAAAGCATCAAACTGGAATGCTGAAGTCGCTAGTTCAAAACTCTGGACTTGCCTGGTCAAGGCACATACGAGAAGCAACTACTATGAGAGGATACTTCCCACTTCTCCCCCTTCTCTCTCTTGCCTCGCTCTAAAATCAATAAATAAAATCTTCAAAAAAATTACAAGTATGTGATTGTCCTATTGTACTTTTTAAAGACCTGGATCTGAAAATTTTTAGATAGTACTAGATGCAAAATTAAGGCCAGTAGAGCTCAGAGTCAGGTAGGACTCAGGTAGAATGGAAGGGTTTTTTAATGAAAAGCATTAAGGGGATCCTGACCTGCGGTGGTTCAGTGAGTGAATGTAGCCAGTTCAAAGCTCCAGCTTACCCGGTCAAGGCACACACGAGAAAGAAACTACAAGTTGATGCTTCCTGCTCCTCCCCTATATCCCGGTATTTCTCTCTCTTTCTCCCTCCTCTCTAAAATCAACAAATAAAGTCATTTTAAAAAATTAAGGGGCATATGAATTTTTTCTACTACTGATCCAATGGTTTTCAAATTGAGTCCCAGGGAATCCTAAAGATTCCATATACTACTTTTTTTTAAGATTTATTTATTGATTTTACGAGGATCGAGGAAGCAAGAAGTATCAACTCATAGTTGCTTTACTTTAGTTGTTCATTGCTGGCTTCTTGCTTGTTGTATGTGCCTTGACCAGGCAAGCCCAGAGCCTGGAGTCTCCATCCACTGCACCACCGTGGGCCAGGTATTAATCCTGCTTATTACCGAACCTGTAGCAGAGCTGCCCTCTTCTTCTGCATTCCTTAGAAGCTTTTATCTCAAAACTTCTGATATTATAAAGTTTGAAAAATAAGAGCTCTCAAACAATGATTTTTGGGGGTGCATGACCAATATCACCAATTTAAATGTAATTTTTAAAAGAAAAAAATTATTTTTGCCTTTCCTTCTTGGCCCCCCCAGGTAGCCTGTGTCCAAACTGTGGGATTGATAATGGAAAAAATAAAATGGAACAAACATTGTTAAGAGATTCACTGAAACAGAGTCAGGAGGTGTTTAGGGAAGTGGGGTCTCTATACATCTTGTGCCTCAGCTCTCAGAGCTGCTATTAAGTTGCTAACTGTAAGGACCAAGAGAAGATCAGAAAATAGGCAGGGCACTAATGGAACAGGGAACTTAAGGGTTACAGGCAGGTCCTGCTCCTGTTCTGTTAGGAATAACATGCCCAAGGTCGTTCAAGAAGCAGAGACAGATAGGGACCCTGTGAGTCTGAGAAAGAAAAAAAAAGAAAAGAAAAGACAAATGTTTGCATTCTATTGGTTAAAAGGCCCTTATCAGAAGTTTATGTTTGGGATTCGCCAATAAGCTAGACCCCAGCCCCTGTTGCTATGCTATGTGCAACCCCTGAGCAAATAGGTTACCACCACATCTGCTTCAGTATTATGTACTTGCTTGCTTAGCTTATAAAAAGATTTAGCTGTGAGCACTAGGTGCGGCTCCCATCTGCAGATCCTTGTGAGCACAGTGTCTCTGGACACCTCGGGAATTTGCTCCTGCGCAGGTAAAACTGGCCAATAAAGTTACATCTATACTCCTGAAAGTCTCCAACATTTGTTCTTGTACCCGGTGGATGTTACATCTCTGGGGCTCGTCCGGGATTTCCCTTGGTGGAGTTTTTGGTTGGAGACCAGAGGGACAGCTCGAGCTGAGTAAGTACTCTTCGAGGATCCTCATTTGGTTTTGTTTTTGAGCTCCGGAGCATATAAACCTGAGGTAGTAGGTGGGACGCCGCTGGTAATCTACCCAGGGCTTTCAGAATGGGACGCCGTTTTCTGAAAGGAATTGTTAACTCTAGGAGTTAACATTAGAAGTGACCGGTCACATTAGAAATTTCTGCGCCGTGCTGCGCTGCGTTTTGTCTGTGTGCGAATGCCTGAATTGAGTGTGAGACAATCTTTTACTCTAGCCTTTTTGCTTATTGATTGGGGTATTTTGATAATTGTTTTGTTAATTCTTGAATGTTTAGAAGCAGACAAAGCAGGATACAGAGGAATGGGACAACAAGAGTCTGTACCCGGTTCTCCACTTGAGTGCCTACTAAACAACTTTTCTGATTTTCAGAAAAGAGCCCAGGGGTACGGAGGGCCACCTCTGGACCGAGAGACCCTCTGGACCTTGAGTCAGTTAGAATGGCCCACCTTCAACGTAGGGTGGCCCACTGAGGGAAGTTTTGATCTTCCTATTGTGTTTGCTGTCTGAGCTATTATCTACCAGGTGCCCCATCCAGACCAATATTTGTATATAGATGTGTGGGTTGATATTGCCACAGAGAAGCCAGGGTATATCAGAAAGTACATAAAGAATGGCAAGAGAGAGAGAAGGGCAGTATGTGTTACTGCAAGTAACCAGAGGGCAGGGAAAGGCAGTAGGAAGGAAAAGGAGAAGACCAATTCCCCGGTACGGTCCACTGTACCGTCATCTAGAATTTACCCTGTCTTGCCTGAACCACTGGAGGATCCCTTAGACCCAGTAAATTTCCCTCCTCCCTATCGGCGGCAGGGAGAACCTGATTCCACGCAGCAGGATGTGAGTGGATTTTTGAGTCGACCACACACCCGAGGAGGGGCGATATATTCGCCTTCTCCTTCGGTGGGAGGCATCACCATCTTGCCTTTGTCTCCTGCAGGAGGCGCCGCCATTTTGCCTCCTCCTGTGGGAGGCGCCGCCATCTTGCCTTTGTCTCCTCTGGTGGGAGGCGCCAAGGGGAGTATGGCCATTTTACCGCTCCGGGAAGCGCCGCTGGCACCAGATGCTGGTCCACAAGTGCCCCCTCGCTTCATCTATGTGCCTTTTTCCACCAGTGATTTGTACAATTGGAAGCGGGAAAATCCTCCTTTTTCTGAGAAACCACAGGGACTAATATCCTTGCTTGAGACAGTTTTTAGGACCCACCAGCCAACGTGGGATGACTGCCAACAGGTCTTACAAACTCTTTTTACTACAGAAGAAAGAAATAGAATAATGAGAGAAGCAGCAAAGGCAGTTTTAGAGGATGGGGGAACAGATGGGGAAGTCGAGAATGTCCTTCCCAAACAGCCCCTGACCTGGGACCCGAATACCTCAGGGGGAAGGGAAGCACTCTTCCAGTATCTCCGGGCTCTGTTGCAGGGTTTAAAAGCAGCAGCCAGGAGACCCACTAATTTCAGTAAGGTAAGTGAGGTTATCCAGGGAAGGGAAGAATCCCCTGCCGCATTTTTAGAGAGGCTGATGGAGGCCTACTGGGTTTATACCCCTATAGATCCAGAAGCTGAGGAGAATCGCAGGTTAGTAAATATAGGTGCAAGCTGCATCAGACATTAGGAAGAAGCTTCAGAAATTAAAAGGATTTGAAGGGAAAAATAGAAGTGAGCTAGTTGAAATAGCTCAGAAAGTATATATAAATAGGAATGACTCAGAACTAGGGAAGCAGCTGTCAAGATCCTCATTGCAGCTCATAAGTCAGAGAAGAAGGGAAAAGGAGAGCAGCAAAAAGGAAAACAGAAAGGTCAACCACGGAAGCAAATAGGCAAGGACCAGTGTGCCTATTGCAAGGAGAAAGGACACTGGAGGAGAGATTGCCCGAAGTTACGGGTTAACAGTCAGAAGCTAAAGCAAGATCCAGAGGTCTTGCTCCAAACCTTAGACTGACGGGGCCAGGGCTCCATTTCTGTCGGCTCCCAGCCCATGGTCACCCTAACAGTTGAAGGAAAGCCAATAGACTTCCTGGTTGACACGGGAGCCACCTATTCAGTTTTAAAGAAGCCACAAGGACACATACAAAAAGAAACTACAAAAATAATAGGGGTAACGGGAAAAGCAGTAGCTTATCCACGGACCACCGCAAGAATCACAAATTTAGGCCAAGGCACTATTACTCACTCATTTCTAGTCATTCCAGGTTGTCCTTATCCTCTCATGGGCCGAGATCTCTTGCAGAAACTTCAAGCCACGATAACCTTTAAAGAAGAGAACAGCAGTTGCCAAGAGGGAAAGGAAAAAATCAGTCTCGAGGTAACGGTGCCCATATCTGAAGAATACTTGATAGCAGTCCTACAGGAAGGTAAGGACGAAGTCATCGGGGTCCCAGAGGAAATACGGGAAAAGGTGCCAGGGGTGTGGGCAGAAACCAACCCACCAGGCTTAGCTGCTCATCAGCCACCTGTCATAGTGCAGTTGCTGAGCACTGCTAGCCCCGTGTGGGTAAGGCAATATCCCATACCAGCACGAGCTAAGCAGGGCATAACACAGCATCTGAAGCGCTTACTAGTGGCTGGTATCCTCCAGGAATGCCAGTCAGCCTGGAACACACCTTTGCTCCCAGTCCAGAAGCCTGGGACCCAGGACTATCGCCCAGTGCAAGATCTACGAGAAGTAAATACCCGGGTAGAGACTATTCACCCAACAGTGCCAAATCCCTACACTTTGCTAAGTTCGTTACCCCCTACTTGTACATATTATTCAGTACTAGATTTGAAGGATGCTTTCTTTTGCATTCCATTGGCCCCCAAGAGCCAGGAGATATTTGCTTTTGATGGAATGATCCGGAAAATGGACTAGTGGGACAGTATACATGGACCAGGCTTCCTCAAGGGTTTAAGAATTCTCCCACTATCTTTAATGAAGCTTTATGTAAGGACTTGCAGGGGTTTCGAGCTGCCCACCCTTTAACTGTGTTGCTCCAATATGTGGATGACCTCTTCATCGCTGCAGCAGAAGAAGAGCAATGTAAGACGGCCACCTTAGACCTACTCCAGGATCTCCAGCAGATGGGGTATCGAGTCTCTGCCAAGAAGGCCCAGATTGTCACCCAAACTGTAAGTTACTTGGGATATAACTTACAAGGGGGACAAAGGACATTATCCAGTCAAAGGGTTCAAACTGTGTTGCAGATCCCAGAACCCACTAACAAAAGGCAAGTGCGGGAATTTCTGGGAGCAATTTCTGGATATTGCAGACTCTAGATATTAGGATTTGCAGAGCTGGCCAGGCCCCTCCATGAATTGATGCGGGGCAAAGAAGAACAGTTTATTTGGACAGACAAGGAAAGGAAGGCTTTCCAGGCACTGAAGGAAGCCCTAGTAGCTGCCCCGGCATTGGCGCTACCAGATATGGCCAAACCTTTCCAGTTGTACATTGCTGAGAAGAGAGGCGTAGCCTTGGGAATCCTCAGCCAAGAGCTTGGGCCATGGAAGAGGCCTGTAGCATACCTATCCAGGAAGCTAGACTCCGTAGCGTCTGGCTGGCCAACCTGTTTGAGGGCATTGCTGCTACCTCAATCCTAGTTAAGGAGGCCAACAAACTGACATTGGGTCAGGACATCCAGGTTATTGGAGAACACTATCTAGAACAAGTTCTGCGTGCCCCACCAGATAGGTGGCTCTCCAATGCCCGACTGACACAGTACCAAGCACAGTTATTGAATCCCCTGGCAGTTCAGTTCTTGAAGACGGCAGTCTTAAATCCTGCCACCTTGCTACTGTTGCCAGACCCATCAGTGGTCCTTGACTGCAGACAGATATTGGACACTGTCACAGGGGCCAGACTGGACCTTAGGGACCAGGCCTATGAGAAGGCAGACCTCACGCTGTTCACTGATGGAAGCAGTTATGTCCGAGATGGACAAAGATATGCAGGAGCAGCCGTAACTACCCAGGACAGTGTCTTATGGCAGAGGGCATTACCAAAAGGTACATCTGCACAGCGAGCAGAGCTAATTGGACTTACACAGGCCCTCCAGATAGCTGAGGGCAAAGTGGCCAACATTTACACGGACAGCAGATACACCTTTGCCACTGCTCACATTCACGGTGCCATTTACAAAGAAAGAGGCTTGCTAACGGCAGGGGGAAAAGAAATTAAGAATAAGACTGAGATCTTAGCCCTGCTTGATGCCATTTGGCTTCCCTCTAAAGTAGCCATAATTGCAAAGGACATCAAAAGGGGGACTCTCCACTTGTTCAAGGAAATCGTTTTGCTGACATCGCTGCCAGAGAAGCTGCAAAAGAAGGAACTGCAGACATTCTATCGCTCTTGCCTCAACCCTTGCTGCCTCCAAACCCTAAGTATACTCCTGAGGAAGAGCAGGAGGGAAAGCAATTAGGGGGTAAAAGAAATAAGCAGGGGTGGATAGAACTTCCTGACACCAGACTCTACCTACCCCAAGGAATAATAGGAGAAATTGCAAAGGAAATCCACGCAAGTTTCCACTTAGGGCAAAATAAGATGGAACAACTAATTAAGAAGTACTATGGGGGACCTCAGATTAGAAATATAGTACAATCTATAGTTTCTAGATGTAAGTCTTGTGCTAAGGTCAATGCTATAAACAAGAAGCTTCCCCCTTTAGTTAGATATAGGGGAAAGTGCCCAGGAGAGTTATAGGAAATATATTTCACAGAAATGACTCCAGGAAAGGCAGGATTTAAGTATCTACTTGTGCTAATAGATACTTTTACAGGATGGACAGAAGCCTTTCCCACCAAAGGTGAAACTGCTTCCACAGTTTGCAAGATCCTGCTAAGAGAAATCATCCCTAGATATGGAATTCCCATAGCCATAGGATCTGACAATGGACCAGCTTTCATCTCTAAGATTTCCCAGGAATTAGCTACGAGGCTAGGAATTGATTGGAAATTGCATTGTATTTACAGGCCTCAGAGTTCAGGACAAGTAGAAAGAATGAATAGGACATTAAAGGAAACTCTAATTAAGTTAATTGAGAAGACTGGTGAAAACTGGGTAGAGTTACTCCCTTTTGCCCTGTTCCGGGTTAGATGTACACCTAACACTAATAAATGGACCCCCTATGAGCTCATGTTTGGACAACCCATTCCACTGGTTCCCCAGCTCACCAGAGAGGAAATAGAGATGTCTAATCATAATTTCCTCAAGTCCCTACAGGCGTTGCAGCAGATTCGGAGAGAAGTAAGGGAGCTGCGAGAACAGAGGACTGCAGCATTAGAAGACAACGCCCAGAGGCTGTTGCCACTGGACCCTGGACAGTGGGTTTGGGTCCTTAACCACCGTCGAGGGAACCTAGAGTCGCGATGGCAAGGACCGTTCCAGGTATTGCTCAGCACCCCTTCTGCAGTCCGGGTAGTAGAAAAGCCCTATTGGATCCATCTCTCCCACGTGAAACCAGCCCAACCACCCTAGGAAGGATCCCGGAGATGGCAAGTCAAGCAGACCCCTGGAGAGCCTTTAAAGCTCACCTTCTCCTCCACTTAGGACTAATGACTTTCTGTATTTTACCCAGTAGGGAACTAGAATTAAATGAATGGGTATTGATTAGAACAGCAGATAGCATTACAATAGCACAAAACAATACATGGGGCAACCAAGTAACTTTCAGTGTAGATTTTTCAAAGGTTTTTGGTGATGAATTCTGTGACTCTCCCGCAGCACACAGGTCTGTAAAGTAGATGCCTCGGGCACCTTTAGGCTTACCAGAATAGGAGAATATCAAAGTGTGTTCGCCCTTACGCCACAATAGGGCATTGTGGTATACTCCACATTATGCGTGTCCTGAGCCTCTTCCAGGGCAACGCTACACTTGTGGTTCTACCACTGAATTTTATTGTAAAGCATGGGGTTGTGAAACCCCTACTAGTCAATAGAAATGGAAGCCGCCACGACCAGACCCCGACATAGATCTCCTCCGCCTAGGAACTAAGTATGGAGGAGAAAGGCCTAATGAAGGTATAGATTACCAATGTTTTATAAACAGTTGTAACCCTACCATTGTCACTATCAAGAGGCCTCAAGACCTAAATTGGAGTAAGGGAAAAACATGGGGACTAAGACTTTATACTGCAGGTGCGGATCCAGGAACCTTCTTTACTATTAGAAAGCTACCAACAAAGAATAAGCTTCTCTTTGAGGGAGGAAAGAATAAGCTAGCCCCGAGAGCACCCAGGCTACCAACCACATCTTCGACTAGTCCTTCCATAAGCAAGATAAACTTAGTTAGTCCAACTTCATATAGTGTACCAGAAAGGGCAAATCAGAAGGTACCTTATCACACTCTCCATCCGTCACTGGATGGACAACTGGAAGAATTAGGTTTATTAGACAAGGTGTTTACTTACTTTAACAACACCTGGCCTGACATCACTGAGTCTTGTTGGCTGTGCCTTAGTCCTAAGCCACTTTTCTACATTGGAATAGGGGTTAATACATCAAAAGGAGGGGACTTAGTTCCTAGCACTGTAATCCCTCCCACCACGGGGAAACAAGACCAAATAGAAGACTGTTTTTCTGAAGGATCTCTCACCATTGCTGAGTTCCACGGAAAAGGAACTTGTTATTCCTTAGCAAATTTCACTTTAACTAATTCTAATTACAGTGACTATTGTCTTAATCAAGAAACTCTGTCCAGTAATCCAGAAAGGCCTAAGGTAATAAAAGCACCGGAAGGGTTATAGTTTGTGTGCACCCAAGGTATATTCAAGTGTATTGTTCCTACAAACCCTGAACTCTGTGTCAGTGCATACATCATCCCACAAGTGTATCTGTACGGAGGCAACCCTAAGTTCCTTCTTGTCCCACCTGTAAGGGAAGAGAGAGCTCCCGTTCTAATACCTATTATAGCTACTATAGGTGTTATCGGATCGGCATCAGTAGGAGCTGCCGCTCTAATACAGGGAGACTTAAATTTGAAGCAATTGTCTCATACTTTCTCAAAGGACATTGCCATACTCCAGAACCAGGTAATTTTCTTAGAAAAGCAAATAGATTCCCTAGCGGAAGTAGCCCTACAGAATAGGAGAGGACTAAACCTCCTTTTCCTCAAGCAAGGAGGACTATGTGCAGCCTTAGGAGAAGAATGCTGTTTCTATGCTAATAATTCTAGAGTAATTAGAGAAAATATTAAAGTGTTAGCAAATAGATTAAAGGATAGGGAGTTAGATGAAGAAGATAACCCAGGTTAGTATGCCTCTATGTTCAGAACTTCCCCTTGGCTAACTACTCTTATATCTACAATTGCTGGGCCATTACTGATACTTTTGTTAGCTCTCACTGTTGGGCCTATAGTTCTTAATAAACTCCTTGCATTTATAAAGGAAAGAATTGAAACTGTAAAGGTAATGGTCCTATCTCAACCTACTTATACCATTCTTCCCACTGATAAAGAATCAAGGGTTTGATTTATGCCCTAACAGGAGTAGGGAATGTAAGGACCAAGAGAAGATCAGAAAATAGGCAGGGCACTAATGGAACAGGGAACTTAAGGGTTACAGGCAGGTCCTGCTCCTGTTCTGTTAGGAATAACATGCCCAAGGTCGTTCAAGAAACAGAGACAGATAGGGACCCTGTGAGTCTGAGAAAGAAAAAAGAAAAGAAAAGAAAAGAAAAGACAAATGTTTGCATTCTATTGGTTAAAAGGCCCTTATCAGAAGTTTATGTTTGGGATTCGCCAATGAGCTAGACCCCAGCCCATGTTGCTATGCTATGTGCAGCCCCTTAGCAAATAGGTTACCACCACATTTGCTTCTGTATTATGTACTTGCTTGCTTAGCTTATAAAAAGATTTAGCTGTGAGCGCTAGGTGCGATTCCCATCTGCAGATCCTTGTGAGCACAGTGTCTTTGGACACCTCGGGAATTTGCCCCTGCGCAGGTAAAACTGGCCAATAAAGTTACATCTATACTCCTGAAAGTCTCCGACGTTTGTTCTTGTACCCAGTGGATGTTACACTAACCGGCTGCTAAACTCAGCTCAAGGCCGAGCCAAAAATATCCTGGAACAACCTGGGCACTTTCCTCCTAGTTTTCAACTTGTAGTTTGTATATTAAAAATAACCAACTCCCCCCCCCCAAATAACCAAACCCTGGTAACTTAACCAGCATCCTTCATTTGCAACAAAATTGCACTTTGTGGTTTTTGCCTTTACAAATCCTGCTTTCAAATAAATGCTCTTTATTTTTTATTACAGCTTAAACATTTTTGTGGTTGATAGGGACTTCAAAGAAGGGGGTCTATGGAATTCATTTATCTCAACCAAACCCTCTGCCTTTCTGCCCTACTAGTTTTTGTTTGTTTTTTCATTTTTTCAAAACTGATGCCTGTAAGGTATTTTTCCCCGACGAGAAGGAAGGAACGGGGCTCGGAGCCGCAAAGTGTGGAATAACAAATGGCTTTATTGAGTACAGAGCACGCATCCTGCCTGGCAAGGTTCCCTGGCCCTGAGGAAAGAAAGATGGAGGCTAGGGAAGTTGCAAAGATTAAACCGCATGGAGATATTTAAAGGGTCCCTCTAGGGAAGTGGAGCTACTATGACGTGGTGAAATTTCACTGGCTGGCAGACGATCGCTTCTTTCCAAATGGTTCCTGGGAAGCTTCCTTTTGCGTGCTTGATTGTGGGCGGTCCTAGCTAAAGTTCACGGGTCTGGTTTCCCCACGTGACCATCCCTCATTATCCACCGACCTTACAATGCCCTCTTATCCTGACCTAGGGCCTGGGACATGCAGTTCCCTCTGCCCATATTGCCCTCCCTAGCTTGTCCTCCAGGTTTACATTTGCTTATTTCCCAACTTCTGCTTAGACACCTCTTCCTCCCCAAAACCTTCATGAGTTCTTGAATTTGGGGAACCTCTGTCAGAAGTTCTCCTAGAATGGGGTTTCTCTCCTTCAGGGCACAGATGACAGGTGGAATTGGAGGCTGATTGAGTGTTCTCTTGGTGTCTGTCTTTCCCGACAGACGAGGGCAAACTCTGCATGAGGGCAGGAGTGCCCCTTTTCTCCCTACTGTATGCACAATACTTAGTACAACATCTGGCACATAGTAGATGCTCAATAAATATTGCCTATATTTGGTCCTGTGTACATCATTGTATCACACAGAGATTTCACACACATGTATCACTTTTATTGAAGTATGCGTAAAGAAGAGTGTGCAGATATTATAAAGAATTTGTGTGGTATTGAAACCAGAAAAATGACCCACAGGTCTGGCTGCCTGTTGCTATGAAACCAATTACATGACAGAAGTGCTGGTGAGAAGGAAAGAGGTTGATTCAAGTGCCGGCCACCTGAGAAGATGGAGGGACTTCTATCCTCAAACACCCATCTTCCTCTCTTGGTGCAGGCTGGGGTTTTTATAAAGAGGGAGAAGGAAGGGAAGTAAGTAAAACTAGAACAAAGGACTCACAAGGAAGGGGCTGAGAGTTCTTTGCTGAGGGGGCAGTAGTGAAAACTAGCTCTAAGTGTCCAGCTAACAACTTCAGAAGTGAAGGCCACACATCGCTCAGAGCTGGCACATCTGAAGGTCAAAGTCTGTTCTGCCAGTTGTCACAGGAACTGAAGCTAGCAAGTAACTTATAAATTAGGTTTCTTGTTTCATGTAACAAGTGTCCACAGAGTCCCAGAATCAGGTTCTCTTGGACTTGAGTGAGAATCAGAACTGCAGTCTCAGCCTGGGGGGAGGTGTAGAAGGAGGTGGAGCCAGAGGTGGAGCTCCCGCTTATGCTTATTCTTCTGGCTCAGTGTTAAATAAGCCTTGATGTGTATCAGCTGGAGCAGAGCAGGCCTTTTAACTGTAACGAGTGCTTGGCCAGAGGTGAAATTATATACCTTTGATTTTTAACAGAATACATAACTGTGATCACTGAACTAGTAATATTGAATCATGGTTATAAGAGCAACAAAATGGATTTAACATTTTACAGAAATTCTTTTATAAGTTTATCATGTTAGTACATTCTTACCACTATTTTATGGCTAGTTAGACTAGTAAATCAGTAATATAGCATATTTATTCCCAGTTATGGTATGTTCTCTTTTGTGTCTGGGCTCTTTTGCTCACCATTAAGTTGGTGAGTATCATTCAGATTGTTGCATGGAGCTGCAATTCATACCTTGATCTCACTGTCATATTCATTGCTATTGACCAGGTGGGGCAGAAGTTTTTTCTGTTAAGGGCCAGATATAAAACCTGTTTGGTTTTGTAGGTCAGATAGTCTCTGTCACAGCTAATGCCATTGACAGGCTCAAGCAGCCACAGGCTTGGCCAGTAACTCAGTTGGTTGGAACATTTTCTCAATACATTAAGGCTGAGGGTTTCATCCCTGGTCGGGCATATGCAGGAATCAACCAATGAGTGAATAGGTGGGTGGAACAACAAGTCAATGTTTCTTTTTCCCCCCCAAAAATCAATAAATAAAATTTAAAATTAAAAATAAAATATAAAGCAGCCACAGATGCTATATTAAAAAGTGGGCATGGCTGTGTTCCAAGAAAACTTTGTTTATAAAGACTGGGATTTGAATGTCATATACTTTTTTATCTGTCACTAAGTAGTAAATATTTTTTCAATGATTTAAAAATGTAGAAACTGTTCATCATTCCTGAAAAAGTCCAACATAGAATTACCGTACAATCTACCAACTCCACTCCTAGATACATACCCAAGAGAATGAAAAGCAGGAACTCCAGCCCTGGATGGCTGTTCACTTGGTTAGAGCATTGTCCTGATATGCCAGAGTTGTGAGTTCAGTAGCTGATCAGGGCACATACAAGAACCAACCAATGAATGCATAAATAAGGGGAACAACAAATTGATATTTCTCTCTTTCTTCCTTTTTCTCTCTCTCAAAAAAATCAATAGTTTCTAAATAAAATTTAAAAAGTAATAAAAAATAGAAATTTAAAAATCAGGGACTCCAAGAGATATTTGTACACTAATGTTCATGGCAACATCGTTCATAATAGCCAACAGATGGAAACAACCAGACTGTCCATCAATGGATGAATAGTTTACCAAAATGTAATATGTAATGGAATAATAACATTAAAAAGAAACAAAGTCCTGACATATGCTACAACATGGATAAATCTTAAAAACATTTTGCTAAGTGAAATAAATCGATGAAAAAGGATAAATCTTGTATGATTTCACTTATTTGAGATATGAATAGTGTAGTGGAATAACCCATTGCATGGCCTTGGATGGGAACACAGCCAACAAGAAAAGAATGTTTCACTAAGAGAATTGTTTTGTGACTTGAAGGCGGGTCACTGAAACAGGTCTATATGACTGAAGGCAGTTGCTGGGCTTTTCTCAGTAAAATATTCTCATAAGATTTCTGTACTTTCCAAGGTTATCCCTTAAGATAAGGAGAGGAGCCTGACCAGGCAGTGGCACAGTGGATAGAGTGTCGGACTGGGATGCAGAAGACCCAGGTTTGAGACCCCGAGGTCGCCAGCCTCAGCAAGAGCTCATCTGGTTTGAGCAAAAGCTCACCAGCTTGAGCCCAAGGTCACTGGCTCGATCAAGGGTTTACTCGGTCTGCTGAAGGCCCACGGTCAAGGCACGTATGAGAAGGCAATCAATGAACAATTAAGGTGTTGCAATGCTCAACGAAAAACTAATGATGGATGCTTCTCATCTCTCCATTCCTGGCTGTCTGTCCCTGTCTATCACTCTCTCTGACTCTCTGTCTCTGTAGGAAAAATAAAAAAAAAAGATTAAAAAAAAAAAAAAAAAAGATAAGGAGAGGAATGTTGTGGGATCCATAGAAGCAATAGCAATTAATGCCTTCTGATATTATGTTGTTACTAAGCTATCTTGCAGGTGCACTCTATGTATCTTTAAGTAAAAGTTACTCTTGATGTTATGCCAATTTCTCAGTAAACTAGCTTTTTGAAGTCTTGTGAATAAAATTAGGACACTGCATGAACTCAGGGCCATTTGCCTGAGCGAGCGGTAGTCCTTTGCTAGTCCTTGATGATTCCGTCTGCTGATCTCTCTCTCTGCGCCCCCGACTCACAACAACAGAATAGGCAGAAAGTAGCATGGTGGGGGACATGAGCCAGGGGAGGGGGATAGGGAATTAGTGTTTAATGAAAACAGTTTCATTTTGGGAAAATGAGAACATTCTAGAAATAAAGACAAGTGATGGTTGCATAACATTGTGAATGAACTTAATGTTATGGAACTGGGCGTGTAAAAATGGTTAAAATGGTAAAAATTATGTGTCTTTTACCATAATAAAAAATTCATTTACATATATTGGAAACAAAAAAAGTAAAAACCATTCTTAGCTCACGGGGCATATAAATACTACAGATGATGGGCTGGATTGGGCCCACAGGCCATTGTAGATTGTTCCACTGAGAAAATAAACCGAGGTTTTATTTCTTCCTTCTATTGCCAATAGAGATTTGGGTATGAACATAGCCTGCAATTCTCACACAGGGGCATCACTGTGGTCATTTTTGCAATCCTACCCCTACGTGCTCGCTTGTTCCTCTACCTGTCCCTCGGAATAGGGCTTCTGGAATCATGCCCTGGGCACTACCTCCTGGACCAGTCCCAGCTGGTTGTGGGATGAGAGAGCTCTTGAAGGGAGAGGCTGTGGCAGGGAGGGGGACAGAGCTTCCACCCCTGGGCCCCTGCAGTCTGCTCCAGGGGCTTCCTCTTGGCCCTGGATGTGGGCAAGGAGGTGTACGGGACCAAGGGACATATCACCCAAGACAGAAAACCCCACACCTAAAGGCCTTAAAGAGAGAGAGACTGCAGCAGCATGAAATTCGTGTCCAAGATTGGGCCTGCTGAGTCTGCCAAAATGGTAAGTGACAGCTGTTTTTATTTCTGTCCAGAGCCCTGGTGGGAGGCCTCGGGGCAAATCAGGGCCTCCAGCCTGTCCTCCATAGGGATCCAAGGTTCCAGATCTCACATGCTCTGTGGGCCTGACCCTCCCCAGGATGGGCAGGGGCTGACTCAGCTGTGGGTCTCTTGGTTCTTTCAGCCCCTTCGTGATGAAGGCTCCATCCCTACCCCTCCTCCCCATCATGGGGCTGCTGGTGTGTAGCAAGTCACTGTGTCCTGTGGATAAAGCCATTCAATGAGAATAATGTTCTCAGCTGCCTAAGTGAGGGCTTTCACATTCGACTCCAGTAGGGGCCTCAGAGGCCCCTCTGATTCCTATCCTGGAGCAAAGGTCAATCCAGCCCCAACCCCAATCCCAACCAAAGCTCAAGCCCAACCCAACCTAACCAGACCCAACCCCAACTGCAACCAAGCCTCAACCTTGAGCCCAACTCCAACTAAACTTCAAATTCAAACCCAACCTTTAAGCAAACCTCAGCTCTTAAACCCAACCCAACCCCATCAGCTCCAGCTTTAACTAGAGCTCCAAACCCTCCTTCCTCTAAAATACCCACCTCAAGACAGACTCCAGGTGAGCTCTGCATCATCTGGACTCTCTACAAGGGCATGGACCACTCAGGCCTTCCCCAGGGGAGCTGTCTTGATGCCCTGCCTATCTCTAAGTCACCATGGCTTAGGCAACATGAGGATGGGGGAGGGGCAGCTTGGTCTCACAGACAGCTTCCCCCTTCTCTCTTCTGCAGCTAAAAAAATTTTTTTCTGGCCTGACCTGTGGTGGCACAGTGGATAAAGTGCTGACCTGGAATGCTGAGGTCACCAGTTTGAAACCCTGGGCTTGCCTGGTCAAGGCACATATGAGAGTTGATGCTTCCTGCCCCCCCATCTCTCCTCTCTAAAATGAATAAATTTATACACACACACACACACACACACACACACACACACACACACACACAGTGTGTCCGTAAAGTCATGGTGCACTTTTGACCGGTCACAGGAAAGCAACAAAAGACAATAGAAATGTGAAATCTGCACCAAATAAAAGGAAAACCCTCCCAGTTTCTGTAGGATGATGTGGCAGCATGTGCGCATGCACAGATGATGACGTAACACCGTGTATACAGCGGAGCAGCCCACGGCCATGCCAGTCGAGATGTGGACAGTACAGAGGAAAGTTCAGTGTGTTCTGTGGCTCGCAAAATTCAAATCTGTAACCAAAGTGCAACAGGAATATCGGTGCGTTTATAATGAAGCGCCACCACATAGGAATAACATTACTTGGTGGGATAAGCAGTTGAAGGAAACCAGCAGTTTGGTGGAGAAACCCCGTTCTGGTAGGCCATCAGTCAGTGACGAGTCTGTAGAGGCTATACGGGATAGCTACCTAAGGAGCCTAAAAAATCTGTGCGTGAGCCCACATTGAATTGCACTGAATAGGTATGAAACTGGGAGAGTTTTCCTTTTATTTGGTGCAGATTTCACATTTCTATCGTCTTTTGTTGCTTTCCTGTGACGGTCAAAAGTGCACCATGACTTTACGGACACACTGTATATACATATTTAAATTCAGTGACATGAGGGGAGGCTGAGAGACAGATTCTGCATGCACCCTACTGGGATCCACCTGGCAAGCCCACTAGGGGGCGATGCTCTGCCCATCTGGGGCATTGTCTGTTGCTCTGCAACCAAACTCTTCCTAGTGCCTAAGGCGGAGGCCATGAAGCCACCCTCAGCGCCTGAGGCCAACTTGCTCCAATCAAGCCATGGCTGCAGGAGGAGGAAAGAGAGAGTGGGAAAGGGATAGAGAAGCATCAACTGTTGTTCTACTTAGTTCCATTTAGTTGTACACTTATTAATTGCCTCTCTTACATGACCTGACAGGGTTGAATCTGTGACCTTGGAGCGCCTGTACAACACTTTATTCATTGAGCCACCTGGCTAGGGACCTCCTGCAGTTAAAATTTTTAAAAAATTAGTTTAGAGGAGAGAAACATTAATTTGCTCCATTTATTTATGCATTCATTGGTTGTTTCTAGTATGTGCCCTGACCAGAAATCTAACCTGCAACCATATAGGGATGATGCTCTAACCAACTAGTGACCTGGCCAGGGCTTTCCTCTTGCAGTTTTTTCTGTTTTTTAGTGAGAGGGAAAGAGAGAGAGACAGAGACAGAGACAGAGACACAGAGAGAAGAATAATGGGAGATGAGAGGCATCAACTTATAGTTGCATCACTTTAGTTCATTGATTGCTTCTCATTAAGCCTGGGGCTGGGGGAGGGGGTTCAAGCTGAGCCCATGACCCTTTGCTCAAGCCAGCGACTATAGGATTATGTTGATAATCCCATTCTCAAGCCGGTGACCTAGCAGCTCAAACTGGTGAGGCTGCACTCAAACCTGGGATCTAATCATCCCAAGTCCGCCTTTATCCACTGCGCCAGCACCGGTCAAGCTCCTCTTGCAGTCCTTGAGGTAATAAGAAACATTGATCTGGATGCAGGAGTGTCACCTCTGGGGAACCTACTTACTTAGGCACCTGCTCCACAGATGAGGACAGAAGTTCGTTCCCCACGCTCTCGGTTCTGTCCCCAGTGCACTGAAGCCCGTTTCTCATGTCCAGCCGTCTCCATTTCTCTAAGACCATAGAGTCCCTGCCTCTATTTCCTAGGGTCCTGGTCTGCATTCCCAGCCTCTGTCTGCCCCAGTGGAGGGACCTTATTTCCTTAGGACACTGGTATCTAGGCCCCAGCCAGCCTCCAGCTTCCACACAGCTCACGCATCTGGTTCCAATTACCTGGTGTGGGAGCCTCCAGGTCCTAGACCTCCAACCTCTTAAGCCTCGGGGTTCGGGCCCAAGCTCTGTCCGCTACCGCTGTTAGGCTTCGCTGTCACCGGCTACACACGTGACTCTACCTGTGGCTCATGGGACGTGCGTGCCGAGACCACCTGCCACTACCAGTGCGCGGCCACGGACTGGCCGGGGGCCCTCTGTCGTAGTGTGCCCGCCACCTTCTGAAGTCACCCCGGCCTGGGGGGCGTGTCCAGGCCTCGGGGGGCGGGTCTTGGCCTTGGAGCGGAAATAAACCCTGAGAGGATGATGAGGAGGGTGTGGCCGCGGTGCTGTGTTTTGTGCGGTGCGGCGCGACTGAGCTTGGGTTTCAGAAAAGAGCGGTCGCTTAGACACTGGAGAGGGACGTGGGTGGGGGGTGGAGGGGGGGGGAGCGCGACTGACACCTTCTTCTGTCTCATCTCCCCCTCCCATGTTGGCCCCACCTTTAGCTCCGAGAATGGAGCCTCAGCTTCCTCTAATGACTGCCATACCTAAGCATGGCCTACTTCAGGAGGGGAAGAAATTGTTACCTTTGAGGCAACCTTGACAGTCACCCTCGGGTCTTGAGCTTCCTAGAAAGTTGCTGGGTCATTCCTCCTCACATCCCACAGTGAGGCTTCATCCGAGGTCTGGGTCTGGCTGAGACAGAGTCCTGCTCCCAACGCACATACAGTCCAGGGCCTCAGCTAGCTCCAGGGTCAGTGGAACTCAGCCTCTATCGTCACTCGCCACCCCGTTGAAAGAACCCCAAAGGTACAGGCAAAGCCAGGTGATGTGAAGAGTCTTCACAGGGGCCTGCTGAGAGCTGCTACCTGAGGCTGCGCACCACAGTTTAACTTTTCACTCGGGCAGGCGCAGATTCGAATAGTTGCAATCCCGAGTCCACAGGGGCACATAGGCCTTCATGAAGATCCAAATATGAAGACACAGGGCAGGGACTTTTTTGCTCTTTGGTGTATCCCTGGCTGTTAAAGGAGATCATGGCACATAGTAGGCACTCAGGAAATGTCTGTTGAATAAATTAGGCACACACACAGTCATACACACTATATATACACGTGGTCATGTGCGCACACAGTACACACACCAAAACCCAGTTGCCACCCTCACTCAGAGACGCTATGCCCGGAGACACACATGGAAATAGGAAGACACCTCTGAGGTATATAGACATGCCCACGGGGGTGGGGACATAGGGACACACAGACACATATACACTGCACAGACCCTCATCCTTCCAATGTCAGGTCCCCACCCCAGCCTAGATGACACTTGTCCTGGTCTGGACTCAGTGCCCTATAAGGAAAACCCCAGCATTCCTGGGAGCACAAATCCAGGTGATCCAGGGTCCAGTTTCCTTAGAATCCTAACCTGGGATCTTAAACTCAAGCCCCTGAGAAATGCAGACTTCAGAACACTTGGTGGCCAGTCTTGAAAGGGGCCCCAAACTCAAAAGTCAAAGTCCCCAGCAGCATGCGCCAAGGGTTGGAGAATGGGTAATAAGGTGGGATCCTGTTTTTCAGAATGTCTTGGACTCTTTCCACTGCCACTCACCCTCTATGGTGGCACAGCCTCCCCCTAGCCCCCCCCCATCTGATCCTGGGGGCCATAGGTGAGATCACAAATACTACTGATGCCTATAAAGCCAGCCTACCAGACCCCAACCTAGGGATTTCCCTCTCAGTTTCTTCCTTCTAATCCAACTGTGATACTAGGGTCAGAATGAGACCACTGAGTCAAAAGTGTGTCTAAGACCAGATGAGGTGAATTTTGTGCCTTGCCCTCTCCCTCAATGATTTGTGTGTGTGTGTGTGTGTGTGTGTGTGTGTGTGTAGCATTCCCTTATACCCAGGCCCAATGTGTATACCCCTGTTTCCAAGTCTCCCTTCCCTCCATAACTGGCCCCCTAGGAAGGTCCCTTCAGAGCCCTCAATTCCAACATAGGCATCATTCTGTCCCAGAACACAGACTTGGAGATTACATCTCACTGCTTATGTGACCTAGGACACAGAAGCCCCATTTTTGAGCCTCCCTTTTTGGTAGCCAAGATTCTTCCAGTTGCAAGTTCCACAGACCCCACTTCAAACTAGCTTGAGCAAAAGTAAAAGGAAGATTCTGAATTATGTAACCAAGAGGCCTAGATTTAGAACAACAGATTTAGGTGTAGCTAAGGTGACCAACTTTTTTACAATGAAAAGGACAAAAATAAATTGAAGAAAACAATATTGTAAATAAAAAACATTTTATTCATTGCAATGATAATACACTATAATATAAATGCATAATAAAAACATTTGTAAAATTTTATATTATAATCATGCTTATATGCCTAGTAATTTTTAATAATAATTGTAAGAAAAAAGTACTTATTTAGATACAGATAAGTCATATCACACGCAATGGATCGACTCTGCATTGATCAAATACAGATATTTACAGATTAGTCTTCCAATATCAAAAAGGAGGACATGTAGGAGGACACTTTTCGAGGGAGGACGGAACTTACAAAAGAAGGACTGTCCTCTCTAAAGGAGGATGATTGGTCACCTTGGTATAGCTGAATCCAGGGTCTCAAATGATGTCTCCAGAACTCAACTCTAAGGTCTTCATTCCTCAGTGTTGGTTTCACTCAAGCAGGTTCTCCCTGTCACAGCTCTAGGCTTTACATTCTCCCAAATGTGAGAGCCCCAGTGGAGGGGGGAAAAAAAGAAAGAATAACTTTTCTAGGTTAACCCAACATAAATCCCAGGCCTAAGTTTCATTGGTCTAGTCTCGCTCATTTCCCTGCCCTGTGCCAAATCTTAAACACTGATTTGCTGGGCCTTGGATCATGTGCCCACTGCAAGCCAATCGCTGATTAGGACACATTTTCTTTCTTAAAAAAAAAACTGTTTACCCCATGAAAGGGGCTAGGCAGGCAAGCACATGGAGCCCTCTCAGGCCACTATTACATGTCTTTCTGTGGGTCTCTGTCATCACTGCCTTTTTCTCAACTTTCAGAGGGCTGGAGACCAGTCATTGCCCCATCTGAACCAGGGAAATATATGTCTGTGGCCCTGCCTCATACACCTGTCCATCAGAGCAGAACCAGCTTTCCATTTGTCCATCTCCTCTGTGGCTGTTACATCATAAGTGGTGAATTGCTCAATGGCTGACTGCTTTCTACCATCGGAAAAAGGAGCTGCATCTACTACTGCTAAGACGATCTTACTGGAGCAAAGTTGGCAATAGTTTAGGAAAGAGAACATTATCCTCACCAGATCTTGGGGGACCATTGCAAAGCTACCTTGAATTTAATCACATAGTTTAAACCTAGAACGTAACACCTCCTGCACATTGTCAGAAAATCGTACTTACTTTTCCAAACAGAGAAAACTATAACACTCTAGACCAGGACTGTTCAACACTGGTCAACCAAATTGAAATGCACCTTAAGCATAAATACACATTTGATTCTGAAGACTTAGTACCTCCCAAAAGTTAAACTTAATCTATAATTTTAAAATATAATCTACATGCAAAAGTAATAATATCTTGGGTATATTATGCTAAATAAAATATGTTATTAAAATCAATTTAGCTTGTTTCTTTTTTTTTCTTTTTCTTTTCTTTTCTTTTTTTTTTTTTTTTGTATTTTTCTGAAGTTGAAAACAGGGAGGCAGTCAGACTCCCGCATGCGCCCAACCAGGATCCACCCGGTATGCCCACCAGGGGCCAATGCTCTGCCCATCTGGGGCGTTGCTCTGTTGCAACCAGAGCCATTCTAGCACCTGAGGCAGAGGCCATGGAGCCATCCTCAGCGCCAGGGCCAACTTTTTGCTCCGATGGAGCCTTGGCTGCAGGAGGGGAAGAGAGAGACAGAGAGGAAGGAGAGGGGGAAGGGTGGAGAAGCAGATGAGCACTTCTCCTGTGTGCCCTGGCTGGGAATCGAACCCGAGACTTCTGCATGCCAGGCTGATGCTCTACCACTGAGCCAACCGGCCAGGGCCTGTTTCTTTTATCTTTTTAATATGGCTGTTAGAGAATTTTAAATTAAACGTGGATGGTATTATATTTCTCTTGGAAGGCACTAGACTTACAGAGAAAATTCTAGACTTGCACAGAGAAATTTCTCTAGACTTACAGAGAAAGTTTCCTATACATATTGTCTCATTTTTACCCCCAGTTCTCAGATAGTCACAAAGAAGGTTTTAAGAGACCTAGACAGAGTGTAGGCATGTGAATGCATGAATTTGTATATTTCTCTGGGTAAGCATATGTGGAAGCATATGAATAGGTGTGCTATGTGTATATGTGAGCAGATGTGTGATTGAGAGTGACTCTGCTGCTTCTGAGTGTTTCTTTGATTGGGGTCTTCAGGTTGAGGGAAAAGTAGTTTCAGGGAAGGTCAAGGCATGGGTCTGACCTCAGTACCAGATGTGGGTGTGGAGTTCCAGTGGTTAGCACTGTTACCTCACATCCTTTCTTCTATGGGGCCTTGAAGAAGCAGAATTTCTTGAAGTGGAGTGAGGGCTGGGATTATGGCAGGAGGAAGAAAGGTTTGGGGGACCCAGGAATTCTGTCTCTAAGGATGGCTGCCCCTACCTTAAAAGGTAACACTGAGGTGTCACAGCTTCTCTCTTAAGAGAGAGGATATAGGAGACTGGGGTTCATCCAGATAGACATACATGTGCATGTGCTCACACATATATACACAGCTTCCTGTAAAGTTTCTGATCATTTTTTAAAAATTATTTTTATTGAATATAATTGACATAAAGCATTATATACTTTTAAGATGTATAACATGGGCCTGACCTGTGGTGCCGCAGTGGATAAAGCGTTGACCTGGAAATGCTGAGGTCGTCGGTTTGAAACCCTGGGTTTGCCTGGTCAAGGCACATATGGGAGTTGATGCTTCCAGCTCCTCCCCCCTTCTCTCTCTCTGTCTCTCTCTCCTCTCTCTGTCTCGCTCTCTCCCTCTCTAAAAATGAATAAATTAAAAAAAAGATGTATAACATGGTGATTTGATACATTTATATATTTCAAAACGATGACTAGCATTAGCTAACACCTCTATCACAAGTTCCTGACCATTCTGTTCTGTCTCTAGGCCTACTGACTTCTTTTTTTGGTCCTCTCTGAGACCTCTGGTCTCCTAAGACACTTCTGGATCTAAGGGTGTGAAGATGCCCCAGGGTGGGAGGGGTTTGGATCCCTGAAAAGAAGAGGCTGACCTCTCCTTCCTCCCCCACACCCCAACCCGGAGATTTCCTCATCTGTGAAGCATCTTCCGGTGGGTTGAGGATGTGTGGACAAATTGGCAGACTGGGGACCACGGAAGCGGAGGAAATCTACATAAACAAGGAGGTCAGGATGCAGGCAGCAGCCTTCAAAGACAAGCAACGGGGGGCCCCAGCCAATAAAAAAGGTTAGTTACCTTGGCATCTGGTGCAGGGGTGGGGCAGGTCAAGAGGGAGAGGTTGGGATGAGGGAGCTAAGGAGCTGAGAGTGGGGGGATGCATAGGGCTTCTTCCCCTCCCCAAAAAGTTCTGTGTGTATGCCTATCCCCCACCCACTTGTCTTAACTAAGAAGCAGATCTTAGGTACCACTCCTTAACTTTTATCCCCAGAAATGTGTGCAGTGGTTCAGTGAACCAAGATTTCTGAGCCCCCAATCCACTCCAGAGCTCCAGGCAGGTCTCCAAACCCTTCTCACTACCTACCCATAGGTGTAGATGACCCTGCCTATGAGAATATCATCTTGACCTTCAGAAACCGGGACCAACCAAAAGACAGTCATTCACCTCCCAAGAGTGAGGGTAAGCAGCCACCTGCCAGCCCACATCCCACAGCCTTCAGAGAGGCTCTGTGGGAGGGCATCTCAGAGATAGTGGGCAGCATGTAGAGGTCAGGGGCAGTGGTGTGGAGTATGGTGGCATCAAGGTGTGACAGTGATGGGAGTAGCTTTGTAGGTGGTGATGTGGTGGTGGTGAAGTGGAAGTGTTGGTGAAGGTTTGGGTGATGGTGATGGTGAGTAGGTGACATTGTAGTGGATTGGGAAGGAATTACTTAGACAGAGTTAATGAGGGTGCTGTGGATGGGGACAATGCAGGCAATAACGAGCACTGATGTTGGTGGCTGTTGGTGACAGCTATTGCTGACACTGATGATTGCTGGTGGTGAGGCCAATAGGGGAACATGACAGTGAAGTGTTAGAAACAAGTGCTGGTAGTGCAGGTCAGGGTTCATATTGGTGGCAGTGTTACTGATGGTCACACCTACTAGTGGTATTGGGAAGAGTAGGTGTAGGTGACAGAGCTACCGATGCTGTTGGAGTCAGTACTGATAGCCTAAGTTGTGGTGTTGAACCCTGAAGGTCACCTGCCCTGCCTCTGCTCCATCCTAGCCTGGTCAAGACCATCCTTGGACATTGCTCAAGCCCCCCATTGGTTGCAGAGAGCCATCGTGAGCTTGTATTTTCTTCTTGCCCTGTTTTCCATCATTTTGTTGGCTTGGGTCCTGGTGAAAAGTGAGTGGGCTTTTGGTTTTGCTGGTGGGGGAGGGGACTGGAATAATGTGGCAGGTTCTCAGGGGCTGGGGAAGCCCAGCATTTTCACCATTCCCTTTCCCACCAGTTCCTCTCCCTCCCCCACTTGTGCTCCTAGGCTGCAGAACTAGGGCATTTCAAGGGTTTCCTACACGTGCTGCCTCCTGCATCCAGAACAGATTCTGAGATGTCCCAGGAGCTGCTGGTCTTGCAAAGGGAACTCTGGAATGGACCTGGTGATGGCCCAAGGGGTCAGGGTGGGGGTAGAGAGAGCAGCCGTGACATATATCCCCACCTACACCCTCAGTCTACATCTCGGCGCGTGAGTGCCAGGAAGGGCAAGAGCAGGGCTGGAGCAATATCCAGAAGAACGTCAGCGATGTCAAACAGAGCATTACTACGGTCAATGACAAACTGAAGAGGCTGTCAGCAGGTGCCCTTATGAACTTTTACTGCATGGACTGTGGTGTTGGGGAATCTGAGGAGGGTACAGCAGAGGTTTCGCTCTCCCAGAGTGTAGGGTTTGGAGGGGTGATGGATGTCACCTTCCAGTAACTTGGGGGTATTTAAGTGCTGCCGGGAACCCCAAGTGCAGGGCTATGCAGCACCCCAGCCTGGGGGTTTGGGCAAGGAGGGGACTTCCAAAAAAGACCTCAGACAAGACCCCACCCTCATTTTTCCTGTTTCTCCCCACCCCAGATGTAGGAAAAATCAAAACTCAGGTACAGATAATCTCCGACATGCTGGAGAAACTGTCAAATCAACGTAAGTTGAGGCCAGGAGAGGCAGAGCTCTGGAGTTGGCCCTAACTTCTCCCAGGACAGATCTGCTGATCTTGGCTCTTTCTACCTCCCTCCTCCGCAGAGTCCACACCTCAGTAAACAAGAAGACATGGAGGCCCTGGCTGCAGCTTGGAGGACAGGGTACCTCTCAGTAAAGATAAAAATATGGGGCTCCAGCCTGCTCTGAACCTGTTCATCATCCCCACATATAGAAAATCATGTGTCATGGCTAACGAGTGTTGTGGGGTTGCACGTGTGCATGTGTGTGTGGGGTAAGCATTTCATGGGTAGAGGATGGGTATTTCAGTGTGCCCCATAGGAATATGTATTGGGTGAATGTTGAATGTGGGAGTCACAGAGGATGTGGTATGCACATCTGTGTCACTGGTCATGTGATACATATGTGTTATGGCATGTTTTGAATGTCATGTATGTCATAGTGGGTGACTGTGTCAGTAGGAACCACAAAGGTGTGTCACAGTGTGTGTGGGTGTTGGTGATACGTGTTACCCTTGCATGTTTCACTGTTGGTGTGAATATGCATGAATGTCCTGCAGTATGTTGTTTGTATAAATGTGCCATGGCAGATGTGCATGTGGAGCATAATGTGGAAACCTATCATTGTAACTGGTATCTTGGTGTGTGTCCTGTCACTCCCTGTGCTCATGTGGACAACTGTGTGTCAATGTGAGTGTGCTTGATTATGTCACTGAGTGTCAAAGCATGTACACACATGTGTGTTTCTGCACTCATAGTTTGTGATTCATGAAAATAAAGGCCAAAGAAAACCTGTGGCTTTCAGATCTATTATCGAGGTGACTAAGGAGCTTTGGGGAGGGTCTGTAAGTGTTTGACTTGGGGGATGGGGAAAGCCACACAGTGAGCAGGTGGACGTTATGCCAGAAACTCTGGGGACACGAAGATGTGTGAGAATGATGTCCTGGGTGGGTCCCTGTGTCCACGAACCTGTATCCAAGAAGTAACTGAGTCCCTGTGCCCTTGAACTTGGGTCCACGAGGGTTTGTGGCCTGAGATGTACATGTGTACACATGTGCCACTGAGAGACAATGTCCATCGTCAAACATGTGCCCGACCATGTGACCATCCATGCCACTGTTCCCCTGAACGTGGGCCAACCAAGGCCAGCGAGGACCCAAGACGCGGAACCTCAACCCTGGGTCAGGTTGCGCGGACACGCGTGCCACCTAGCGGCAGGTCTCGGGAATCACAGGGCGCGCGCCCCGCCCAAATGCCTGCCCACTGCAGTGCGTGCGCACATGGGGTCTTTTACGACGTCGTAAAGCAGCTCGGCCGAGTCGACGGCCGCGGTTCCCGGTGAGCTCTTGCCTGCCCGCGCCCTATGTCCGTGCCGGGTCTCTTCTTCTCCCGACCCCTCCCTACCGGCCTGTGGGTCCTAAGCCACGGTCTCGGCGTGCGTGATTCCCGGACCGTCCGCTCCGTCCCACCCAGGGGAAACGCAAAGAGGGATTCCTCGGCCCCTCTGCCGCTCCGCGCCGGGGGTCTAGGGACCCCGGCCTTCCCGCGATTCGGCTCACTGCCGCCATCGCAGCCCAATAGAGGGGTCTCAACACACCCCTCCCGTCTCGCGCGCTGGGCCCTCCCCACGTAGGTGGCTGCTCACCCAGGCGGGGGCGCCCGGGAGCCCCTGGCATCCTATTGGTCTGTCCATCCCTCTCAGACTTCTTGGGGGCCGTCTCAGCATCCTCAGACCCCTCGGGCCCCTGGCCTCGTCCCCTGGTGGGCGCTGGATTCTCAGTTCCCCTTCCCAACCCTACCCTAGGCGCGGCCTCACACCTGAGTGGGCGAGGGTGGAGGAGAAGAGGATGTCTCAGCGCCCTTGGGATCCCCCCTTTCGCTGCCCCCTCCACTGCAGAGCCACAGTATGGAGGTCTCAGTACCCCTTTGGGGCTTTTCTCCTACAGCCCCCTAACGGGTCTCTCTCCCACCGACTGCTGTGGCTTCTAGCACTGGGATGGAGGATCACAGCGCCCCCTTAAACTTTAACCCGGGTCTGTTGATCAGCCCCCTCTCTCTCGTCCTGCCACCTTTCAGGAGAGCACCGGGGCGAGGGGCTCCCAACGTCTTCACCTCCTCCCCACCCAATCTTGCTTACAATGCAGAGCCATCCCTGTCCTAAGAAGGCACGCTTTGTGCATGACAAGTTGTGACAAGTTGGCGCTGCCGGCGCAAGGTTTGGAAGGATTCCCAGATCCCTTCCTGGCTTGCCCTGTGTATCTTGTTTCTTCAAGCCTCCAATCCTGGCCATTGGTTTCGACCCCCTCCCCTCTTCAACCATAAGTGTCTTGCTTTCTGCACGGGAGAAGAGAAAGGAAGAAGGGATACAGGGGAGATAGCTTCACACTCAGGAAGTCAGTGCTGGAGCAAACGGCAGTCCTCTCATGGCCTTCACCCTTCCTGTCCTCATCCAGCTCTAGGTCTGATGTTCCCACCTCCCTAATTAGTTTTCTAGTTGCTGCCACAGGTATTGGAAGGGGCCCGAAGGTGTTTTTCATGTACAAGGAATCACCTGTGGTTTGGAGTTTCCCATGCCTCTTGTCCCACTCTTGTCTCTCCTCCCACCTTCCCTTTTAAGTCCTCTTCTCCCTTCTGTTTGCTGGCTAGGCATAATAGAGTCAAGGTTAACGCCCAAGTGAATGCCCCTTTCCCTTCCATTCATCTCTTCCCATGTGGAAAGTCAGAAGTCAGCGATAGAGCACGTGGGTGGGATGAGGAGTCCCAGGATTCTTTCTCCTGTCCCTGACACTGGTATTGCCGGGTCTCTCCACAGAGCAGTGGCGACGACATGGAGGCACGCTTCACGCGGGGGAAGTCAGCACTTCTGGAGCGCGCTCTGACACGGCCACGCACGGAGGTGAGCCTGAGTGCCTTCGCGCTGCTGTTCTCGGAGCTCGTGCAGCACTGCCAGAGCCGTGTCTTCTCCGTGGCCGAGCTGCAGGCACGCCTGGCCGCGCTGGGCCGCCAGGTGGGTGCGCGCGTTCTAGATGCGCTGGTGTCTCGGGAAAAGGGTGCCCGGCGTGAGACCAAGGTGCTGGGTGCCCTACTCTTCGTCAAGGGCGCCGTGTGGAAGGCGCTCTTCGGCAAGGAGGCCGACAAGCTGGAGCAGGCCAACGATGATGTGCGTACCTTCTATATCATCGAGCGGGAACCGCTCATCAACACTTACATCTCTGTGCCCAAGGAAAACAGCACACTGAACTGTGCTAGCTTCACGGCGGGCATCGTGGAGGCAGTGCTCACGCACAGTGGCTTCCCCGCCAAGGTCACAGCACACTGGCACAAGGGTACCACACTCATGATCAAGTTTGAGGAGGCTGTCATCGCCCGAGACCGAGCTCTTGAAGGCCGCTGACCCTGCTAGAAATAAAGGATGAGAGAGACCTCTTCCCATGTGTGTCTTGTGTCTTTCTTGTGTGGGGGTCTCAGAGATCCACTAAACACTACCCAGATCCCTGCTCCAGGCTGATGAGAGAGCCAAGGTCCAGACTATCCATGCTATGGGGAGGGCCAGGTTGGACCCAACTTGGACTTTCAGGTAGGTGGGCTTTCAGATAGGTTTTGGGGAGTCCAGGGGTAGGCAGTTGGGAGATAGACCAGACAGAAAGAGCTGCTGGAATAGGGAGATGCAGGCAATAACGATTGGAGGCTGACTACAGGCAGGAAAGATGGAGGAGAGAGGGAGAGAGATTAGTCTCATAGACTCCTTTAGATTGGGGCTACACACTTCTTTGTGTGTGAGAGAGAGACAGGGACAGACAGGAAGGGAGAGAGATAAGAAGCATCAACTCAACTCATAGTTGCTGTACCTTAGTTATTCATTGATTACTTTCTCAAATATGTGCCTTGACCAGGGGGCTCCAGCTGAGCCAGTGACCCCTTGCTCAAGCCAGCAACCTTTGGGCTCATGCCAGTGACCGTGGTGTCATGTCTATGAGCCCACGCTCAAGCCCATGACCTTAGGGTTTTGAACCTGGGTCCACAGTGTCCCAGGCTGACACCCTGTCTCCTGTGCAACCGCCTGGTCAGGCTGAGGCTAGCACACTTTCTGCAAAGGACCAGATAGTAAATAGCTTGTGCCCAGCAGTAGGTTGAGGATTGGGTGTGGTAGTGTGCCTGAAAATAGGCCAACCACTGTTTTAGACTTGTTACTCAAAGTATGGTTCAGCAATCAGCAGAGGCAGCATCTCTGGGGAGCTTGTGGGTAATACATACTCTCAGACCTACTGCCTCAGAGTCTGCATTTTAAGTAGACCTCTAGGGGGTTGCTGTGTACCTTGGTTTGGGAAACTGTTAGGGCATAGAATATTAAAACTTGAGTGACTGGGACCCACCTCCCTCCCCTCCTGAGATTCAGATTTTGCAGATTTTGGTGGGCTAGAAGATTTGCCTGTTTAACAAGTTCCTAGGAATTGCTGATGCCCCAGGGGCTACCCTTTGAGAACTATGGCCCTAGACACCTGGCTCTTAAGGGGAAGTGGGTGGGCTCACTTCAGAATCTGGATGCTTAAAATAGTTTAAAGTTAAATTTCTAAATACACAATTAGTATTCAAATACACATCCCTTGTTTAAAAAATACATCTCAGGCAGCCCTTTCCCTTTTGCCTACTAACCTAAGACTGATAACTTCTCCCCGAGGTGAATCCTGCCATTCTTGGGGAGACTTGTTCAAGTTTTCCCTGCTCCCTTGCCCCCACAGGACCTGTATAAGTCTCTTTTGAAAGGGAATCTCAGGTGCTTTTGGTTGCCCCCCACTTATGGAGGCTTTAAGGCTGGAATGGGTGCAACTCTTCCATGTGCTGTGTCCATCCTCCTTGGGCAGGGTGGCATTGAGAGGAAGACCTGAGGCACTGGCTAGATCGGGGCAATTTCAGTTGTCCCAGCGAGTGGTCATGAGCTGATGGGTTTCAGCACATTGTGAAGAAGGCAGTGAGTGTGTCTGCAGGATAAATAAAATTACTTGGCACTCAGTGCTGTAGCATAAGGTGATCAGAAAATAGCTGTTGGCTCAGGGAGGGGAGGGAACCCAAAGGAGCTGGAGAAGGGCTGGTTAGGGTGGCCGCCTGAATCTGGTGTGGAGGGCAGTGTCTAGCAGGCCAACAGGGATTTGAGGTCTGAAGTGCAAGAGAGGTCTGGGGATCTGGCAGAGATGGAAGCCACAGGCCCAGAGAAAGGAGAGCCAGAGGGTGTGGTGGGTAGCCACATTTTAGAGGGAACTGCAGGGGCCATCTTTGGGTTTAGCAGCCTGAGGTCCTCAGGGACCCTCATTGGGAGTGGCTTTCAGGACCTGCTGGGGGATTTGGGGCCAGATTTTAGAAGAGGGGCAGGAGGCAAGGATGACACAACCAGCTCTGTCCAGAGGCCTAGTAGTGAGGGATGCCAGGAGAAATAGGGAGGGAGGGGAGGAGATAGGGCTGGCCCCCAAGGGAAGTGGGTACAGGACTTGTAAGCCAGGAGAGGAAGGCTCAGGGTCTCTTTATCCCTGCTGATGAGAAAGGGGCTTGTGGGGAAAGGAACAGGTTTGGAACAGACTGTAGGATTGTGAGGCCGGGTACCCATTTGGGGCAAGGGAGGATGGGGAGAAAGAGCAGGTGGTTGTGGTTCCCATCCAGGTGGCTTTGAGTTCGGGTCGGGTGAGGAGGAGGAACCCAGCACCAGCCCTCTGGGGACTCGGGCAGGCAGCAACCCCTCGTTTAACAGGTCTCAAAGCAGGTTCCTAGAGAAGAGGTCATTTTTCCATGGTCATACAACTTGACAAACATTTATTGAGTAACTACTATTTGCCCTGCACTGGTGACACAGCTGAGAACAAAACAAAGGCACTGAAGCTTGTGTTCTAGCCAGCAGAGATGGCAACAAATCAGGAAATTCAACATTTTGTTGAGTACTGTGGTAAGAAAGAACAGTGGGGAAAAAATCAAAGTTGGGGTGTCATTTTAAATGAGGGAGGGGTGCCCAGGATAAGCCTTGCTGAGGGCTGGGGAGGGTGTGGCAACGTGCAAAGTCCTTGAGGCTGGAGTGAGCCTAAATATTTCAGGAACAGTGAGGAGGCTGGGGTGGTGGGCAGAGGGAGATGAAGCTGGGGAGGTGTGGCATATGGAGGGTTCTGTGATGGCAAAGGACCTGGTAGGACTGGCTATTTTTATGAGCTGGAGGGAAATTTCTGGAAAGTTTGGGACAGTGAAAAGTGAGACCAGACCAGTTCGGTAAGTGAGGCTTGGGCCAAGGCGGCTACTGGAGGGGTGAGAAATGGGTGGATTCTGAACATGTCCTGGTGGCAGAGCCCATGGCTTTCCTAGAGGTTTGGTGGGGCTGGTGAGGGACGGAGATGGTGAGGACATTGGCTTGAGGGACTGGTAGAGTGGAGTCATGAGCTTCCCGTGTGCAGAGTTCTGAGGAGGGGATCGGGGGAGACAGATCCAGGGGTGGGCAGCAGGCAGAGATAAAGGTGATCTGGGATTCTAACTCATATTTCACTTCAAGGGTCCAGCTCTCTCCCTGCATCGTCCTGTGCCCCAGGACTCCCAGGTCCTTCCCCAGCTCCCTGGGTTGTGGCCAGACCATGGTCTGGTCCTTGACTCCCAGGGTCCTAGGTGGTTCAGTGTAGGCGTCTGCCCATGGATTCTTCCTTCTTGAGTGGGCCTGAGAATCACATCAGAATGTCTGGCTCTTCTCTAGGCCAGGAACTGAGGATGGGGTAGGGTAACAAGGAGTTTAACATGGAAGGATCCTAGCCTGCCTTCCTCCTACCTTCGGGGCCAGGCTGACCTTGGCCAAGCCTGGGCCTGGTGCTGCCTCAGCCACTGAGGGGGTGCAAGGCTGGAACTCGACCTCCCTGGCTGCTGTGCAACCAGGCCATCTCCCCTTAGTCTCCAGCCAGCTGGCACTGAGCACCTTCTGTGTACTGGGCCTTGTGTTGGCTCAGGCATTTTCTCCTGCAGCCTGGGCAAGAGGACTGGGCTCAGGGTGGTCCACTGCTTCACCCTGCAATATTCCTGGAGAACTAGGGGCGTTCTATGCCCCAATGGACCCCAGAGTCTTAATCTCCAGCCCTGCTTAGTAAGTGCTTCTTGTAATGAAGTGGGGGGAGGGTGGAGAGGTACAAATGCCACTTCAGTTTTTCCTGATACTCGGAGTGCCGGGGGTGGCACTCAGAGGTGGCCTCAGGCATCAAGCTCTGGAATTCCCAGCTTCCACCTTCCACACTTGGAGACCAGAGCTAATGAGGCCCCAAGGAGGGGCATGTGTGAGGGGCTGTTGTCACCCCATTTTATTGATGTAGGCAGGGCGAGAGGCTTGGCTGCCTGAGCTGCGATTCTGTCCTGTGCCAGGCACGGGCTGCATCTGGGGAGGTCAGGGGTGGAGTCTACTCCTGACTACAGTGGATGGTGAGGTGGGAGGATGGAGGGATCACTTCGGGGTCTGGGGTGGCCTCCCCTGCTCCCTGGAAAGCTGGGCTGCTAGGCCTTGTGTCCCATCAGGGAGGGAATTCCCAGCATTCAGGCTGGTGTGTAGGGCTTCTTGATGTGGCAGCTCTGAGCACTTGACGGCAGGGAGGTGGTGACAGCCAGTTGGGCTGAGGGGCAAGGGACAGGCCCTCTGGGAGTTGGGAGGAGCCAGGGATGGGTCAGCTTCCCTCTTTTGAGCAGAAGGAAATGTCACCAGGACTCTTCAGCCATAAAAGAGGCACCTAGGCCTTGGTTGGGGGTCCTCAGGATCCCACTCTGGGCCTCGCTGTTTCCATATTTGAGGTGGGAGAGTCACAAAGAGAGGTACACCGGGGGGGACAGGGGGCTTTCGGGGTCCATGGCTGGGGGCCAAGGCAGCAGGCAAGCAGTCAGCATGTAGCCAGCTGGTCACATATCCAGCCATCGAGATAGCTGTTGCAGAAGGCATCATTCCACTTCCCGGAGCCCAGCATCATCACACAGTCTTCACCTTCGCCCCCATTGTTGGGTTCCCCTGTCTGCCAGTTGCTGGAGCGGAAGGCTTTAGGTCAGGATGGGTAGTGGGAAGGGGCCCCACTGCCTTCAACCTAGACACACCCCTCTGAGCCTGGGTCCTCCTCACTCTATCCCTGGATCCCCACGCCATCTCAGTGCAGCCCGGAGACATGCCTTGCCTTCCCTCCTCCCAGTCTAGGCCTCCTTCCAAACCTTAACTGTCTCCTGCCATTACAATTCAGAAGCTTCTCCAAGTTTGAGCCTGGGGCACGTTCCTCCAGATACCCTCCCCTCTCATCACAGAGACGGTCCCCTCTCCTAGTCCAGGCCTGGAGTCATCTCCTCTACATCCCCCCTTCTCACCTATAGTCAAGGGGGTTCTCATCCATCCAGACAAATTCACCCTCTATGTTCAGGTCCCGAAGGCCAATCCAGGAACCCTTCTCATTGATGTGTTTGGCCAGGAAGTCCTGAGAGCAGGACAGGGCTGGAGGGCTGGGGAGATGTGCTCGGGTGCCTCCACCATCCGAGACTGTGTTGCCCCCCCAACCACCATACTGCCGCACCCTCTGCAGAGCCCAGCCCACCTGCTCCTCCTGGTTATGAATGCTGACCAGCCGCCCCTGGAGACTGCTGCAGGTATACCGTGCCTGGATCCACTTCTTGGCACTCTCACCAAAGTAGTAGCACTTCCATTGAAAATTGACCCACTTCTCAGGGCACGTGTTACACATGGAGCCTGGGATGGAGGAGAGGCTCAGGGGGGCAGCTGTGGTAGACACCATAGTGGGTGCCTTGGCTGGTGCTGTGGTGGGCACTGTGGCAGGCACCATGGGCACCATGGATCCAGTGGGCAGAGTAGATGGCAGCATCTCTCCTGGAGTCACTCTTGGAGTCTAGGCTGAAAGCAGACCCACCCCAGAGCCTAACAGAGTCTTAAATGTCCCCTTTCCTGGAGCTCTGATGCTGACATCCAAGACAAGCCCTCCTACGCATGTCAGGGCCAATGCCATAGCCATAAACGGCCTTCACTGTGAGCAGAATGTCAGCCACTGACTCCATTGCCATACAGCTCTCGGCTACCAGCACGTCAACCATCAATGACACCATAATGATATCTATGGTCAGCAACATTTCAATCACCAATGTCCTCACCACAAGCATTTTCAGTCAGAAGTGCTTGATCGCTGCCAACACCATTACCACAAATGCCTCTATAGTCAACAGTATCTTAACTGCCAACACCATGATCCTAAACACCAATGCTGTCAGCAACATTTTAATCACCAATATCATCATCCACAATTGCCAGCAACATCTATCCAACACCAACACTATGGCCAACATCACCTTCACCAACACCTTAGCAGCCATGTCAATCACGAATGCTGACAGCAATGCTGAGACCAGGACTGCCAGCGTTACTTTCCCCTGCACTGTACCCACCAACTACTCTAGTAACAGCCCTGGCCACATTTGCTACCAGCACCCTCCAAACTGGCACTCTTGGCCACTTTCTGAGCTGTTGAATTGATTTTCTTCTCATTGGCCAGGAGAGGCTGCGGGAAGGGTAGGGAGCTGAAGGGCTGAGTCCCCATGGCCTTGACCTAGGGCCGCCTTGGTCTCTCCTTCCCCTTGCTCCCACCTCAGGGAAACTCTCAGACACTGTCACTGCCACCAGTATTCCCAGGTAGGGGGTTGAACCCACTGTTACTGAGTCCACTCACTTGTGATTTAAAGTAGATTTTCTGGTTCTGGCTTATTTGCTCAGTGGATAGAGTGTTGGCCCAGTGTATGGACATCATGGGTTCGATTCCTGGTCAGGGCACACAAGAGAAATGACCATCTGCTTCCCCCCCTCCCTTCACTCCCTCTTTCCCTTCCACAGCTAGTGGCTTGATTGGTTCAAGCATTGGCGCTGGGCTCTGAGGACAGCTTGGTTGATTTGAGCATTGGTCTCTACAGGGGTTGCCAGGTGGATCCCGGTCTGGGCACATGCAGGAGTCTGTCTCACTATCTCCCCTCCTCTCATTTAAAATAAAACAAAACAAAATAAAATAAAATAATAAAAATAAAAGCTTTTCTTAAGGGAGACTTTTCCAGGGTGGCATAAAGCTCTTCAACAGTTGTAGTGTGTGATGCAAATATAAATGGTAAAATCTAAAATCAATCAATCAATCAATATTTTCCTAGAGTGCCATTTGGGAGGAGTTCACAGAAGTCTGTGAGGCCCCAGGCCAAGACAGAACTGGGTGTGCTTCTCACTCATGCAATGGCAGCCAGTATGCAGCCCTCTGGGGGTGTTGCCCTAAAGCAGGAAGAGAACCTCTCTGGTCCCTTCAAGAAGAATCTGGGGAAAGTGTGACTATGTGTCACATGGTTATCGAGAGAGAGCCCTGGAGCTGGTGATCTCTCAGAGGTGACCCTTCAGAGTGAGCGTGGTCTGTCCTTCCTTTCAGTCTCCCTAGGGGGACACATGGGGTTTTCTGTTGGAATTTCCACAGCAACACCACGTCCCAGGGGACAGCACTCCTTTCCACCAAGCACAGATCCTTCCTCTTCTTGCACCTGATGGGGGCAGCTGGGGCTTCCCAGGGGTGGAAGACCAAAAGCCAAGGGTGGGTGGCAAGTGGAGTGGGACTTCAGATTAAAGGCACACCAATTGAATGTCTTCTCTCTCTGCAGCCTGTGGCCTGCTGGGGCCACCCTCATGACCCTTATAACTTTCAGCATTGCCTCCCTCACTGCCACCTCTGGGAAGAATGCCATGATGCCTGTCATCCCCATCACTGAAGAGGTGGTCCCCCTACAACCCTCTGGCTGGGTCAAACAGTCGTCTGTTGGGGGCTGTAGCTGAGCGCATCTGCTGAGCCCCTGCTGAGCCATCAGGAAAGAGGACCCAGTGACAGTAAACCCAGGGTTGCTTTTACTTGGAGGGTACATGTGGGAGCCCAGGCCCCTAAGACGGTGGAGGGAACAGCAGCACTCAGGAATGGCTTTCTCATGTGCCCTCATTGACCCTGCACACTCATACACACACACCTATCCTTCACATTTGAACACATACCACCACACACCTGTATTGTCACAGGCATACACTAACACACCTGGGGGCACAGACACACACACTCACCATTGGATATTCGAAGCTCTATCCACAGCTTTGCCACCTCCTCCTGGAGTCTTTCCAGTGAATCCAAGGCTGTGCGTCTTTCATTTAAGCCTTGGGTGGTTGAATGGGGGCAGTGATCACAAACTTGGCTTCTCTTGGTCCCTCCCCACCTGCAGACCCTCCCCAGCCTCACCCTGGGACTTGAGGTTGCTCAGGTCCTCTTGAAGTCCATCCAGGTTCCGGGAGAGCTCAGAGTCTGATGGAGGGGGGAGAGTACAGGACGAGTGTCAAGGCGATGCCTGTGGATCTTGAGATCCCCATGGCTCTAGGACCCCACCCATCCACCCCAGTCTCTCACCCTGAGTTTTCATTCTCTTCTGTTCTGCTTGGATTTTCTCCATGTTCTGCAACATCTGGGAAGCTGGTTATAGGGGAGGGGCCTCAGTTGTAAGCAAGTCTGTCAGGCTCACCCCCATTCCTCACACCAGCCCCCTTGGCTCTTATCCTGGGGCTGTGGGGCCACCTGCTCATTCTTCAGTTCACAGGTGGTCTGGAGAAGTGTATCCACATATTCATCCAAGTACCCATTCTCTCCTCCCAGAGCCCCAGCTGAAGTCACTCACCCTGAGATTTCTGGGCCATCTGGTCAGCTTTATGTCTTTCCAAGTCCTTGGAAACCTGAGAGACTGGGGGAGGGGGAGGCAAGACACGTCCTCAGGAGCCAGACAGGCAGGTCCTTAAAACCCCCACTTCTTCCCCCAGCCCCAAGTGCAGGGACCTCCCCTCACATAGTCACAATGGCTGCAGCTTTTTGTTTTTTATTTTGGTGGCAAACGTACTCAGGAAAGTTCAGGCAATAGAATGAATTTGTGTACCTTCCTCACCCAGAATTTAATACAAAAGCAGCAGGCATTTACTGAAACTCACTGGATGCCAGGTGCCTTCTAAGTGCTTTGCAAGTCTTAGCTTATGTCCACCTCATAACACTGAAATGATGCCAATTATACAGGTGACTAGGCTGAGGCAAGGAGCTATTACATAACATTTCATCAGTCACTTCTCAGAGCCCTTCCCTGCGGGAGTCATTGGGTTTACCCTCCACAGGGGGAGGTAGGAACACAAGCTGACCCTCAGTTTCCTGGAGGGGACAGTGGATCCCTGTCCTTCTCCCACATCCCACAGTGGTTGGTGGCAGAAGCAGGACCAGAGCCTGGTGTCCTAGCCCCCCCCCGGCCCTCCATACTGTTCAGGACAGCAGTGTCTCCCAGTTGTTTCAGGTCCTGCATAGTCTCCCAGTCTGGCAGGACCAGAGCCTGGTGTCCTAGCCCCCCCCCCCCGGCCCTCCATACTGTTCAGGACAGCAGTGTCTCCCAGTTGTTTCAGGTCCTGCATAGTCTCCCAGTCTCAGGACCAGAGCCTGGTGTCCTAGCCCCCCCCGGCCCTCCATACTGTTCAGGACAGCAGTGTCTCCCAGTTGTTTCAGGTCCTGCATAGTCTCCCAGTCTCAGGACCAGAGCCTGGTGTCCTAGCCCCCCCCCGGCCCTCCATACTGTTCAGGACAGCAGTGTCTCCCAGTTGTTTCAGGTCCTGCATAGTCTCCCAGTCTCAGGACCAGAGCCTGGTGTCCTAGCCCCCCCCCGGCCCTCCATACTGTTCAGGACAGCAGTGTCTCCCAGTTGTTTCAGGTCCTGCATAGTCTCCCAGTCTGGCAGGAGAAAAGAGGAGAGGAGATGAAGAGCTTTTTAGGTGCCCCCACCCACCCATCCCCCACCTGCCAGCTGAAGATGGAGGCCTTGGGTACATTACATGGGAGGTGCCCAAAGGGCGGGGCGGAGTGCTGAGCAAGAGTGGAGGAAGAGACGTGAGACAGGGCTGGTAGGGACAAGATGGGAGACATGATGGGGGATGGACTCCCCAGGACCTTAGAGTGGGGGTCTGGGAGGGAACATAAGAGGTGGACCAGATGGGGCTGGGGATGTCCTCACGCCATAGGAGTATCAGGGTCAGCAGCCCAGCCCACAGTGCGGCTGTCACCAGCGCCGACACAGCAATCTGCACCGCCTGCCTGCTGCACTGCCGCTGCCTTCTGTGAAGCATCATCACATCTGCCAAGGATGGGGGCACAGGGTGAAGCTGGGCTTCAGCTCCGCCCTTTTGCCCATTGCTCAGAGCCTCAAAGTCCTGGGAGCCTGTCCAGAGCCCACACTGAAACATAGGGTCTTAGTGGACCCCCAGCCCTCTTTGTACACCTTTCCCTCCTTACTCTATCTTTCATGTCCATCTCTGCATCTGTGCATCTCTGAGTCTGTCCTTCTGCCCATCCAGCCCAATATCTGCTGTCCCTGTCCAAACTCCAGCTGTCAATGATCCTGACTCAGGGCCAGGTCACTGTACAGAGTGACATGCCTGGGATTAGGAGATGAAACCCCTCCTTAGGTGGCTGACCCTCAACGAGCTCTCACCTGTGCCCCTCCTCCCTTTTTTTTTCTTTTTTTTTTTCAGAGACAGAGAGAGAGTCAGAGAGAGGGATAGACAGGGACAGACAGACAGGAACAGAGAGAGATGAGAAGCATCAGTCATCAGTTTTTTGTTGTGACACCTTAGTTGTTCATTGACTGCTTTCTCATACATGCCTTGACCGTGGGCCTTCAGCAGACCAAGTAACCCCTTGCTCGAGCCAGCGACCTTGGGTTCAAGCTGGTGAGCTTTGCTCAAACCAGATGAGCCCGCGCTCAAGCTGGCGACCTCGGGGTCTCGAACCTGGGTCCTCTGCATCCCAGTCCGACGCTCCTAACTGCCTGGTTAGGCCCTCCTCCCTTTTATAGGTTCAACTACTCCCTACCACTAAGTTGTGCCCCCTGCCTCACCTCTAGGAGACTGGGTCCTCCTTTCCTTCTGACCACAGCCCTTGCCCTCATGCCTGTCTCCCATTGTGGCCACTCCTTCAACACAGGTTATAGGGTCTCAGTTCTTCCCCATTTCCCCCCAGCCCTTTCCCCGGATGTCAGACTACCCCTAGGCCTCACCCCACCTCCTGTACCCCTCAAAACTCTACCTTGTTGCTCCACTTCAGGCCCAGGCTCCCTCCCCTCTTCCTGGCTGTGAGGGTTCATCATGCTGAGTCTCACTTACTCTGAGTCCCTGTTCAATTTGGTCTCCCACCCTTTTGGGCTCCCAGTGCCCTAGCTGGAACTGTTTTTGTTGTGGCTGTTGGCAGGGTGTTGAGTCAGAGAAGAGAGGTGCCCTCAGATTCCCTTTTTGTGTGGCTCTGTGCTATGAAGGCCACTCGGGGCTTACCCGCTCCCCCCACAGTGGGCCTTTCCTAGAACTTTGCTTCCCAGAGAGGGACACAGGCGCTCCCTCCTCTCCTGGGTGGAAGGCATATCAGGGTTCCTGCCTGTGCTGTGTCAGCAGCAGAGCCCTCTCACCTGCGTATACACTTTCCTCCATGGCAGTCCCAGCGGGTCCTCCCAGTGACAGGTGTTCGCTGCCTGTCAAGGCGTTCCGCTGGACAGGTCACAGCTCAGGCTGGGATCTGTGTTCTAACGAGGGTTGGGGGGTACCAGGCTCTAGTTGCTGGTGCAGGATGGCATTTGAAGGTTGAGGAGCTCAGTGACCATGGGCTGATTTTCTTTAGTTCATAGCCAGGAGGGAGTAAGTGTTGCAGTCAGCTAGGAGATGCAGCTGGTGTGAAGGGTCACAGGATCCAGACCAGACGTGAGTGCCCAGAACTATCATGTGCAAGGTGCACAGCAGATGCTCAATAAATGTGCACCCATGTGATCTTGCAAGTGGCTAAACCTTGAAACCAATTTCCTCGTTATAAAATGGTGATAATAATACCTACTGTACGGTGGTGGTGGGCTCCATGTAACATGCTCTGAATAAGGCCTGGCACCTAGTGAGTGCCCAAACAGCCTCAGCTCTTGTTAGTCTTGCTACCTGTGCAACACTGGCCCAGAACTCAACCATTCTGAGCCTAAGTTTTTCCCTCACTAAAATGGGAGCTATGATACTACCCAACTCATGAGGCCATAGTCGGATCAAGTGATAACAATGTATGTGAGGCTTGTAGCACAGTGCTGAACACAGTGGGTCATTAGATACTTAACCTTCATCAGGCATATACTCTGTGCCTGATGGAAAATGCAGAACCCCCCTCACCAGTTCTCAGCAAACTATTCTGTCAACCATCCGAAGAAATCTTTGAAGTCACTTGGCTATAAAGCACCTACTATATGCTGAACAGCATGGACTTTGGGTCAGACAAGTCTGGGAGTCATTGGCTACCCCTCTTGCTGTGTGACTGTGGACAAATGGCTTCCCCTCTCTGAGCCTAGGGGAATTGGAGATGTGGGATGGCAGGCTCTGATTACTGGCAGCTAACACCAAGTAGATGGCCACCTTGGAGAAGGCCAGAGTGTCACCATTCTGTGGCTGGACATGCCTGAGGTCAAGTCAGCCAGCCCTGGGGCTGACCCCTGGCTTCTCCTTGGATGAGCGACTCAGTATGCTCATCTATAGAGTGGGTGTAAGTGACAGTGCTGACTCTACTGGATGAAGTACAATGGGGCATGTGAGGTGCTCACATGCAGTAGGTGCTCAGCAAACCTACTGGTCAGGTGCTGGGCAAACTGAGGAGCTGAGAGATTAAGTAATTTGCCTACTTCCCAGTGCTCGAATCCAAGACCTGTGACCAGAGCTTGTTTGCTCAACCACCCGGGGACTTGGCCTCCTGGTGGATGTTCGCTGGAGAGCAGCCAGGCCATTTTTCTAACACGAGAGCTCCTGCCTCTGCTTACGACCTTCCATGGCTCCCCACGGCCTTCCACCATCAGCCCCCAGTGCACACACCAAACTCATCTTTTCGGCTGACTTTCACTGTGCCCAACCGGGTCCCCATACACCTGGAGATTCTGTCCATAAGACCCATTGCCCACTGCCCACTGTGCTCTTCCAATACAGACTCCTTCTGGTCATCCCTCAGGACTCAGCCCAGAGATTGTTTCTTCCAGTAAACCAATGCTCATTTCCCACCCCCAGACCTGACTCACATACACACACACACACACACACACACACACACACAGAGTCACATATGTGCACAGACATTCATACTCACACAGGCACACACTCAGAAGCACTCACACAGACACTCATTTGCACAATCGCAAGCAGCACACATTCACACTCACGTGAGTTTTGCGTGTCGCTGTCCTGGTCCGTTGGGGCCAGTGGGAGAGGCCGCAGAGGCCACAGTTGTGGTGAGAAGGGAACCTGGAGGTACCGTTTCTTCTGGAAGCAGAGCCACACCAGCCCTGTTCTCACAGACCTAACTATGGGCTCGTCCTGATAGCTGCCTTACACGCATGGTCTCATGGGGTGTGCCCACAACCGAGAAAAGCCCATACTATTATTATCTCCATGTCTCAGGTGAGCGAACTGAGGTTCAGAGACACCAACCCACATTCCCAGATTGCTGAAGGAGGTAAGTGGTAGAGTCAGGAATTGAACAAAAGTGAATGGCCAGGAAGAGGGGAGAGGGAGGGAGAAAAGAAAACGAAAGACACATGAATTAACGTGATAAAATTGGGGTCAGATATTGGCAACTTTGTTGTAAATTTAACTTAGTAGCAACATGCACCGTTAACACTTAACACCTTACATGCACTAACATGTTTAATGTTCATAATCACCCTAACTGGTAGCTGCTTTTGTTAGCCATGCTGCCTTATGGAGGAAGGATGTGGAGCACAGAGATGTTAAGTAACTTGCCCAAGGTCACAGAGCCCATAAGCAGCACAGGCAGGACTGAACTCAGGCAATGTGAGTCCCAAGTCTACAGCCCTAACCATCATGCCACCTAGCCTTGTATATACAGGGACTCCTAGGCACTCTACCCACTTGCCCTCTCTCTAGATACCGTGTCCCCTGATCCTTAACCCTCTCTCCATTCTCAATAGGGGAATGCCTAATGCCAAACCCCTCAGTGCAGGGCAGGCCTCCGCCCTACTGCAGACTTGAGGCCCTGGATCTCACTCTGGAAGACACCCACAGGTGCCACTTGTCCCAAACAGGACTGAGCCTGGCCTTCCACCACATGGAAAGGGGCCTGGCCGGAATGCCCCCTGGGTCGTGCACTCCAGGACAGTAGGGACAGTGCTGCCTTTTCCGTCACACTGTGACCCCAGCATGGGGATGCGGAGCCCTCTGCGCATGTCTACCGATGAATGACTCTGGGGGGCTGGGGCTACTCATTCTGCCCTCCTAAGTGTCCCTCTCAACCGTGACCTGAGCTAATTGTGGGGGCTTGAACGCATTGCATGGTTTGCCAAGTGCAGAGGACGGCCATTTTAAGGAGGAGAGAGTTGTCAGGAGTGTGTCAGAGAGAGTTCACTGGGGGCTGCTGGGTGGACAAAGGACAGCACGAGGCCTGCAGGGACCTGGGGAGCTGTCCTAGGGGCCAGGCAGGAGGGGGAACCCTGGAAGGGCTGTTTTGGGAGGGCCTGGCGGGGGATGGAGACACACTGGAGGGGCTGTCACCTGGTCCAGGCGCCAGAGGAGGGAGGGAGGCTGGAGCAGCAGTTGTGAGGATGGAGAGAAGCAGATTGATTTGAAGAGCTGTCCCTTGGTAATGGGTGACGTGAGGGCAGTGGGTACTGGGAAGACGCTGTTACAAACGGCTGGTCTCAGCCCAGTGTCTGGGTGGACAGTGAGGCTGTCCTAGCGATGAGGACACAGAAGAGAGGACAAAGATCAGGAACGAGTCTTGTTGGGCCGCAGTGAGGACACAGCACGGGGTCCGGGTAGAGGAGGATGGCTGGATGGGATCTTGGTGTTTCCAGGTCTCTGCTCCGTCCAGGTGCTCTCGCCCCACTCCACACTTGGACCTGTGGTGTCCTTCCAGCCTCCACGGCTTGGTCTGTGCTGGGTCCCGGCCAACACTCAGTTCATACAACAGGGTGCTTTGGGAGCGAAATCTCAACTGGGGTTCCTGTCACGCGACGAACCCTCGTCTTTTCTTCTGCGGTAACCAACCCAAGCCTCCCACCCACTTACGGGGAAAAACAGGAAATCGTGAGGATTTGGACCCTGATCTGAGGGTTTCGGTTCTTCTTTTAGGTTTGGGATCCTTGAGCCTGGTGCTGCGCCTAGCTCATTGCCAGTCCTGCATCCTGACTCAATAGGAACGGGTCAGGGGTCCTGCAACGACCATGCACGGACCCCAGATGGATCCTACCCCAACCCAGCCCCGACCGGCACAACCCTAGCTCGCCCCCATCGATGCTCTGATCCCCGACACTAACCTGCACTCTGGGCGGCGCGGAGCAACACCGCGCTAAATTCAGAACCCGGCACAGGCATGGTACCAACTGCAAGCGTGATGCAGGAACCTCGCCACCCTGACTCTAACGCCATCCTGGCACAGCCCTGGGCTCACTCTACCTGCTTAACCTCCCCTGGTGTTGCCAGGGGAAAAAGGAGGAGGGTGTGTGAGGCAACAGGTGTGTGGAATCCAGGAGGGCTACCAGGAGGAGGAGTCTGTAAAGCTGAGTTCCCCTTTCTCGGCACTGTTGATATTGGCGCTGGATGGTTCCTGGCTGTGCTTTGGAGGCTGTTTAGCAGCATCCCTGGCCCTTACTTATCAGTTGCCAGTAGCACCTCCCCTCCTCCCTTTCACCTAGTAGTGACAACCTAAAATGTCTCCGGATATTGCCAAATGCCTCCTAAGAGGGGCGAATCACTCCAGTTGAGAACCACCGCTGGAAGGCATGATTTAAGGAGGAGGAGAAAGTACTGGCTTCAGGCTTCAGCTTTCACTGTGTCTCTGTTTTCATCTGTCTCTCCATCTGCTGTCAACAGACCACCTCTTTCCTTTCATTCACTCAACCATTCATTGATCCCCTACTACGTGCCAGGCTCTGGGAACAAGGTAAAGTCCCAGCTCTCATGAGGGAGGGAGGAAGAGTTTTGTTTTCAATTGTGGTAAAATATACATAACATAAAATTTAGCATTTTAATAATTTCAGTGGCATTGAGTACACTGTTGTGCAACCATCACCACCGTCTACCTCCAGAACTTTCTCATCTTCCCAAACTGAAACAGTCTCCGTTAAACACTAACTCCCACACCTCTCTCTCAGCCCTCAGCTCTCACAACCCACTCTCTGTCTCTAAGATCTGACCCCTCTAGGGACCTCCTGTGAGTGAATCACACAGCACCTGTCATTTTGTGACTGAGCACAATGTCCTCAGGGTTCATTCACATTGTAGCATAAGAGCAAACACTAAAATTCATAAGTCCACAGGACAATTTTAGGTGGTGGGAAGCAGGACTGGAAGTACCTTGGGGGAGAGCTACTTTAGACTGGGGATGCAGAAACCGGGGGCACGGGAGGTAACCTCTGAGCAGGCCACTCTGGGAGAAGCTGCAGCTGTGGCTAGATTTTCACCCTTAATGTCCCGTGCAGTTACAGGCCCACCCCTGGACTTTGCAACCTCAAAGTCATGAGTTGGTGCCACTCTCCCTCCCAGCCAGGGGAAATCCGCACTGCCGTCTCCCAGAGGCACCAGGTCCTGGAGCAGGGCCAGTGGACTTTTGGCCTCCCCTAACCTTGACCATGTGGCTTACACAGTGTCTGCACTTCTCAGGCCTCTCTTTCCCTCACAGAGAAGGGCACTGGATTCTTGGCCTGGGCAAGACTGGAAATCTGATCATCTCTTGCAGAACCCCAGTGCTGTGGGGAACTGGGAATTCTGGAGAACTGGGGTTGGGCCCAAATGACAGCTTCTATGACTCAGTAGTGTGAGGGATGCAGGGTGTGGGGGCTGTCAACACGTAGACACACAGGTACATACACAGAGTGACGCAACGCCAGTACTCAGAGTCATACACATAGAGACTGACAAGCACTACACAACTGAACCACGGACACATGCACAACAAACACACAACATGTACATTTAGGTATAATACAAGAAAAGCACAAGCAGACACACACACCATACACATGCAAAGATTCAGTCATATAGACAAACGAAACACAATCCAGTCAGAGACAGACACGACATAAAACCGCACACACAGACACAAGACACAACTCAGAGATGTCTACACAACATACACAAAGATACAGACAATAGGACACAACCAAACCACACACACACACACACACACATTACATAAGACATACACATGATATACATGATGCATACACACAGATACACACAGAGATATAGGCAAATGTATAGAAACCCAGACACAACACAATCAACCCCACACACAAAATAATAAGACCACAGATACAACTCATGGACATCTATACAATGCAGACACAGGATGCGGACCACACGACACATCCAAACGACAGTTGAATGTCCACACACACAGAGACACAACACAGTAAGACCACAGACACACACCTCACACGTACACATAGAAATATAGATACAGCCTGACCTCTGGTGGCGCAGTGGATAAAGCGTCGACCTGGGAACACTGAGGTCGCTGGTTCAAAACCCTGTACTTGCCTGGTCAAGGCATATATGGGAGTTGATGCTTCCTGCTCCTCCCTCCTCCTCTCTCTCTCTCTCTCTCTCTCTCTCTCCTCTCTAAAAATGAATAAATTAAAAAAATTAAAAAAAATAGAAATATAGATACAGACAATTACACAGTCACCTACAGAAGCACACACACATCATAAACACACAGGTGTGGACATGACACAATTGAACTACAAGAGAGACACAACCAATGCGCACACACTCACACAACACAATCTCATGCACAAACACATAAACACACACACATACAGATTGCCAGAAACGTACACACACATACAGAAACACAACATGGATACGAGCACATGACAGACACATCACCCACTGCTGGTCTTGTGCAGAGCTGAAGGAGGGGCCTGGACAGAAGCAGTGCCCTCCGAATTGTGGCCCTCCTGCTCGACTCTGCTGCCTCTCTGCACTGCAGGCCTCGCTCTCCCTCCCTCCCTCCGACCTCTTGCTTTGCCTCTTCACGACCCCTTGCCTTCCATCGCCCCGGTCCTCGCTGACTCCCCATGTCTCTGTGTTCAGCCCTGCCCATCTGCTCCTCAGCTTCATTTGTTAGCGCTTCGAGTCACTCACTCATTCACTCACTCATTTATTCAGTGGGACACTGGGCACTGTACGAGGCATTTGGGCTACTGTAGTGAATGAGCCAGAAAGAAATCCCTTTCCCACCTGCCACTCCATCCAGGGAGAGAGACAAATAGCAGATGGTGGCGAGTGCTGTGAAGAGACAGTAAGCAGGTAGGATGGGGAGACAGGTGCTGTTAACAAGAGTGATCAGGGATGGCTCTCTGAGTGGGTGATGCTTGAGCTGGAACCCCTGAAGGAACTGAAAGAAGCAAGCTTCAAGGACCAGAGGGAAGTATCCCCGACAGAGGGAGCAGCAAGTACAGAGGGCAATAGCCTGCAGGCCCAGCGTGGCTGCCACTGCCGCGTGGTAGATTCTTCTTTGCTGGTGTGTTGGAGGAACTCTGAGGAGGCCAGTGTGCCTGGAGTGGAGTGAGCCCAGATGGGACCACTGCCCCCAGCAGGTTGCAGTATTGCCCGCCACCACCAGCCGGCTGCGGGCCCCCGCCTTCCCCATTTCTCCTTTGATTGGCCCTGTCTCTCCTCTGCCACAACCTGACCCTCAGTCACTGTCCTTCTCTTGGACGATGATGTCAGCCCCTATCTCATCTTTCTGCCACCACCGTTTCAGCCCCGTCCCTGCACAGCACCTGCTTGATCACATCTTCCACATGCCGACAACCTATGGCTCCCCTCTCTACACGCCCAGTGTTCCAGCTCCCGCATCTGGTGTTCAAGAGGCTGACTGCTGTCTCTCTAGTCACATTGTCCCCCCCCCCACACACACACACACATACACTTCCTACAAGACTCCCCGAGTGCCTGAACGTCACAGACTCTGCCATGCCGTGTTCTCTCGCATCCGTGGGACTTTACACCATGGGTAGGCTCCCATGCTGGGAATCTGGGCCAGTCTGCAGCACCAGTGTGCACAGAGGCCTTTCTGAGTCAGAGGCCTCCTCTGAGCCTCCGCAGTCCTCTGTACCCCCCCCCCAGCACTGAGCTCCTGTGCTGGATGGGCCTTTCCGAGGACTGGGTGCTCCCCAAAGCAGAACATGGGTCCCCTTCTTGGAGGGGCCTTGAGTTCACAGCAGGTGGACCCCCCCTTTGCTCTCCGTCCTGACCCTCACCGTGCAAAGAGTAGGGGAAGGGGGTGGCATCTGGAAGAGGCTGGTTCTGCATTTTTGGCCTTCAGGAGCTTTGGAATCTGGAGCTAGGCTGGTTTAGTTTTTGTATTGTTGGGGGTGAGGGGAGGCGGGGGTGCTCAGGACGAGGGGGACTCAGAAGTTGGCTTACCCACAGCTTTCCTTCCGGTGGCCTCTAAGGGCCACTGCCCACTCCCTCTGGCTCCCAGGACCCCGTACACCCGCAGGCACCAGAGGGCTGAGCAGTTCGTCCAGGAATCCCGAGAGCTCTCTAGGCATGCACTGGTAGATTTGGATATCTCTCTCTCTGATAATGCCCATGGTTCAGTGAGAGGATGGGGCATTGTGTGGGGACCAGGTTGGAGGATGGCTCTCAGCCCATCAGACATCCAGAAATTCCTCAGGGCTCCAGAAGTCCAGGATCTCAGGGCCCCCAGCTCCTCAGGGACCCAAGAAGCCGGGACTCCAGTCAGGCCCTCAGGAACCCAGACCCTCAACCCCTAGGGACTTCTGTCTAGGATTGTGTGTTGGTTCTTCCACTCCATCCCAGTGGGCTGTTTTGCCAGCTGGGCATTCGGTGGGCCAGGACAATAGAGGTGCTGCCCTCTGGTGGAAAAACCTAGTCCCTGTCCCCCCACTGGGTGTAAGGGCAGGTTGCAGTCTCAGCTCTCCCCCCTTCCCTGCAGGGTGACTTTATCCTGTACAGGCCTGTTTCCTCAGCTGTTCAGTGGAATAAGCACAGTTCTCCCGCAGAGGTTGTCTCTCACAGAGCCTTCTGCACCACGATGGATGGAGAGAAGTGCTCAGCGCGTGGGAGGGTTGTTAGCAGAGGCAGATTTAATTGTGGGCGCGCCCTGGGCCCCGACTTTTGAAGGGCCCCGCAGAACCCCAACTTTACACTTTTTCTAATGACACCAAGTTTGTTCTCATCTGTGCTATTTTATAGTACATAATATGTTTATATTATTTAAAAATATGGTTAACATTTATTTTTATTTTACCTGTCTCTCTCTCTCTCTTTTTAAGGGGTCCTATATTGTCTTCTGTGCCCAGGGCCTCAACCGACCTTAGTCTGCCCCTGGTTGTTAATGCTACTTCCCAAAACACATGGCTGTGCTGTCCCTCCCTTCATTAACGCCCACCCTCTGCCAAGGCTCCTGGAAGAAAACCGGAGCCCCTTGCAGGCGGCAAGGTGCTGTGTGGCTGGCTGGCACCCTCATGCCCGCAAGGTCGGCCCTACGCTACAGCCGCACCCTCGGCCTGTCCGACTTGTAAGCCCTTTCGCTGGTCCTTCCCCAACTTCAGGACTCTGCTCTCTGAAGGAAGTGACCCCAGCTAACGTGGCCCCCAGCCGCTCAGTCATCCCTTCGATGGTCTGTCTCTGTGACGCCTGCCCCATGTGCGAATGAGTCTGGTTTGCCTATGGGCGTCACCGAGCTGTCAGCTCAAGGCTCAGGGCTTGGCACGCAGCAGGTGCTTCCCGCGCATCGCATCTGAGTTAGTTTCCTATGACTGTTGTAAGAAATTACCAGAGACCTGAGTGTCCACCGGTCTAAACAACACAAGCTTATTATCCTGCACCTGGAGGTCATAAGTCCAGCACCATCTCACTGGGGTAGAGTCAGGGTGCGGACAGGATTCGTTCCTTCCAGAAGCTCCAGGGGAGGACCTAGCTTCCAGGGGCAGTCACATTTCTCGGCTTGTGCCCCTAGTTCCATGTTCAAAGTCAGCAGTGTGACATCTTCCCATCTCTCGGTGACTCTGCTTCTGTTGTCACATCTTCTTCTCTGACTCTGACCCCTCACTGCCCCCCTCTCATAAGGACCCTGCGACAACATTGCCCCCACCCTCATAACCCAGGATCACCTCCCATCTCCAGGTCCTTACCTTAACTCCATCGGTCACATCTCTTTTACCATGGAAAGCCACATATTCACAGGTACTGGGGGTTAAGGACGCAGGTGTCTTTTGGGAGCAGAGTCCTAGGAGGTAGATGCTGTTGTATTATTATCCCCACTTGAGAGATGCAAAAACTGAGGTTCAGAGAGGCAAAGTCATGTGCCCAGGCTCCCTCAGATAGTAAGTGGCAAGCACAAGTCTAAGATCTAGGCTCTGGGCTTTCTGTCAGCATCTGCCAAATCCAACCATTTGAACCACCTCGGAGTAGATCTGGGAACACGGGAGAGGTGAGACTCTGAGGGGCTTGAGGAGGCAGCGAAGAAGATGGGGCAGGGGCTGCCCAGGCTTGGAGGAGAGTGTGTTCTGTCCCAGGCTGGGGGCTTCCCCGGACACCTCAGCCAACCTGGTAAGGCGCCTCGGGATCCCAGGGGTTTTCCTGGAATTGGGAGGGGGAGGTGAGAGGTTGAAAAGGACAGGCTACTCGTCTCAAGGCCATTTCCTAGGAAAGTGGGATGATGAGTGTGGCCAGTTAGTCCAGGAACCCTGGCTGGACTCCAAAGTCACCATTGACCTGCTGATTCACCCCCGGAATCTCTGGTCATGTGGTCACTCAGGCAGATGTTGGGGACACCGAACATCCTGTGCCTGGCTAGGAATCGAACCTGGGACTTCCACACACCAGGAGGATGCTCTAAGGCTGAGCCAACCAGCCAGGGCCAGAAAAGTGAAATTTTAAAGTGAGAAGCTCATCCTTAGATTCTGCAATCAATATTTTCTATACACGCTTTGTTACAAATTTATATATCTATTCACCCTTCGATCCATTTTATTATTTATGCATTTCAACTTTAATTGCAGGTTCCCAGCTCACCTCCCCCGAAGCGCTCCAGCCTGCAGAACGTGAACTAGAGTCCAATATTTGTATGCCGCTCTCCTTACACTTTTCCTTTTGAGTAAAATGACATAGAATGAAACGCACAAATCTCAAACGTGTTTGCTCTGAGCTTTGACAAATGCATTCACCTTGTAATTCAAATGTCTATCAAGATTGCAGAATGTTTCCATCACTCCAGAAAGTTCTCTCACACCCTTCCGGGGAAATCCCTGCCTCTCCTCTCAGACGACCACTGTGCCCACATTTTTTCCTATCCAGAATAGTTTCACGCTTTCTAGAACTTCACATAAGTGGGTTCCTAGAGTCTATACTATTTTGTGAATACCTGCTTCCACTCAGCCTAACGATTTTCAGAATCCTCCACATCCAGAGATGCTGACCTTCTATTCCCCATCGAATGCCAGTGCCCAATGTATAATAAGCTAATTGGTGCTCGAGAAAATGTGCATGAGAAAATGATTGCATTGAATGAATGCAGATGATTGCATCGCATGAATAAATGAGTGAAATTGCTCCTTGTTCCTAGGAGAATTATTCTTACTCCTCTCCAGCTTCTCTCATCAGCCTCTTCCTTGGTCTTGTTCCAGGGGACTGTAGTTCCAAATAGCAGAGGCACCACCTCCACACACACCTCTTGCTTCCCAAGTCCCCCAGTCTTCCCTGAAAACACATGTTAGCAGGCACGTTATCGCCAGCTTTGCGCCTTCCCCATTACCTGCTTCAACTTCCAGCTTTACTTCCTCCTCTCCTGCTCTTCTCCACTGGGCTCTAGACGTGCTAGAATCTCTCCTGGGTCAAAAATGCCCTTTCTGAGCAAACGGAGCCCGGAGACTTTGCTGACGGGGGTGCAAAATGGTGCAACCACTTAGGAAAAGAGTTTGGCAGTTTCTTACAAAAATTAAACACACATCTACTCTCTGACCCACTGCCAATTATTTACCCAAGAGATGTGAAAACTTAAAGCCATAAAAAGATGTGTACTAGAATGTTCCTGCAGTTTAACTCATAGTAACTCACATTGGAAACAGTGCAAACATCAGTCTACAGGGGAATGGATACACAGATTGTGATCCAGACACAATGAAGATGAGTCAGCAATGGAAAGGAAGAAACTATAGATACACAAAACGGTATGGATGAATCTCAAAGATATTAATCCTAGAGTAAGGATCTAGACATGAGACTCAGCATGCGGTGTGATTCAATTTATACGACATCTGAGAAAAGACAAGTGTAGCCAACAGTGATGAAAGCGGATCAAAGTGGCCTGGGCAGGCGTGGGGAAGGGACTGGAGGGGACGATGGAAAAGCTTTAGATCTGCAACATAATGGTGGCTACACAGCCGCATACGTTTCTCAAAACTCTCACTTGGAGCTTGAAATGGGTGCGTCAAAATGTTTAAAATTTTTATTGTGGTATAGAATGCATGTAATATGTTAACCATTTTTAAGTGGACAAGTCCATAGGGTTAAGTATATTCACATTGTTGAGCAACCAATCGCCAGGTTTTTCTCTTGCAAAACTGAAACTCTGTACTCATTAAACAACTCCCCATATCTCTGTCCCCCCAGATCCTGGCACCCACCATTCTACTTTTTGTTTCTGTGAGTTTGAGTACTCTAGGTACTTCAAATAAGTGAAACCCACAGTGCTTATCCTTTTGTGACTGGTTTATTTCATATAGCAACAAGGACTTGGCAGATGTGATAAAGAATTTAGAGATGGGAGGTGTTATGTAATAAATAATTTGATTGGTCTTTGTCCATGGTTCTTGGCAGGGAGCATCCAAACCCTTGGGTATCCCCAAGTGATAGGAGTGTCTTTGATCTTCATGGGTACCTCTTGGCTCATACCTGAGTCTATACCAATGTGGGTGGGTGCTGGTCATGCCAGGAAGGCCAACCATGAGGGGTGGGGCTTTCAGCCACCCCACCTCCAGGAGGAGAGCGTGGCTGGAAAGGAAGTGCAGTCACATGACCAATAATTCACTCAAGCACACCTTCATAATGAAACCCCAATAAAAACTCTGGACACCAATGATCAGAGGAGCTTCACTGCTGGCGAACACGTGAAGTGCCAGAAGAGTGACCTGTCCTGAGTCTATGGGAGGATAACATGGGAGCTCTGTGTTGGAGACCCTCCCAGGTCTCACCCTAGGGTCTCTTTATTTGGCTAGTCTGAGTTTGTGTTCTTTATAACAAAACTGTAAGTAGAGAGCTTTCCTGAGTTATGAGTCATTCTAGCAAATTATGGAACCAGAGAGGATTGTGGGATCTTCTGAATTTGTATTAGTTGCTCAGATTCAACTGGCCAGAAGTGTGGGTGGCCTAGGGAACCTCAAACTTGCAGTTGGGGCAGTCTTGTGAGAAACTGTGCCCTTAATCTGTGGGTGGTATCTGCACTAACTGGGGTGATTACTGCCACAATGGCACCGCAGGATTACAGGAAGTCATTCTGGATTATCTGGGTGGGCCTTAAAGTGCAATCCCGAGTGTCCTCATAAGAGGGGAGCAGACGGAAATTGACCCAGAGGAAAAAGCAATGTGACCACTGAAGCAGGATGCTACCCTACTGGCTTTGAGATGGAAGAAGCAGCTACGAGTCAGAAAATGTGAGGGACACAGCTATCAAAGCTGAAGACAAGGAAACAGATACTCTCATGGAGCATCCAGAGAGCCTGGCCCTGGGGACACCTTCATTTTGCCTCAGTGAAACTAACTTTCTGGAGGCTTCTTACCTCCAGGACTATACAGGAGATGTGCTGTCTTAAGCCATCAGTGGTGGTCATTTGTTACAGCAACCCTAGCAAACATATACTCCTCCAAGCTGACCATCTGAAAATCTATCAGTCTGGTTGACAGTCCTCTGGGCATGCTATCTGTCCAGTATTCAGGCAGCTCCCGGGCCTAGCTGGTGCCTCACTCGGAGCTGTAGTCATAGAGGGCCCAGAGAACGGTTGGAGGGTTGGAGGGTTAATGCACTGAAATGTTTCACCTGGCCAGGGTGTTTGGGTGTTATTCTCCCTTCTTCCTGCTCCGTCGATGCTCTCAGGGCTGGGCATCTGAGGGGCCCCCGGCTGCTTTGGTTTTGGACTCTGTTATACACAGGACTAGCGGCTGCTAGCCCTCACACCCCTTAGTTAGACCTGTCTCCACTGGAAATTCCAGGATAGCGCCCCACCCTCAGGTCCTCAGGAGGCAGGAGGAAACTTTGGGAGTACAGAGTGAATTCAGGTCAAACGTCCCCAGACGATGAAGTTAGGCTCTGTGCATCCTGCACCCCCAAACGGGGTCAGCCGCACTTAATACCTTCCAACACTCTGCACCCGTAAAACCCCCCTTCCCAGCTCCACGTGCTGACATCTCAGTGTTCCAGGAAAGTCCATCTTCTCTGGGATGTATTTCCGGATTGCCCTGCCCAGAGGACAGCACCTCAGTGCCTGAGACACCAGGGACCGGCCCATCAGATCCCAGGAGCCTCTCTCATATGAGCCTCAAAGTCTTGTCTTGAGCTGCCTGGGATCTCTACAATGCAGTCTCTTCAAGGAAAGGGGCCACCACTTTGGTAGCTCAGCACCACTCCTCTCCCCAAGGACACAGGTGGCTCCTTCAAATACATCCTGTGTCCCTCACTCATGCATTCCTCTGCTGAGTCACTGGTCAGTGTTCCGGTGCCCGGCTAGACCAGAATGAGACAGTCCAGGGCAGGGGTACTGGGTAAATACTGGGTCCAACTCATTCCTGTGTCCCCCGTCCTCCCCACAGCACTCCTGGCCCAGTGCAGACTATTCACTGGGTTTTGGGTCATCAGAGAGCCATGAGGTCACTTGAAGGAGTAGGGGTCACTCACAGGGATCATGTCAGGGTCTCTGAGATAAAGTTTAGAAGAGGTCCTCATAGCCAGGAGCCCATGACTCATATATCAAACGTTTACTGATGCTCCCTAAGGTTTCGAGGACAGGTCACAAAAATCGCTATCCTCGAGACCTCCCAAGTCTGGAGAAAATGCAAGAAAACCAAATAGCTCCATCTCAGAGTCACCTGATCTTGGGTAGGGAGGGAGTTGGAGTCAGATCAAAGGGCCCAGGAGCCAGGGTTTTGGAAGAGGTGGAGGCTAAGTTAGGTCCATGTGGGAGGGGATGTGGTGAGGTTGGAGAGCGGTCCCAGAGCACAGGTACGGGACCTGGCTGAGTTGAGCTGGTAGTTCTCAGGAGTGGTGGGTGGGAAACCAATGGTGGTGGGCGGAGCCAAGAGAGTGAGCAGCTGGGGCAATTGCCCAAGCAGCAGTCACTGGATGGGCTCAGCAGCTGAGCCTCTTCTCACAGATCCAACTGTCCTTCTCGCTGTGGCAAGGGGCGTCGTTCCATAACCCCGTGCGTAGCATCATGATGCAGTCCTCGTGCCCCTGAGAGTCATTGGGCTCTCCCTGGTTCCAGTGGCTGCAGCGGGTTGTCGGGAGAGAGGTGGTGTTGCTCATCCTAGGGCGTGGATGGCCCTGGAGTCCAGCCTTCAGGGTTTATCTAGCCTGTTAATTGCTTAGGTCTAACCTAGACAACCTGAGGGTCTAACTTAAGCGTGCACCTGGGATATAAATCTCTAACCCCCAGAATTTATCCCTCAGCCAGTTCCTGGTGGCTAGCCTGCCCAACTTTAAGGAGTCCCTGAGATCTGACCAAAGGACTGCTCCTAGGGTCTGACCTGTGCCCTTCCCTCACCTGAAGCTGAGCGGGACTCCGTCCACCCACTGATAGCCCTGGATCTGGCTCGCGCGGCGCACGGCCCTCAAACCCAGCCAGTAACCGCGGTCCCTTGTATTCCGAGTCAGGAAGGCCTGGATGGGAGGAGAGACTGAGCTCGCCAAGTCCTTCCCGCCCGCACACACGTCCCTCGCCACGCCCCTTCAGGTGAACTCCACCTCCCGCCTCCCCGCGCCCAGGCTACGCACCTGCTCATCCAGGTCCTCGACAATAACCAGGTGCGCACTCGCGCCGGCGCAGTTGCGCTGCGAATCTTCCCAGGAGGCCCGCAGGACCGAGAAAAGGTAGCAGGAGCCCCGGAAGGGTAGCCACTGCGTGGGGCACTGCTCGCAGGAACCTGTGGCGTGGCAAAGGTCAATGAGGCACACCGCTCCCAGGTGGAGCAAACGGAGGGGACTTGGGGAGCAGGGACAGAGCCATGACGAACAGGTCAAGGTCAAAGACAGGATCCAGATTGATAGGGGAAGCGTGAGGCCCACGGATATGGTCCACTTGTCCTCCCGTCCCCTTCCCCCACCCAGTCCTGCTCACGGTTTCCAAGTCGGACGGCCTCCAGCTCCCGGAACAGCTCACTGCGGATGTTCTCGCGGTCCCTTCCCGCTTCAGCCAAGCTCTGGGTCACTGCGAGGTCAAAGGAGTGGGCTCAGTTCAGGAGTAGGGTTGCGATTGGGTAAAAGGCAGCATCCATGTAAGTAGTCAGTGTTAGGGGTCAAGAATATCACGGTCGGCCCTGGCCGGTTTGGTCAGTGGTGTTAGAGCGTTTTCCGAAACACCAAGGCACGACCGGGCTTAGAGGTCAGGATCACAGGATAGGTCTGGGTCACAGAAGGCTGAGGATGTAATTCAAGGGGTCGGCGGACTGGTATGGTGAGGGATCATAGGTCGTGGCATTGCCCCGTCCTCACCGCGCTCGCTCAGTTCTTTCAAGGCGCTCTCCTGCTGGATCAGCTTCTCCTGCGCTTCCCCAAGCTTGGTGCTCTCGGTCTTCAGCTGCGCCTGCGTCCTCAGGCCTTGGAAAGAGGGCAGAGGTGGGACGGGACATCTGAGACCTCCTCCAATCCTGGTCACGAGACACCCCCCACTCCCTCACCCCCTACCCCCCCACCCCCACCCCCCAACCCCCCACCCCCACCCCCCGCCACAGGCCCCGACTCTGAGGTCAGCAGTCTCACAGCAGCTATTGCAGGCTCCGACCTCTTCCTTCAAGGCGTCCAGCACCACCGTCTGCTGCGAGGCTGGAACGACCCTCGCCCGACCCATACACGTCAAGTCACCCGCGGGGATTCACGGGACACTCCTTCCCGCTCCAGGGCCAGCCCCGGGGACCCTGGGGTGCTCACCCACCTACTCACAAACAAAGGAGCCCCCGGTCTGCACGCACCATTTGTTGTCAGCAAGTCCTGGCCGCCTAGCAACGCCGCGTGCTGAGTGGAGGCTAAGGAGAGAGGCTCCTGCAGGTGTGGCCGCGGGCACTCGAGAACTCTCCCCTCGCCCGAGGGATGTGGGGACCCCCGTCTTGGGACGCACAGAGGGGGCGAGCAGGGATACAGAGCACATGATGCGTGCCCGCACGGAGGGGAGACAAGCACAGGGCCATGCATACACATGTGCCTGCGCACAGCCCAAAGATGCACACAAACTATTCACACGTGTTTGCACTCAGTCCCAGGCAGGGTCATAGGCCTAGCTGGTGCGCCCTGGGGCAGAGGGAAGAACTAAGCAAGGAGTTTGGGAGTGGTAGAGGGCTGGGTCCCCTCTCCCCATCATGCATGATCACTCACCCTTGGAAAGTAGGATGCTCAGAATGAGGACCCACAGGACTGTGGTGACGACGAGAGCCAGGGTCAGGAAGAGGAATCGCTGTCCCCAGCCTCGCCAGTGTCCTTGGATAGCAATGGACTTCTGAGTCCCTCCTGTTCCAGGACAGTCCTGGACCCCTGGGCCCTGAGAACTGAGCCCTGGACACTCGGGTCCCAGGAAACTGGGATCAGAGAGGTTAAGTAACTTGCTATGGTCACAGCCCTTAGTTGACAGAGCTGAAATCTGCATCTACATCCAGTCGCTCTAGAGCCTGTGCCGTCACTCCTGCACCCAACGCTTGCTCTGTCTCTTGACTATTCTCCCTACCCCATCAGACCCCAAATCAGAGGGACCCAAGAGAACCATTGAGGCAGTCCCATTGCTCGCTCATACCTCCGGAGACCTCCTGGAGCCCACCACCCCACTTGCTGTACCCTGCAGTGTCCATGGTGAGCAGACTCTGAGCCCTAGGCATTGATATAAATGTAGACACCTCCCTCACCCAGCCCCGCCCCGCCCCCCCTCTTCCTTCCCTTCCATCTCTTGTGTTTCTATTCCTGATACCAAGGACCCACTGACTAATCACAGGGATGGGCCCTTTCTGGGCTGAGCTAGGGGTAGGGGTAAGGTGGGGTAGGGAAGTGGAAGAGTGGGAGGGTGCCATGGTGGGTAGAGAGAGTGAAGGGGCAGTAGAGTGTTAGCACTTGCTCATGTGAGTGTGTGGGTGTGGGTGTGTATGTGTGCGCAGTACCAACCTCCCTGGACTGGTAGCTGCAGCAGCATCTCCAGGCTGGTGCTGGGGCCCTCGCTTCGAAGCTAGGACCCCATCTCTCATAGGTCAGAGGCTGGGCTTCCTCCCAAGAGGGACAGGCTGAACCATGCTAAGTTCCAGCCCCTCCTTCTGAGTCCCTGAGAAAGCTGCTCAGGCCTGGGCCCCTGAGCTAGCTCAGCTTCCCTCCTCAACTCTCCCACAGATGACTGCCAGAGACGGACTCTTAATTCAATTCTCAGACAGAACAAAGAACAGAGATGGTCAGCTAAGCTTCTGGGCGCAACCCTTAGGTGTGTGGGTGGAGGGATGTATGTATATAGCTTCTAGAAGCCTGTCTTTCTCCTCTGTGCAGAGGGGGACAGTGGCAGGGCCTCTCTCCAAGGGATGCTGTGATAAAGAAGTGACGTGATGCACATCAAGCCCTGGCACCATCCCCAGGCATGAAACCCACTAAATGTTCAATCATTCTTTCAACAAATATTGAACACCTCCCGTGTGCCAGGCATTGATCTAGGAACTGGGCATTGTCCAATGGCAGGGCAAAGGTGTAATGGCCACCATAAGGGAAAGTTGACTTCAGACTAAAGAATGAAGCAGGCAACTCCACAGAATATAACCGAATTCATTATAGGGTAATTTACTTACAGAAAGATTGGGCCGGGGCAGAACAGATGGCCCAGCAGTCTGTGCAGATGATTCTCCACTACCAGACCCCTGTTCCTGCACTTCCTTACAGTATAACTCAGGTGCTAATGGTGAACAAGACAAACGGACAAAGGATGCAGTAGTGCCAGGGGCCATTCCCCCTTGGGGTCTTGTGATGGAGGGTTGTTTAAATCGACACTATCACCAGATTGAGATTTATTTCGGTTGTCATGCCATTCTGGCTGTTACTAACAAAAATATTTGGTGATGTTTTAAGGAACATGGATAGTCATCAGCTAGAAGCCTTGATATGCTTGCTAAGGACAGTGAAGTTGGTCACAGCGCGAAACTGAGAAATGCAATGAAATCTAGACACAGAGACAAAGCTGGTTTTGTTCCCAGTCTACATCTATACTGGTGTATGTCAATGCCCAAGTGAGCCAATTCCCTCCTTGGAGCAAACATTCTTGTAGGGGTTAGGGAGAGACAGGCAGTAAGTAATAAACGTCATAAAGTGAGTTGTATAGACGGAGTTTCTCAACTGAGGGTGATTCTGTCCCCCAGCAAACATAGGGCCATGTCTGGAGACATTTGTGGTTGCCACAAGTCTGGGTAGGGGTGATACTGGCATTTAGCGGGTGAAGACCAAGGGTGCTGCTCCATTCCGGCCCCCCAGTGCTGAAGGTGAGAACCCTAATATAAGCTATTAAAAAGTCCTGAGTGCTATGGAAGAAAATGTCAAGTAGGAAAACGGGCTTGGGAGTGCTGGGCTGGAGCAGCGGTCAATAAAGCGAATGACCAGGGTAGGCCTCGTTGAGAAGGTAAAAACGTGATTTTTTTGCTATGTCCCAACCTCTCTCATAGATGAATAAATATACCCCACTTTCTCTAATCCTCTCAACAAACCTCAGAAAATTATCCACATTTTCTTTAAAGATTTTATTCGATGCCTGTTTTTCTGCCTTGTTCCAGGAAGGTATGAGAGAGACACATACTCAATAACATGAACTAAAAGACAAGAGAACTTTTTTTTTTTTTTTTTTTTTGTATTTTTCTGAAGTTGGAAACGGGGATAGACAGTCAGACAGACTCCCGCATGCACCCAACCGGGATCCACCCGGCACACCCACTAGGGGGCAACGCTCTGCCCCTCCAGGGCGTCGCTCTGTCGCGACCAGAGCCACTCCAGCGCCTGGGGCAGAGGCCAAGGAGCCATCCCCAGAGCCCGGGCCATCTTTGCTCCAATGGAGCCTCGCTGCGGGAGGGGAAGAGAAAGACAGAGAGGAAGGAGAGGGGAAGGGGTGGAGAAGCAGATGGGCGCCTCTCCTGTGTGCCCTGGCCGGGAATCGAACCCAGGACTTCTGCACGCCAGGCCGACACTCTACCACTGAGCCAACCGGCCAGGGCCTAAAAGAACTTTTTTTTTTTAAAAGGGAGACAAACGGGAAATGAGGGTCAGAGAGAGAACGTGAATCTAAAAGACTGGGCTGGCCTGACCAGGCGGTGGCGCAGTGAATAGAGCATCGGACTGGGATGCGGAAGACCCAGGTTTGAGACCCTGAGCTCTCCAACTTGAGCGCAGGCTCATCTGGTTAGAGCAAAAGCTTACCGGCTTGAGCACAAGGTCGCTGGCTCAAGCAAGGGGTTACTCGGTCTGCTGAAGGCCCGTGGTCAGGGCACATATGAGAAGGCAATCAATGAACAGCTAAGGTGTTGCAACACGCAATGAAAAACTAATGATTGATGCCTCTCATCTCTCCATTCCTGTCTGTCTGTCCCTGTCTATCCCTCTCTCTGACTCTCTGTCTCTGTAATAAAATAAAATAAAATAAAATAAAATAAAATAAAATAAAATAAAGTAAAATAAAATAAAATAATAAAATAAAATACTGGGCTGGGGCACAAAGTTCCAACCGACCGACCGAAGTGCCAGGCTTGTGACAAATGCAGGCGGCCTCCTTAATGCAGCTGCAAATTGGGTTGAGACATGTGGAGAGGGGCACAGCTTTCCGTTAGAGGAATCTGCCTGAGCAGAAGTGTACACCATTCTCATTGAACTTTCCATAAGCACCATAGCAATTTTCTACCACTGGGCCAACGTAGATGGCTTCACTCATGGTCAAGTACAGTGTTAGGAAAGGCAGGTTCTCCTTAACTCAAAGTGAATGGCCATCAACACTGCTAGGGGCTCTTACCGTGTTTCAAGTAGTAGTGAGTTTGAGGAGTTTGAGGCATAAACAGAAGCTGGATGAGTGTGGGGCCAGATATGGACTTCTGTGGATACCTGGTAAGTGTCTGTCACTCTTTTAACACACTCTCTCTCTCTCTCTCTCTTCTCTATCAGATCTAAATAAGAATCCTGAACCGAGGGGCAAATGATCATTTAACTACAGTGGGAGAAATTGTGTTTCATATATATAATAGAATCAGGAGATGTACAAATAAGCCAGATGGTAACCTCAGGCAGATCATTAATCTCTGGGTACCCAGTTTCTTCATCTTTACCACCACCAGTGGTAAAGTTTTGGTTGCCCAATTTATTATATTATTGTGGCCTTTAAGAAGACAGATGTAAGTGTATTGTGAAATATTTAATATCCCCACATTATCCCCCAGTTACCACTGATTCGCTTTCTGTCGTTAGATTAGTTTGCACTTTCTACTCAGCATAGTCATTACTACTTCATTTCTTTTTATTGCTGAGTAGAATTTTGTTGTGTGAATACACCGGTTTTGACTATACATTCACCTGTTGATGGACATTGGGGTTGCTTCCAGTTCTGGGCTATTAGGACTTTGAACTTTTGTGTGCGAGTATTTATGTGGATGCAAACTTCCATTTTCCCTGGGTAAGATCATCACAGGTACTCATCTCCTTAGGGCTCACACACTAATTAATTTAACAGGTGTTTATTTAGTGCCTACCATGGCCTCTCAATTCATTTAACCGATATTTATTGAGTGCCTGCTACGTGCTCTGTGGAAGTTCTTGGCCATGTAATGGCAAATAAGACAGCTAATCCCTGCTCAGGTGGATCTAAATCTAAATATTTTAAAAGTTAAACCTTTGGAAGAATATCGGGGTAGGAAGAGTTTCTTGATCAAAATATCAAGAAAGCAGCAAAAGAATGGTTAATAAATTAAGCCATAATTTAAAAACTATTTTGACTTGGCTTGTATTTTGTTCTGCTGATCTTTAAGTTTATTGTTACACAGGCACACATACTGTTTTCTTAATTTCTAACTGCTGCTGTATTTTTTCTTCTCTTTCCAGGCTTACTTCAAGAACATCCCATTTGTGACTCTTTTTCTAAAGAATAGGTTTTATATGTTCTTTCAGCTGTTTTTGGTTTAAAGACAAGGTATTGTTTGCTAGTTAAGGGTCGAACTTGCCTGGGTTAAATCCCAGGTATACCAGTTACGAGCTATATAAGCTTAGGAGGTAAAAAAAAAAACCCTTCTTTCTGTGCTTCAGTTTCCCATCTATAAAATGGGAATAATATTAGCAGTAAGTAGTTCCTACCTCATTGGACTGTTATCAACCTATATGAATTAATATGTATACAAGCTCTTTAAACCTGGTCACTTTTGCTACTTTTTTCAATTATCTCACTTTTTTATTTTTAAATTTAACGTTATTTTTAGTGAGAGAGAATAGACAGGCAGAAAAGGAGAGAGATGAGAAGCATAAACTCATAGTTGTGGCACTTTAGTTGTTCATTGATTGCTATCTCAATGGGGCTCCGGGGGACTCCAGCTGAGCCGGTGACCCCTCGCTCAAACCGGCAACCTTGGACTCAAGCCAGCAACCTTGGGCTTCAAGCCAGCGACCTTTGGGCTCAAGCCAGTGACCATGGGGTCATGTCTATGATCCCACACTCAAGCCAACGAACCCGTGCTCAAGCTGGTGAACCAGCACTCAAGCCGGAGAATTCGGGGTTTCGAACCTGGGTCCTCTACGTCCCAGTCTGACACTCTATCCACCGTGCCACCACCTGGTCTGGCTCACCTTCTATTTTTAAAAAATTCCCTACTTCCGGCCTGACCTGTGGGGCACAGTGGATAAAGCATCGACCTGGAAATGCTGAGGTCGCCAGTTTGAAACCCTGGGCTTGCCTGGTCAAGGCACATATGGGAGTTGATGCTTCCAGCTCCTCCCTCTTCTCTCTCTCTCTGTATCTCCCCCCCCTCTCTGTCTCTCCCTCTCCTCTCTAAAATAAATAAATTTTAAAAAAATTCCCTACTTCCACCTTCTTCTGGTTTATTTTTGCTTTCTAAAACTAATTTATCAAGTGAAATCGTTAATTCTTTCATTTTTAATCTCTATCTTCGTCCCCCTTCTCTCTCTCACTTTTTATTTCCCTAAGTTTAAAAAAAGTCTTTACACTTTTATAAGAGAACTCCTTTTTGCTGCTTCTCATTAGTTCTCATTGTGACTCCTGAGATGGTGCATACTCATCAGATACTGACTTGGTCTCTGCTCACTTTCTTGAAAACCGTCGCCATTCTTCACTCATGTTTTTCTAGGAGGTGGTTTGGTTATTTTTCTTATTAATTTACAGACGTTCTGTATGTGTTCTAGACACAGATGCAGTCATCATCTTCTGGGCGGTAGCTGGTCTTCCCACTTACTGACGGTGCTTTGGCTGCTCTTCAGTGAGTAAGTAAAACTTGGTGGGCATGCACTCTGAAACAAACTAGTAGTAAACTAGCTGTACAGGCAGCAACATGTCTAGATCTCAGTAACCGTAGTCTCGAGGAGCAGAAATCATTTCAGATTCACCACACTGTGGCATTTATGTACATTACACACACACATAGTCACAAAGTATGTGTATTTAAGGACATGTATCACATACAGCTAGTGGATGCCTACTGTACAGAGGGAGGAAGAAAGATTAGACATGAAAGGTCAGCAGTGCTCACAGAACAATGCGGGGCTGAGGAAGGTTATCTTCCACAATCTGGGAGGGTCCTGCTTCTCTTCCTAGCAGTCCCCTTGTTCTGAGACACAAGACCCATCTTGCCTTCGTCATCAGAAGTGCAGCTTGAGTCAACAGGCACTGACAGCTGACTTAGCAGCAGGGTTTCACTGTGGGGCAGAATTTTCTGGGAGGGCACACCCTTCTTCTGGGGCTCTTGAGGACAGCAGTGCTCAGGAGGGGTGAGGGCTCAGTGGAAGGAGATGGAAAAAACCCACAAGGGTTGTACAATCTCATTAGAACGTGCTCTGTGGAAAGGATCTAGATGAAACTGGTTTATCAGCCCTTATGACCTCCAGGAAGGTCTTCTTCTTTTCTGTGCTTCCGAGACTCCTCGCATTGTTTTAAAGTCCCTAGTCACATGTTTCCCAATCTTCTGCCCCACCACCATCCAAAATGGGTCTCCCTTTCCTATTATGGGTCATGGCTAGAGGTTAGAGGTCTGTGGCTGGTCTCATGCCTGGGACCTGCCTTTCCCTTTCATTTCCTTTGAGACAAATTCTGTGCACAGGTTTTATGGTTGCCTCATTAGGCTGGAAAGCTACCCCTGGCTCCCCAACATAGCTTCAGTTCTGGGCATTTACAAAAAAGAATCATCTTCCTGCCTCCTTGCCTTTGCCGCAACTGTACCCTCCGCCTGGTAGACCCTTCCCTTCTCTGTCGACAGTGCACCGCCCCTGATGACCCAGTTCCAATGCTACCCCTTCCAGTAAACTTCCCGTGATCCAGCAAACACATTCATTCTTTCTCCTTCATAAGGGCTGATAAACCAGTTTCATCTAGATCCTTTCCACAGAGCACGTTCTAATGAGATTGTACAACCCTTGTGGGTTTTTTCCATCTCCTTCCACTGAGCCCTCACCCCTCCTGAGCACTGCTGTCCTCAAGAGCCCCAGAAGAAGGGTGTGCCCTCCCAGAAAATTCTGCCCCACAGTGAAACCCTGCTGCTAAGTCAGCTGTCAGTGCCTGTTGACTCAAGCTGCACTTCTGATGACGAAGGCAAGATGGGTCTTGTGTCTCAGAACAAGGGGACTGCTAGGAAGAGAAGCAGGACCCTCCCAGATAGTGGAAGATAACCTTCCTCAGCCCCGCATTGTTCTGTGAGCACTGCTGACCTTTCATGTCTAATCTTTCTTCCTCCCTCTGTACAGTAGGCATCCACTAGCTGTATGTGATACATGTCCTTAAATACACATACTTTGTGACTATGTGTGTGTGTAATGTACATAAATGCCACAGTGTGGTGAATCTGAAATGATTTCTGCTCCTCGAGACTACGGTTACTGAGATCTAGACATGTTGCTGCCTGTACAGCTAGTTTACTACTAGTTTGTTTCAGAGTGCATGCCCACCAAGTTTTACTTACTCACTGAAGAGCAGCCAAAGCACCGTCAGTAAGTGGGAAGACCAGCTACTGCCCAGAAGATGATGACTGCATCTGTGTCTAGAACACATACAGAACGTCTGTAAATTAATAAGAAAAATAACCAAACCACCTCCTAGAAAAACATGAGTGAAGAATGGCGACGGTTTTCAAGAAAGTGAGCAGAGACCAAGTCAGTATCTGATGAGTATGCACCATCTCAGGAGTCACAATGAGAACTAATGAGAAGCAGCAAAAAGGAGTTCTCTTATAAAAGTGTAAAGACTTTTTTTAAACTTAGGGAAATAAAAAGTGAGAGAGAGAAGGGGGACGAAGATAGAGATTAAAAATGAAAGAATTAACGATTTCACTTGATAAATTAGTTTTAGAAAGCAAAAATAAACCAGAAGAAGGTGGAAGTAGGGAATTTTTTTAAAATTTATTTATTTTAGAGAGGAGAGGGAGAGACAGAGAGGGGGGGGAGATACAGAGAGAGAGAGAAGAGGGAGGAGCTGGAAGCATCAACTCCCATATGTGCCTTGACCAGGCAAGCCCAGGGTTTCAAACTGGCGACCTCAGCATTTCCAGGTCGATGCTTTATCCACTGTGCCCCACAGGTCAGGCCGGAAGTAGGGAATTTTTTAAAAATAGAAGGTGAGCCAGACCAGGTGGTGGCACGGTGGATAGAGTGTCAGACTGGGACGTAGAGGACCCAGGTTCGAAACCCCGAATTCTCCGGCTTGAGTGCTGGTTCACCAGCTTGAGCACGGGTTCGTTGGCTTGAGTGTGGGATCATAGACATGACCCCATGGTCACTGGCTTGAGCCCAAAGGTCGCTGGCTTGAAGCCCAAGGTTGCTGGCTTGAGTCCAAGGTTGCCGGTTTGAGCGAGGGGTCACCGGCTCAGCTGGAGTCCCCCGGAGCCCCATTGAGATAGCAATCAATGAACAACTAAAGTGCCACAACTATGAGTTTATGCTTCTCATCTCTCTCCTTTTCTGCCTGTCTATTCTCTCTCACTAAAAATAACGTTAAATTTAAAAATAAAAAAGTGAGATAATTGAAAAAAGTAGCAAAAGTGACCAGGTTTAAAGAGCTTGTATACATATTAATTCATATAGGTTGATAACAGTCCAATGAGGTAGGAACTACTTACTGCTAATATTATTCCCATTTTATAGATGGGAAACTGAAGCACAGAAAGAAGGGTTTTTTTTTTTACCTCCTAAGCTTATATAGCTCGTAACTGGTATACCTGGGATTTAACCCAGGCAAGTTCGACCCTTAACTAGCAAACAATACCTTGTCTTTAAACCAAAAACAGCTGAAAGAACATATAAAACCTATTCTTTAGAAAAAGAGTCACAAATGGGATGTTCTTGAAGTAAGCCTGGAAAGAGAAGAAAAAATACAGCAGCAGTTAGAAATTAAGAAAACAGTATGTGTGCCTGTGTAACAATAAACTTAAAGATCAGCAGAACAAAATACAAGCCAAGTCAAAATAGTTTTTAAATTATGGCTTAATTTATTAACCATTCTTTTGCTGCTTTCTTGATATTTTGATCAAGAAACTCTTCCTACCCCGATATTCTTCCAAAGGTTTAACTTTTAAAATATTTAGATTTAGATCCACCTGAGCAGGGATTAGCTGTCTTATTTGCCATTACATGGCCAAGAACTTCCACAGAGCACGTAGCAGGCACTCAATAAATATCGGTTAAATGAATTGAGAGGCCATGGTAGGCACTAAATAAACACCTGTTAAATTAATTAGTGTGTGAGCCCTAAGGAGATGAGTACCTGTGATGATCTTACCCAGGGAAAATGGAAGTTTGCATCCACATAAATACTCGCACACAAAAGTTCAAAGTCCTAATAGCCCAGAACTGGAAGCAACCCCAATGTCCATCAACAGGTGAATGTATAGTCAAAACCGGTGTATTCACACAACAAAATTCTACTCAGCAATAAAAAGAAATGAAGTAGTAATGACTATGCTGAGTAGAAAGTGCAAACTAATCTAACGACAGAAAGCGAATCAGTGGTAACTGGGGGATAATGTGGGGATATTAAATATTTCACAATACACTTACATCTGTCTTCTTAAAGGCCACAATAATATAATAAATTGGGCAACCAAAACTTTACCACTGGTGGTGGTAAAGATGAAGAAACTGGGTACCCAGAGATTAATGATCTGCCTGAGGTTACCATCTGGCTTATTTGTACATCTCCTGATTCTATTATATATATGAAACACAATTTCTCCCACTGTAGTTAAATGATCATTTGCCCCTCGGTTCAGGATTCTTATTTAGATCTGATAGAGAAGAGAGAGAGAGAGAGAGAGTGTGTTAAAAGAGTGACAGACACTTACCAGGTATCCACAGAAGTCCATATCTGGCCCCACACTCATCCAGCTTCTGTTTATGCCTCAAACTCCTCAAACTCACTACTACTTGAAACACGGTAAGAGCCCCTAGCAGTGTTGATGGCCATTCACTTTGAGTTAAGGAGAACCTGCCTTTCCTAACACTGTACTTGACCATGAGTGAAGCCATCTACGTTGGCCCAGTGGTAGAAAATTGCTATGGTGCTTATGGAAAGTTCAATGAGAATGGTGTACACTTCTGCTCAGGCAGATTCCTCTAACGGAAAGCTGTGCCCCTCTCCACATGTCTCAACCCAATTTGCAGCTGCATTAAGGAGGCCGCCTGCATTTGTCACAAGCCTGGCACTTCGGTCGGTCGGTTGGAACTTTGTGCCCCAGCCCAGTATTTTATTTTATTATTTTACTTTATTTTACTTTATTTTATTTTATTTTATTTTATTTCATTTTATTTTATTACAGAGACAGAGAGTCAGAGAGAGGGATAGACAGGGACAGACAGACAGGAATGGAGAGATGAGAGGCATCAATCATTAGTTTTTCATTGCGTGTTGCAACACCTTAGCTGTTCATTGATTGCCTTCTCATATGTGCCCTGACCACGGGCCTTCAGCAGACCGAGTAACCCCTTGCTTGAGCCAGCGACCTTGTGCTCAAGCCGGTAAGCTTTTGCTCTAACCAGATGAGCCTGCGCTCAAGTTGGAGAGCTCAGGGTCTCAAACCTGGGTCTTCCGCATCCCAGTCCGATGCTCTATTCACTGCGCCACCGCCTGGTCAGGCCAGCCCAGTCTTTTAGATTCACGTTCTCTCTCTGACCCTCATTTCCCGTTTGTCTCCCTTTTAAAAAAAAAAAAGTTCTTTTAGGCCCTGGCCGGTTGGCTCAGTGGTAGAGTGTCGGCCTGGCGTGCAGAAGTCCTGGGTTCGATTCCCGGCCAGGGCACACAGGAGAGGCGCCCATCTGCTTCTCCACCCCTTCCCCTCTCCTTCCTCTCTGTCTTTCTCTTCCCCTCCCGCAGCGAGGCTCCATTGGAGCAAAGATGGCCCGGGCTCTGGGGATGGCTCCTTGGCCTCTGCCCCAGGCGCTGGAGTGGCTCTGGTCGCGACAGAGCGACGCCCTGGAGGGGCAGAGCGTTGCCCCCTAGTGGGTGTGCCGGGTGGATCCCGGTTGGGTGCATGCGGGAGTCTGTCTGACTGTCTATCCCCGTTTCCAACTTCAGAAAAATACAAAAAAAAAAAAAAAAAAAAGTTCTCTTGTCTTTTAGTTCATGTTATTGAGTATGTGTCTCTCTCATACCTTCCTGGAACAAGGCAGAAAAACAGGCATCGAATAAAATCTTTAAAGAAAATGTGGATAATTTTCTGAGGTTTGTTGAGAGGATTAGAGAAAGTGGGGTATATTTATTCATCTATGAGAGAGGTTGGGACATAGCAAAAAAATCACGTTTTTACCTTCTCAACGAGGCCTACCCTGGTCATTCGCTTTATTGACCGCTGCTCCAGCCCAGCACTCCCAAGCCCGTTTTCCTACTTGACATTTTCTTCCATAGCACTCAGGACTTTTTAATAGCTTATATTAGGGTTCTCACCTTCAGCATTGGGGGGCCGGAATGGAGCAGCACCCTTGGTCTTCACCCGCTAAATGCCAGTATCACCCCTACCCAGACTTGTGGCAACCACAAATGTCTCCAGACATGGCCCTATGTTTGCTGGGGGACAGAATCACCCTCAGTTGAGAAACTCCGTCTATACAACTCACTTTATGACGTTTATTACTTACTGCCTGTCTCTCCCTAACCCCTACAAGAATGTTTGCTCCAAGGAGGGAATTGGCTCACTTGGGCATTGACATACACCAGTATAGATGTAGACTGGGAACAAAACCAGCTTTGTCTCTGTGTCTAGATTTCATTGCATTTCTCAGTTTCGCGCTGTGACCAACTTCACTGTCCTTAGCAAGCATATCAAGGCTTCTAGCTGATGACTATCCATGTTCCTTAAAACATCACCAAATATTTTTGTTAGTAACAGCCAGAATGGCATGACAACCGAAATAAATCTCAATCTGGTGATAGTGTCGATTTAAACAACCCTCCATCACAAGACCCCAAGGGGGAATGGCCCCTGGCACTACTGCATCCTTTGTCCGTTTGTCTTGTTCACCATTAGCACCTGAGTTATACTGTAAGGAAGTGCAGGAACGGGGTCTGGTAGTGGAGAATCATCTGCACAGACTGCTGGGCCATCTGTTCTGCCCCGGCCCAATCTTTCTGTAAGTAAATTACCCTATAATGAATTCGGTTATATTCTGTGGAGTTGCCTGCTTCATTCTTTAGTCTGAAGTCAACTTTCCCTTATGGTGGCCATTACACCTTTGCCCTGCCATTGGACAATGCCCAGTTCCTAGATCAATGCCTGGCACACGGGAGGTGTTCAATATTTGTTGAAAGAATGATTGAACATTTAGTGGGTTTCATGCCTGGGGATGGTGCCAGGGCTTGATGTGCATCACGTCACTTCTTTATCACAGCATCCCTTGGAGAGAGGCCCTGCCACTGTCCCCCTCTGCACAGAGGAGAAAGACAGGCTTCTAGAAGCTATATACATACATCCCTCCACCCACACACCTAAGGGTTGCGCCCAGAAGCTTAGCTGACCATCTCTGTTCTTTGTTCTGTCTGAGAATTGAATTAAGAGTCCGTCTCTGGCAGTCATCTGTGGGAGAGTTGAGGAGGGAAGCTGAGCTAGCTCAGGGGCCCAGGCCTGAGCAGCTTTCTCAGGGACTCAGAAGGAGGGGCTGGAACTTAGCATGGTTCAGCCTGTCCCTCTTGGGAGGAAGCCCAGCCTCTGACCTATGAGAGATGGGGTCCTAGCTTCGAAGCGAGGGCCCCAGCACCAGCCTGGAGATGCTGCTGCAGCTACCAGTCCAGGGAGGTTGGTACTGCGCACACATACACACCCACACCCACACACTCACATGAGCAAGTGCTAACACTCTACTGCCCCTTCACTCTCTCTACCCACCATGGCACCCTCCCACTCTTCCACTTCCCTACCCCACCTTACCCCTACCCCTAGCTCAGCCCAGAAAGGGCCCATCCCTGTGATTAGTCAGTGGGTCCTTGGTATCAGGAATAGAAACACAAGAGATGGAAGGGAAGGAAGAGGGGGGGGGGGGCGGGGCTGGGTGAGGGAGGTGTCTACATTTATATCAATGCCTAGGGCTCAGAGTCTGCTCACCATGGACACTGCAGGGTACAGCAAGTGGGGTGGTGGGCTCCAGGAGGTCTCCGGAGGTATGAGCGAGCAATGGGACTGCCTCAATGGTTCTCTTGGGTCCCTCTGATTTGGGGTCTGATGGGGTAGGGAGAATAGTCAAGAGACAGAGCAAGCGTTGGGTGCAGGAGTGACGGCACAGGCTCTAGAGCGACTGGATGTAGATGCAGATTTCAGCTCTGTCAACTAAGGGCTGTGACCATAGCAAGTTACTTAACCTCTCTGATCCCAGTTTCCTGGGACCCGAGTGTCCAGGGCTCAGTTCTCAGGGCCCAGGGGTCCAGGACTGTCCTGGAACAGGAGGGACTCAGAAGTCCATTGCTATCCAAGGACACTGGCGAGGCTGGGGACAGCGATTCCTCTTCCTGACCCTGGCTCTCGTCGTCACCACAGTCCTGTGGGTCCTCATTCTGAGCATCCTACTTTCCAAGGGTGAGTGATCATGCATGATGGGGAGAGGGGACCCAGCCCTCTACCACTCCCAAACTCCTTGCTTAGTTCTTCCCTCTGCCCCAGGGCGCACCAGCTAGGCCTATGACCCTGCCTGGGACTGAGTGCAAACACGTGTGAATAGTTTGTGTGCATCTTTGGGCTGTGCGCAGGCACATGTGTATGCATGGCCCTGTGCTTGTCTCCCCTCCGTGCGGGCACGCATCATGTGCTCTGTATCCCTGCTCGCCCCCTCTGTGCGTCCCAAGACGGGGGTCCCCACATCCCTCGGGCGAGGGGAGAGTTCTCGAGTGCCCGCGGCCACACCTGCAGGAGCCTCTCTCCTTAGCCTCCACTCAGCACGCGGCGTTGCTAGGCGGCCAGGACTTGCTGACAACAAATGGTGCGTGCAGACCGGGGGCTCCTTTGTTTGTGAGTAGGTGGGTGAGCACCCCAGGGTCCCCGGGGCTGGCCCTGGAGCGGGAAGGAGTGTCCCGTGAATCCCCGCGGGTGACTTGACGTGTATGGGTCGGGCGAGGGTCGTTCCAGCCTCGCAGCAGACGGTGGTGCTGGACGCCTTGAAGGAAGAGGTCGGAGCCTGCAATAGCTGCTGTGAGACTGCTGACCTCAGAGTCGGGGCCTGTGGCGGGGGGTGGGGGTGGGGGGTTGGGGGGTGGGGGTGGGGGGGTAGGGGGTGAGGGAGTGGGGGGTGTCTCGTGACCAGGATTGGAGGAGGTCTCAGATGTCCCGTCCCACCTCTGCCCTCTTTCCAAGGCCTGAGGACGCAGGCGCAGCTGAAGACCGAGAGCACCAAGCTTGGGGAAGCGCAGGAGAAGCTGATCCAGCAGGAGAGCGCCTTGAAAGAACTGAGCGAGCGCGGTGAGGACGGGGCAATGCCACGACCTATGATCCCTCACCATACCAGTCCGCCGACCCCTTGAATTACATCCTCAGCCTTCTGTGACCCAGACCTATCCTGTGATCCTGACCTCTAAGCCCGGTCGTGCCTTGGTGTTTCGGAAAAACGCTCTAACACCACTGACCAAACCGGCCAGGGCCGACCGTGATATTCTTGACCCCTAACACTGACTACTTACATGGATGCTGCCTTTTACCCAATCGCAACCCTACTCCTGAACTGAGCCCACTCCTTTGACCTCGCAGTGACCCAGAGCTTGGCTGAAGCGGGAAGGGACCGCGAGAACATCCGCAGTGAGCTGTTCCGGGAGCTGGAGGCCGTCCGACTTGGAAACCGTGAGCAGGACTGGGTGGGGGAAGGGGACGGGAGGACAAGTGGACCATATCCGTGGGCCTCACGCTTCCCCTATCAATCTGGATCCTGTCTTTGACCTTGACCTGTTCGTCATGGCTCTGTCCCTGCTCCCCAAGTCCCCTCCGTTTGCTCCACCTGGGAGCGGTGTGCCTCATTGACCTTTGCCACGCCACAGGTTCCTGCGAGCAGTGCCCCACGCAGTGGCTACCCTTCCGGGGCTCCTGCTACCTTTTCTCGGTCCTGCGGGCCTCCTGGGAAGATTCGCAGCGCAACTGCGCCGGCGCGAGTGCGCACCTGGTTATTGTCGAGGACCTGGATGAGCAGGTGCGTAGCCTGGGCGCGGGGAGGCGGGAGGTGGAGTTCACCTGAAGGGGCGTGGCGAGGGACGTGTGTGCGGGCGGGAAGGACTTGGCGAGCTCAGTCTCTCCTCCCATCCAGGCCTTCCTGACTCGGAATACAAGGGACCGCGGTTACTGGCTGGGTTTGAGGGCCGTGCGCCGCGCGAGCCAGATCCAGGGCTATCAGTGGGTGGACGGAGTCCCGCTCAGCTTCAGGTGAGGGAAGGGCACAGGTCAGACCCTAGGAGCAGTCCTTTGGTCAGATCTCAGGGACTCCTTAAAGTTGGGCAGGCTAGCCACCAGGAACTGGCTGAGGGATAAATTCTGGGGGTTAGAGATTTATATCCCAGGTGCACGCTTAAGTTAGACCCTCAGGTTGTCTAGGTTAGACCTAAGCAATTAACAGGCTAGATAAACCCTGAAGGCTGGACTCCAGGGCCATCCACGCCCTAGGATGAGCAACACCACCTCTCTCCCGACAACCCGCTGCAGCCACTGGAACCAGGGAGAGCCCAATGACTCTCAGGGGCACGAGGACTGCATCATGATGCTACGCACGGGGTTATGGAACGACGCCCCTTGCCACAGCGAGAAGGACAGTTGGATCTGTGAGAAGAGGCTCAGCTGCTGAGCCCATCCAGTGACTGCTGCTTGGGCAATTGCCCCAGCTGCTCACTCTCTTGGCTCCGCCCACCACCATTGGTTTCCCACCCACCACTCCTGAGAACTACCAGCTCAACTCAGCCAGGTCCCGTACCTGTGCTCTGGGACCGCTCTCCAACCTCACCACATCCCCTCCCACATGGACCTAACTTAGCCTCCACCTCTTCCAAAACCCTGGCTCCTGGGCCCTTTGATCTGACTCCAACTCCCTCCCTACCCAAGATCAGGTGACTCTGAGATGGAGCTATTTGGTTTTCTTGCATTTTCTCCAGACTTGGGAGGTCTCGAGGATAGCGATTTTTGTGACCTGTCCTCGAAACCTTAGGGAGCATCAGTAAACGTTTGATATATGAGTCATGGGCTCCTGGCTATGAGGACCTCTTCTAAACTTTATCTCAGAGACCCTGACATGATCCCTGTGAGTGACCCCTACTCCTTCAAGTGACCTCATGGCTCTCTGATGACCCAAAACCCAGTGAATAGTCTGCACTGGGCCAGGAGTGCTGTGGGGAGGACTGGGGACACAGGAATGAGTTGGACCCAGTATTTACCCAGTACCCCTGCCCTGGACTGTCTCATTCTGGTCTAGCCGGGCACCGGAACACTGACCAGTGACTCAGCAGAGGAATGCATGAGTGAGGGACACAGGATGTATTTGAAGGAGCCACCTGTGTCCTTGGGGAGAGGAGTGGTGCTGAGCTACCAAAGTGGTGGCCCCTTTCCTTGAAGAGACTGCATTGTAGAGATCCCAGGCAGCTCAAGACAAGACTTTGAGGCTCATATGAGAGAGGCTCCTGGGATCTGATGGGCCGGTCCCTGGTGTCTCAGGCACTGAGGTGCTGTCCTCTGGGCAGGGCAATCCGGAAATACATCCCAGAGAAGATGGACTTTCCTGGAACACTGAGATGTCAGCACGTGGAGCTGGGAAGGGGGGTTTTACGGGTGCAGAGTGTTGGAAGGTATTAAGTGCGGCTGACCCCGTTTGGGGGTGCAGGATGCACAGAGCCTAACTTCATCGTCTGGGGACGTTTGACCTGAATTCACTCTGTACTCCCAAAGTTTCCTCCTGCCTCCTGAGGACCTGAGGGTGGGGCGCTATCCTGGAATTTCCAGTGGAGACAGGTCTAACTAAGGGGTGTGAGGGCTAGCAGCCGCTAGTCCTGTGTATAACAGAGTCCAAAACCAAAGCAGCCGGGGGCCCCTCAGATGCCCAGCCCTGAGAGCATCGACGGAGCAGGAAGAAGGGAGAATAACACCCAAACACCCTGGCCAGGTGAAACATTTCAGTGCATTAACCCTCCAACCCTCCAACCGTTCTCTGGGCCCTCTACGACTACAGCTCCGAGTGAGGCACCAGCTAGGCCCGGGAGCTGCCTGAATACTGGACAGATAGCATGCCCAGAGGACTGTCAACCAGACTGATAGATTTTCAGATGGTCAGCTTGGAGGAGTATATGTTTGCTAGGGTTGCTGTAACAAATGACCACCACTGATGGCTTAAGACAGCACATCTCCTGTATAGTCCTGG